>NC_143409.1:55332644-55632644 GCF_052110815.1 Crocodylus siamensis | reverse complement strand
AGGTGGGGGCGGGGGAGAAAAGAAGCAATAGACTGAAGGAAGTTTCTTTGTTGTTTAATAAAAGAAAAATATAAACAGTTCCAATAGTTGACTTTACCTAATTTTATGCATGTTGTTTTACGTTAAATAAACACAACAAAGTGTCCTGGAAAATTAATAAATAAAACAAAATCTAAAAGATTATCTTGTTTCACAATGAAGTGAACTGATCGCCTACATAAAAAAGAAAGGTGGGGCAGGGGAGCTTTTGGTGGTAAAAGGTCTGGGGTTTGTCCAGAAGAGCTGGAAGTGAGATATCAATTGAAAAAAACAAATATCTATATTTCCAGAGTCATTCTACATTAGTAACACCTCCCGACTGATAATATCAAATTAGATCAAGACATGGCAGGTGAGAGTCAGTTTTAAAACATGGAAGTGCTCAAGTTCAGCTACCCGAGAGGCAAAATCAAAAACCACACTCTCAAGTAAAAAGGAAAAAAAAAGCCGCAATAACCTTTTATGGTATTATCACAACAGAATGATATGCCATTGAACGGATATGGGAAGGACCTTAAACTCTTATTGGGCAGTTCTGAGATAAGCTGAGCTTCCGTTCCCTCAGAACAGTTTAAAACTGCAGATAGGAGAAGCCCTGGTCAGCCTGTGTGGGGAAGGAACCTGAACAGAGAATTCTCCAAGTTGCAGGAGCTATAGCCAGAAGCAAAGGTAAGACTCATAATTAATCATTAGACTGACTCTTATTTAGGGGTTTGTTTGCCAGACCACCTCTAATGATGAGAGAGGGAGTTAAAGCATCTAGACAAGAACTATTGGGAGTGTGCAGATTTAGTCTCAACAGTTCACTTGAGCCAAACACTTCCCTTGAGCTGATTTGAGAACAACTGTAGGAGGAATTGAACTGTCATGGAAATTAGGCCTGTGTGACTAGGCAGCTATTCAATCCAGCTTCAGATCTGTCCGGCTTCAGATCTGGCCTCCGAGATCTGGCCATAGGTTATAATGGGGAATCAATGAAGTACCTATAATTTTGTTGTTTTTTGTCTGATTTGGAAGAAACTTACAGGAGTCACAGCCTCTGCTGAGAGCATGAAGTCTGCCAAGTTTCAAGATGATCAGTGCAGGCATTTGGGGGCAACTGCATCCCAAATTCTTGAAAACAAAACTCATGTCACATGTGTGTTACACCACGGGGGGGGGGGGTGAAAAACGTCAGGGGTGGCAGCCTCTGCTGAGGCAACAAAGTCTGATAAGTTTTAAGGATATACATGCAGGGGTTTCAGAGGAACTGCACCCCAAATTCTTGAAAGCAAAATTCATGTCACGTCCATGTCTTAACATAGGGGAGTGAAAACTGCAAGGGTGGTGGCCCCTGGTAAGACACAAATCCTGACAAGTTTCAAGGAGATAAGTGCAGGGGCTTGGGGGAAACTGCACCTCTAGCTGTGGACAAGCAAAACTCATGATATGGGTGACACTGTGTGTATTAAGGCGCAGCAAGGTGAAAGTTGCAGGGATGGTATCCCCTGCTGCAGCCACGATGCCTGCCAGCTGTCAAGGAAATAGGTGCAGGGGGATCTGGGGCTCTGCACCTCTAGCTGCTGACAGGCAAAACTCATGACATGGGTACTTGTGCAACTGTCTGTCTTAGGGCTGTTGATTGTCCCCCACCCCCCCCGCCCAAGACAGACACAGTTGCACAAGCACCCAAGTCACAAGTTTTGCCTCTCAGCAGCTAGAGATGCAGGGCACCAGAACCCCCCTGCACCGATCTCCTTAACAGATGTCAGACTTCATAGACACAGCAGGGGCTACCATCCCTGCAGCTTTCACCCTGTTGCGCATAACACACACAGTGTCACCCATATCACGAGTTTTGTTTGTCCGCAGCTTGTGGGGCAGTTTCCCCCAAACCCCTGCACTGATATTCTTGAAACTTAGCAGGCTTCATGGCCTCAGCAGGGGCTACCACGCTTGCAGTTTTCAGCCCCCTGTGTTGTAACACATAGACATGACACAAGTTTTGCTTTCAAGAATTTGGGGTGCAGTTCCCCCTGAACCCCTGTACCTATCTTCTTTAAAATTGGGGGGCTTCATGCTCTCAGCAGGAGCAACCACCTCTGGAAATGTCATCCAAATCAGACAAAAAACAACAAAGTCAAATATTTCATTGATTCCCCATTATACCCTATGGCCGGATCTCCAAAGTGGCTCCAAAGCTTTTCAGAAGCATTTCAGAAGCTCTGAAGCACTTTGGAAAGCCTAACAAATCCAGAGCTTCAATCTGGGCATATTGCTTCAGACACTAAAGCTTCCGAAGCCTCTCCTGATCCAAAGCACAGTCCGAAGCCTCACACAGTCCTAATATTTCTGCAACTGTCCATGCATCTTCAGGCAAGGGGCTTAGGGAAGAATTCTGTTCCACCGAGTGGACAACAGACATGAAGCTTGAGACTAAGGGTAGATTCAATTTCACCTATTCAGTGCCTAGGTGTGATTCTGTTCCATTCTGTTCTGGTCCCTCAAAAGCAGCTAATGCAAAAGGTGGGAGGGTCTTTTGTCTCCCCTCTTTTTTTCTGGCTCATGATCAAGAGTAAAGTGGCATTAGGTTACATAAAGAGATGCAGAAATGTATTTTTAGGCCTTGAAAAGCATGAAATAAAATCACACACCGGTGCCTAAGTCTACTTACTAGCCAAATTGGTGGATTAAGATCATACCATAACTCTGGGGGCTTTGGAACAGGTTACCTGTGTAACTTATGACATCTGTGAAATGTTGTGATATAAAATTATGGTGTTTTTAGAGCAGTCTCAGCTGAAGGCTTCATGTTGTTTCAGAGCTGCATGACTGTGACTTGCCACTAGATGGCTGGTCAGTGAAGGAGTGGAGAGAAGCCAGGACGCTCTATTCCTCCCCTGTAGTGGGAGAGGAGGGTAGTGAGTGCTATGTAGCTGGGAGGCAGAGAAACCAGTAGGGTTTCATCCCTCCACATGCAGCAGGAGCCCAGACAGAGTTGGGGGGTGGGAGAAATGAATCTTCAAACAGTTTTTGAAGTGAAGGGGGGGGCAGAGGTGGCGATAAAGAGAAAGAAGTGAAAAAATAATTAGAAGACTAAGATCTTGCATGAATCTCAGCCAACTGCAGTTGTGTCAGACAGGGGATTGGTGGCAAAGGCATCAGGGTTCACATAGGCTGGGAGTGGGAAAATAGGTCTTCGCTGGCCCAGATGGTGAGACCCTGGGGCTGGGGGAAGCATTTGCCTGGTTTCAGGGTCCTAGAGCTGTTAAGCTGCTTTTAGCATCTAGTGGTTGCATCAATTTCACAGAGCCCTGGAAAAGCAGCCCCCCCACCCCTGGGCTCTGCGCGTGGGGTGAAACTGAGCTCCCCATGGTGAGACCATGTGGCTGGGGGAAGCAGGTCTCTCCATTTCCATAGTCTCTCGGTAATTACACCCAGAGCAGTCGGAAGGTGAGCACTAGAGTTTTGGAGACTAGGAAGGGGTAGAGTGGCTGGGGGCTGTACTGGAGGAATGAAAGCAGAGTGTTTTACATCCACTAACCATTCAAACAACACCATGGAATGGAATGAACCAAACTTTTCCAAGATAAACCTCCTTTTAAGTGGCTTATCTTTAAAATGTTTAGAGGATATTTATAGTGGTTTAACAGCCAATTAATTTATGACTTTTTAAGTGCCTTTATGCTGGATTTAAGGTAACTTGTGTCAAAACCCTGAGTTACCAGCTAAAATGTAGTAGTGATTCTAGTGCCCTCTCTGGGTGCACATAGAACTAGAATCATGTTCCAGAGATGTGCAGATATCCCTCTTCTTATTATGGGAGTACTTATTCAGTGAGAGAGGGTAACAGAATCACCCTGTCACTTTATTGGGGTAACTCAGGATTGATCACAAGCTGTACTTTGGTTGGGGGGAGGGGGTGCAAATTAAAACCACCCTGACTGAGGAGGCCATAAAGCTTGGCTCACCTACTTCCTGGCTAGGGGTCCTAACCACTCATGTTCTGGACTAACACATGAGAGAGACCTTCTCCTCCTTCCCCCTCAAGGACTTTAAATATGCTACTTCATACACAAGTGGGGAAGAAGCCCCAGACATTGCCTTTGGGAAGGAGGGAGCACAGAAATAGCAGCAGCACCAGCTGCCGGGCAGTAGCCACTGGTTTCCAGCACACTGAACTACCGTGTTATGCCTCTGTGGCTGTATTTACATGAGATGCTTTAGTGCACCTTAGACTAATCTATGGTGCAGTAAAGCATCACTGTCTACGTACACAGGTGCTTACTGCACAGCAAACTAGTCTACTGTGCAGTAAATTTACTACATGCATTTTGCAAATGGTAAATTTACAGTAAAGCCAGTTATTATTTTTCATATGTGTAGCCATGCCCAGTATATATACAACTGTCTGAACTGCGTGTAGCCTGTTATGCATGTTCAGTCTGTATGTGCCCTTGTGTGTCACCAGTGCAGGTATTAGAGAATTGCAAACTATCTGTAAGTATCAAAAAAGCCATTCATGCACCTAATTAAGTTATATTTAGGTGCACAAAATAGAACAGCAATCCCCTTATATGTTGCCCCTCCTAAAGGCCAGAAAAAGCACATTCCTACATTCTCTCTGTCTTGGGGAACATGATGTGAGAGGCATCTTTCTTCTCCTTAGTCAAAAATTATGCTGAAAGGACAAAAACAAGGACATGTACTTCTTATTGGGGTTTGTTCTGTCATGTACTCCCAGTTTTCAAGGAAGGGATGACATCTCCTTGTTTGACTCGCAGCTCACAAGGATTTTCATCAGTGGCAACTTTTCAATTCTCACCTTCTAGAACCAAACAAGGAATCGTATTTCGTTTCTCTCGATAAAGTTAGCTTGTAGAAGGGAGGAGGAGAAGGGAGAGGCAACTATTTTATGGAGGATTCACTGCTTTCAGACACAGATGTGTACATTAGATTTTACTCTGAGGTCTGGAATGTACAAATATTTAAACTGTATTTCAGTGGTAAAACAATATCATCACCAGGAAAAGCATCGTATTCATATCATTTCAAACTTCTCATAACATTATGCAACAGAGGCAATATGTACCAAGTCATATTTTTGTCATCTACATTACAAAAAAATAGTTCTTCCGAGTAGCTCCCTTATAAACTCTGGTATACATATTTTCATCTACCTATTTTTGTTTCAGTCTGTAGTAGGGATATTTGAATCATCAGTATAGGATGTGATGAGGGATCCAGAGAACAAGGACAGTAGCAACTTCTGGTTGTCACAGCTGCAATTGCAAAACCATTGGCAGCAGCTGTCTTATTTTGCCCCCATCCTTCCCCAAGTTGCCACCTGTCTATACCATTGATTTGCATGCTATTTATTAAGCTGGCCAGAAATCATAGTTAGTCTGAACTTGGATTTCAGTATTTTCATTGTGTTTTTTTTTCTTATGTAGGTGACTCAAATTCTGTGCTAATGAACACGGGACTCTTTTCAGAAAACAGCACTTGAGTTGGTTTACTAGTGACTATAAATCTACTTGTGAAGATATTTGCTTCAATTGCAAATGATCCTCAAGTTAAGCTTTTCATTTTGGGGCCAGCTGTATTTTTTGTGAAGATGTCAATCTGTTTAGTGATTTCCCTTCTATTAGTAACAATGATTGGGGTAATTAAGAAAGTGGCTACTGACTTGAAAAGGCTATGAGACAGACATGCAAGGCTAAGAGGGAAAGCAAGCTAGAGGGTGTGTGGCTCAATGAGGTGGCTTCTGGCCTTGAAAAACCATGCCATGGGTTCTCTCTGGGGCCCTTTCTCCAAACCAGAGAGAAATTTCCCCCTGGCCTAGATTTTTTTCACTGACTACCTTAGTGGCTTCTTCAAAAGGAGCTCGGGGCTGGGGGGGAGGGGGGACAGGGGAATGGGATGTAATGGCTTACCTGTGATACAGTAGAAAGTGAAACAGGTCCTGTACAAATCCCCTCTGGGTCAATTGAGCCTGGAACGCAGGGCCTCCAGATATCCAGATGAGTGCCACAAACACACAGATGTTGGGGGTAAAAGATGGACACATACCATCTTCTTTTCTTTAGTTTAAATCTAGTAGTCATGCTGAGGTAAAAAAAACTCTCTCTCGGTTCGTTTTCTTTGGAGGCTCATTGAATAACAAATCCTTAGGCACACATTGTTGGTGAGACAAAAGGTATATATTTGCAAATAGGGTCAGAGGGAGAAGACAAAAGATCAAAACCCTCTGCCCTTGAGTACAATCATTAGCAGGCTTTTATCCCCTCTTTTCTGGCACGTGTACAGAAACAGGAACTCTCACAACTCATTTCCGGTTCATACAAACATGCATGAGAATACGTCAGATCATGCATCCCATGTGTATTATAATTAACTACTTAAGTATGCGGGGCGGATAGGCTTAATATGTATTAGGTTATTACGCTTGCCCAGAAAGCACTGGAGGTTATGGAGGGTTTAACTTCAAGGCTAAGACTGCAATTATTCTTATCTTAGCCTAAGAACTGTGGGAGCTATCAAAGAAAGTGTGATTTAGTGTAACAAAGAGATAGTAAATTTGCAGAACAAAGAGAGCTCTTGGAGTTTTTCCTTCAGTTTCCAACCCCCCCTTCCCTCTCTCATTAAGGAGACAAGGAGGGCTGGCAGCCTTGCTTATTCAAAGGACAACACTATTGATGGGAGCTAACAGCTATTGATAATGCATTTTTAATAATATTTCTAACAATATTCCCCCCTCAAGATGCTTTCTGATCTTTACTTCATTTGGGCATATCAAGATAATTACGAGGAATTTTTCTGAGGACCATGACCTTTGCTACAGTCTGTGCTTTTAGAGGGACTGCTGCAACCTGCATTCCTTCTACTGTGGTGGTTATCAATCTAGTAAGACAAGGAATGAGACAAGGGATAAAAATCAAACCAGTTAGAGCACACAAAAGCACAAACCCTACTTTTTTCCACCAGGGTCCTCCAAATAATTGAAACCACCAGTCCTTATTCCATGTGGTTTCCCACGTTTGTATTGGTACATGGGCTATTTTCCTAATCTCTTTGGCAATCTCTAAGACCACCTTCCCGTTATCATCTATTTGGAGGCAACAATTAGAAAGGTTGAACTTTCCACAGACTCCGCCATCCTCTGCGAGTAAATAGTCTAAAGCCATTCGATTTTGGTATATGGCTTCCCTCATCTGAGAACTTTGTCGGGCCAGCAACTCGAGAGCAGTGGCGGTCTGGTTAGTAATTACTTCCAAGACTGCCTGCAACCGGATGATTCTATTCAGCATATATATTGGTGTCCGGTAGCCCCAACTCCCATCATTAGCCCATGTAGCTGGTCCATAATACTCAATAATC
Source organism: Crocodylus siamensis (assembly GCF_052110815.1). Classification (NCBI taxonomy): domain Eukaryota; kingdom Metazoa; phylum Chordata; order Crocodylia; family Crocodylidae; genus Crocodylus; species Crocodylus siamensis. The sequence goes on along the minus strand of NC_143409.1, from coordinate 55,625,246 downwards.
CTCTGAGGAGGCCACTCATCCTCCTTCCACTTTTGGGAGCCACCCTGTGTCAAACTTACATCAATACTTCTCTTGGCCCTGTTCCAATCATCATACAAAGAGACTCCCAGCTTATTTCCAACCTCAGATGGTAACAAAAAGAAAGAGGGTACAATTACTCCAATATAGCAGGTTCCTGTCCACCCTCGTGGTAGGACCGTATAGGCACGCTTTCCACAAATCCAATAATGTCCTTTTAGGGCCCTGTGTTCCCCTCCCAAGGCTAGGGGGTCACGGCTGTGGAAAAGAAGGGGATAGTATTTGGTGCCCTTATGCCCTAAAGGGCCAGTGTGATAGTTACTCAGTTTAAACTGACATTTCCATACGCCATCTTTATCCCTATACTCGCACTTGGTTATTTCATTTGTGTCATTTAAGGCACTCCAATATGCATTAAACCTTGCCACTGTGCCATTCAGGTGTGCCCATTGCCACTTATAAATGTAGGTAAATCGTTCGCCTCGGGTCTTTTCATATGCCTGACATCTGGTAGGGTCAGGATCGAAAGGTAATATTCTTGTCCTTTTGAGATTTTGCATCTGTGTGGAGATTGGGAGCCTAACGGCAACAGAATTCCATTGATCAGCATACCTGCTGCATACTCGGGCCCATTTTAATGTCCATGTACACTGACTATGTCCTAACCTCCTTCCTGTACCATTACTGCTAATACAGTACTCTCCCAATGCCACTTGGGAAAGATCCCAGCTGTGGTTCTCATCCCATTCTTGACCAGTACTCTTAACATCTGCTTTGTCACTGACCAACCATTTTGGGGCCAAAGGAAAAGCCCTCCAAGGCCACTGTTCTCCGGCCTCTCGGAGCCCCCCACAGGCCCAGCAGTTGCTAAGATTAAAAGTACTTGCAATCCTCTCCATCATATCAACATACAAATTTGTCCCTGGGGGAGTAATTTGGGAAAGCGGGGGCATAGGCCAGTGGCTAAGGCTATGCAATCCTGCTTCTTTCATTATGCAGATAACAACAAGGCACATTATAATTCCCACCATATTTTCCCTTTTACTTTCTGGACTAATTTTCTGAACTTTGATTAAGCCGTCTCAGGCACACTTGGAGATCACCAGTAGGTTCACAGCTCCACTTGCTGGCTTCTTGTTCCGAAGACGACTCAGCTTCCGGAGTGAGTTCGTCTTGGGAGTTGTTGTCCTCTGACGCTTGTGGATGTCGCTTCACACGGGTATGGTGTATCCAACGGTCATGGCCAGCGATCTTTACAGCGGTGTGGGTTGTTAGAAGTACCTGGAAAGGGCCACTCCACCTCTCAGTCAGAGGTTCCTTCTTCCACCGCTGCACCAAGACCCAGTCTCCCGGGGAGAAGTCATGTACCGGTATGTCTAAAGGCAGGCGCTGAAAGGAGGCTGCATACCTGTGAAGAGAAAACAAGACAGACTGCAAAGCAATAACGTACATATGAAGCTCACTATTACCTAATTCAAAAGTTACATTCTCTCGCATCCCAGGAGGTAAGACTCGAGGGGGCTTGCCAAACATAATTTCATATGGGGTTAATTTAAGGCCCCGTCGGGGAGTGTTTTGAATGCAAGTAAGGGCGAGCGGCAATGCTTGAGGCCACTTAAGACGTGTTTCAATACAGATTTTGGTGAGCAAAGTCTTTAAAGTCCTATTCATGCGTTCCACTTGTCCTGAACTCTGTGGTCTCCATGGTGTGTGTAATTTCCAAGTAACCTTGAGAGTTTGCGCGACTCCTTGAACCACTTTTCCCACGAAGTGTTGTCCTTGATCCGACTCAATGGACTCAGGCAGGGAATACCGTGGAATGATCTCCTGCAACAAATACTTCACTACTGTAGCCGCAGTGGCAGTCCTGGTGGGCCAGGCCTCGACCCAACCAGAGAGCTGGTCTACCATGACAAGTAAAAACCCGTGATGTCCGGACCGTGGAAGCTCGGCAAAATCAATCTGCCATGCCTGTCCAGGGTACGCTGCCCAGGGTCTACCTCCCATTGGCACAGGGGGTTTCCTTCGGGGGTTTACTTTCTGGCATGTGATGCACTTGGTAGCAATGCGCTGAGCTTCTACATATAGCCCTGGAGCTACTGCTTGGCGGATCACTAGATCACCCATGGCCAAACCTCCCATATGGGTTCTTACATGGAGCTGTTGCAGCACCTCCCGAAGCAATGGCCTGGGTATCATGACTTTCCCTCCTGGTACTATCCACCACCCCTGGGAGTTCTTTTCTGCACAAGCTCTTTGTGCAAATTTATCTTCTTCAGGGGAATACTGTGGGACTAAATCTTGGATGTCTGGCCATATGGCATGGGACATGGCCTGCTTGGATACCTCCTCCACTTCTCCCCCAATAAATGCAGCTTCCTTTGCTGCTGAATCAGCCTTTGCATTTCCAAGCTTATGCTTTTCCTCAGCAGCCTTCCCATGGGCCCGCACATGAATGACTGCTACCTCTTTAGGCTGCTGGAGTGCCTCTAGTAGCTTGATAATCTGGGGGCCATTAGCAATTTTATTCCCAGAGGCCGTAATAAAACCCCTTTCTATCCACAATAGTCCGTGTGCATGGACTGTAGAAAAAGCATAGCGAGAGTCAGTGTATATATTAACCCGCTGGTCTGTCCCCAGCTGTAATGCTCGGGTGAGTGCAGTGAGTTCTGCGGCCTGTGCCGACCATGAGCTCGGCAATGACTCCCTCCATACTACCTTATCCAAGGTTACCACTGCACATCCTGTTCGTCTTTTTCCATCGATGACAGAGCTGGAGCCGTCTACGAAGTATTCAACATCTGGGTCCTCAATTGGGTCCTCAGCAAGATCAGGTCGCACCTGTGTGGTTTGATTTAGGACCTCAAGGCAGTCATGCATCGGTTTCCCTGGCTCCGGCAGCAAGGTTGCAGGGTTTAAGGCTGTAGTATGTTTGAAAGTAAGTCCTGGATTAGAGAGCAAAAATATCTCATACCGTGATTGTCTGGAGGGGTTAAGAAATTTCCCTCCCTCAGTCCCTAAGATCTGGGGAACTCCATGAGGAGTGAGTATTTCCATATCCGCACCCATGACTATCTTCTGGGCTTCTTCAACAACCACTGCTGTGGCTGCCACAGCCCGAAGACAGGCTGGCCACCCGAGTGCCACTGGATCTAGAACCTTTGAGTAATATCCCACGGGTCTCCAGGTCGGGCCCGATGGCTGTGTCAGCACCCCTGATGCAACCCCTCGATTCTCATGAACATACAGTCGATATGGCTTTTTACTGTTTGGGATGGCCAGGGCAGGGGGCTGGGTTAATGCTGCTTTAAGCAGATCAAAGGCATGCTGCATTTCTTTATTCCATTTCCATTCAGTGAGACTCTCCTTAGTCAGTGAGTCATACAGTGGTCTAGCCTTCCCACCATAATCTGGTATCCATAGTCGACAGAACCCAGTTAGCCCTAGGAATGCCCGCAGCTCCTTGGGTGACTTAGGTGGGGTTAGACCTTGGATTGCCTGTATGCGATCTGCACTTAGGGCTCTGACTCCTTTTGAGAGCTTATATCCCAAAAATGTGACTTCAGGCTGACATATCTGGGCTTTCTCTCTAGAAACTTTATATCCTTTTTCCCCCAGAGTGTTTAGGAGTGACCTGGTGGCTTCCTCACAGAGCTGCAAGTTTGGGCTTGCAACTAGCAGGTCATCCACATACTGGAGGAGAGTCACTGTGGGGTGTGATCCCTTCCACTCCTCCAAGTCCTTCTGAAGGGCAAGTCCGAAAATATGAGGGGCTGCTACGAATCCTTGTGGGAGAACTGTCCACATGAGTTGGGCTTTATGGAAGGTGTCTGGATCCTCCCATTCAAAAGCAAACAATTTTTGACTCTCTCGGTGAAGGGGAATAGAGAAGAAAGCATCTTTCAAATCTAGCACTGAAAATATTTCAGCTTCCCCCGGTACTTGTGTCAAAATCGTGTGAGGGTTCGGGACTACAGGATGGTCTGAAAGGACCTTCTTATTTACTGCCCGTAGGTCTTGGACCAGTCTGTATGAGACCCCATCTGCCTTCGGCACTCCAAGGATGGGGGTGTTATAGGGTGAAGACCCTTCCACTAGCCATCCGTACCTCTTGTATTTCTCTATTAACGGCTTGAGTCCAGCTCTGGCCGCTCGGCTGAGTGGGTACTGCTTTACCCGAACGGGCCCCTCCCCATCCTTGAGTACGATCCTTACCGGGGAGACGAACTTAGCTCGCGCAGGGGTTCCATCAGCCCATACCGAGGGGTCTACTCCGGTCATGTGATCTTCTGGACTTACTGCAGGGCGTCGGTCCTCCAGGAGAGCCATCTGATAGTTCGAGCTCTGCTTGACAGGTAGCTGGACCACCATCTGATCGTCTCTGAAAAAGATCTCAGCTTGCAATTTTGTGAGTAAGTCCCGCCCAAGGAGTGCAACCGGGCAACTTGGAGAATACACAAAGGAGTGCTCGAGCAAATGGTCTCCCACCTTGGTGAGGAGTGGTTTACAAACAGGGAGTCGAGTTTGCATTCCCTCAATCCCTTCCACAAGTACATGCTGTTCACTAGTTCCTGCACAGGGGGGGTTTTCTGGAATCATTGAAAATGTAGCCCCAGTATCCACCAAGGCTTCAAAGTTTTTGCCACCAACCCTAATGGTTACCATGGGATCTTCTCGGGCTCCAACCCGAAGGGTAGTGGTCTTAGATCCCTGTCCCCTTCATTCTGAATCCTCACCCTTGTCTTCTGCCCGCATGAGGTGACCTCTCGGTTCCCTCTCTCTCTTCTCCTTCAACTTCGGGCATTCCCTTTTCCAGTGTCCTTTCTCTTTGCAATAAGCACAAACGTCTGCTCCCACTCTTTCTCCTTTCCCCTTCTGCATCCCAGCCTTTTCAGAGTTCCCTCCAGTTATAGCAGCTGCTAGTGCTGCCATCTGTCGCTGAGCCTTTTTATCCTCCTTGCGCTCCTGCACTTGCTCACGATTCCCATACACCTTATATGCAATTTCCACCAGCTCTGAAATCGGTTTCCCAGCACCTCCCTCAGTTTTCTGTAACTTCTTACGGATATCAGCAGCAGATTGACCAATAAACATAAGATTTACCATGCGCTGGTTATCTGGGGCTTCTGGATCCAGATCCGAAAACCTGCGAAACGCCTCATACAGCCTCCCAAGGAAAGCTGAGGGATCCTCCTCTTTTCCCTGTCTCACTTCATACAACTTAGACAGATTGGTAACCCGAGGCACTGCCTTTCCCATTGCTTCCACTATAATTCCCAGATACCGTGCACTCAGCTCTCTGCCTTCGGCAGTGTGATTATCCCATCTCGGCTCTTCTACAGGGAAGGTATCACGCAGAGTACGACCAGCAGCACCCTCTGACTCAACTCTGGCTGTCGCAATACGCTCTGCTGTACCTAACACTAATCTCCTCTCCTCCGGGGTTAGGAGGGTCTGGAGCATCATCTGGACATCAGCCCAAGTGGGTCGATGAGTCTGCCCAATAGATCGAAACAAATCCCTCATCTTTTCAGGGTCTTCACGAAAAGAGGGACTCTGATTCTTCCAGGTAAATAAATCTGAAGTGCTAAATGGGGTGTAGACAAAAGTTGCAGTGCCTCCTTCCCCAATAACCTCTCGCATTGGACAGTTCAACACCGGCTGTGACTCTACAGGCTTGCGCAAATAATAACCCTTATTTCCTGATTCAGATGAGGCACTTGGCTGAGGCTCACGCTCTAACTCATTAGGTATGCCTTGGTACGTCGGTGGTGGTCTCTCTAAGGGAGGGGGCGGTGGTGCAGAAGGACTGGATGCCGAGGAGGCGTCTGACTCATCTTCGCTACCCGACAGGGCAACCGGAGCACGGGTCCGGTACTCAGCCAATTCAGAATTCCCCCCCTCATTAGACTCAGGAAGTACAGGCGCCCCCCCCCCCCCCGAGTCTTTTTCTTAACAAGCATCACATGAGACTTTACTAAGTAATTCTTAATCCAAGGTGGCTGATTTTGAACCACCCACAACCAACAATCAATATAAGGAAACTGATTCCAATACCCATTTTGCATAACAATTTCATGGATAGCTATCACTTCTTTTAGCACAAAGGATCCTTTCGGGGTCCAGTGGACCCCAAATGTTGGCCACTCGAGTTGACAAAACTTAGTTAAATCACCTTTTTTCATTTTTATTCCGTAATCGGCCGGCCTTGCAAATTTATTAAAATGACGTAATAAGCACCTTAGAGGGGTATCCGTGTTTTCTACACGGGAGCTAACCGTACCCATTTTGCCCACAAAAGTGCACCCAAGGCACACCAAATACCAAAAAGTCCCTTACAGCAGATGATTTACCATGAGAACATGCACACCTCCTGCTCCGGACCCAGAACCAAATTGGGCAAAGGGAATTCGTATACTCACTCAGATACCCCAGAGATCTCGATCCAAAGCCAAAAATGTGTACCTGGAGACTCCAAAAAAAAAACAAAATTTGCATAGGAGCTCTTAGTGTTCCGGATGTTCCGGCTCACACCTCAAGCCCCCCCTCAGGGCGAGCCAAAAAGAAAGGCTCGGCGCGCAAACCCCCCAGGGGGGCAGAGACGATGTGCCGACGAACTCCGGAGTTATCCAAAGAAAGCCCCACGTTGGGCGCCAGATTGAGGTAAAAAAAACTCTCTCTCGGTTCGTTTTCTTTGGAGGCTCATTGAATAACAAATCCTTAGGCACACATTGTTGGTGAGACAAAAGGTATATATTTGCAAATAGGGTCAGAGGGAGAAGACAAAAGATCAAAACCCTCTGCCCTTGAGTACAATCATTAGCAGGCTTTTATCCCCTCTTTTCTGGCACGTGTACAGAAACAGGAACTCTCACAACTCATTTCCGGTTCATACAAACATGCATGAGAATACGTCAGATCATGCATCCCATGTGTATTATAATTAACTACTTAAGTATGCGGGGCGGATAGGCTTAATATGTATTAGGTTATTACGCTTGCCCAGAAAGCACTGGAGGTTATGGAGGGTTTAACTTCAAGGCTAAGACTGCAATTATTCTTATCTTAGCCTAAGAACTGTGGGAGCTATCAAAGAAAGTGTGATTTAGTGTAACAAAGAGATAGTAAATTTGCAGAACAAAGAGAGCTCTTGGAGTTTTTCCTTCAGTTTCCAACCCCCCCTTCCCTCTCTCATTAAGGAGACAAGGAGGGCTGGCAGCCTTGCTTATTCAAAGGACAACACTATTGATGGGAGCTAACAGCTATTAATAATGCATTTTTAATAATATTTCTAACAATGCCTTATTAGCTTGTTCCATTTCTGGGTGTCTAAGGCCCACCCCACTTCGATCATTCTAGGATTGTACCCTGGGGCTCATACCATGCCAACTATGGCCCTGCACACTGGGATGTGGCTTTTAATCCAGCATGCAGGGCCTGGGGTTCCCCATGGCTCCAGAAATGTGTTGGTGGAGAAGTGCCACTGCTTGCACACTGCCAAATTTATGGACTGATGGGAAGCCCAACAAGCTGGGTGATGTGACACAGCAAGTTGGATCTGACCTGCTGGCCAGTGTTACCAGATTTGCCCGCTACTTTGGGGTGTGCTCATTTATTAGGGCTAGGGTCTTGGTAATTCTATCAATGTGCTGCTTGTGTTACTTGTGTTTCTATTATGGAGCTGTATCTCTCCCTTCTGCAAGCCCTCACCCCCCGTGGAGCTATCTTGCAGGACTCAGTTCAGTGGGGCTGGGTTCCTCCCGTCCCCAAATCAGTCATACACACACACACACAGAGTTTAACATGACACGCCTGAACTGGCCGGGTTGCTCAGCATGGACAGGCCGACACCCTCATATGCCAAGAATCAGTTCATCAGAGCAACAATAACTACAGTCAGACACAAGCACACAATTAAACAGAATACCTCTGAATCCGCTGGGTGTCCAGATGACACCCTCATGGGCCAGTGTTCAGTTCATTAGGGCACGTCTGAGCCAAACTGGGTCAATCAGCCTGTACAAGCTGATCCCCTGATGGGTTTCGAACTCAGCACGTCCCAATCTTTTAGCCTCTTGATGAGCAGACCCCACAGTATTTCTGGGCTTCCCAGGGATCTTTAGCTTAGGTAAGAGGGGCGTTGCTAGAGAGCAAGTGGGGAAAGAGAAGTAAAGAAGGCAAAATATACCCAGTTACCACCAGTTTGACTATAAAAGTTATTTATTGCTAAGTAGATGAAATGTATATTGACACTAGTAGTGATAGACATGCAAAGGAAAAACAAACACAAACAGTCACAGTATACCCTGGTTTCACTAAGTATTTGGGGAAACTTAGCTCAAGCTTAACTAATACAGTTCAAGTTCAGAAATCTCTGCTTAGAGAGAGAGAAGAGAAGAGAGCAAGCGAGCTGGGATCTCACCAGCCCAAGGCACTCTGGTTGCAGAGCCGACAGGTCACAGTTCTCAGCACGATCCTTGAAGGGAGCCGATCCGCCTCCTGCCGCCTCTCCAGAAGAAAGCGGGTGGTGTCAGCACACACTGCTGCTTCTTTTACAGATTTTTATACCCTCAGTTCAGCTTCTTTCAAGCATTCTCAATAGTGTAAATCAAATTGTCTTTTCTATTGACAAGGGGTTATCTGGGTGGAACATCTCAGGAACTTGATTGATACTCAGGAAACATCTACTTGGAGCCAGCTTGATAGCAGATATACTTGATGGGATCTCTCTTGGTGTCTTCAGAAACAATAGATTGCAGCATCAGGGTTCTGGATTTTTACTTGTTGTGAACAAGCCTCAGCTTAGCATGACTTTTCCAGATCTTACTACAGTCTTTTAACAGACTTAAGGCACTTATTGGAGTGTTCATAACCTGTTGCGGAGAGGGCTTCCACCCATCGTCTTGAGAAAAGTATGACAACACATGTGGACAGGGCTCCAATGGGCTGGACGCTGCGATGAACCCTGTGCCATTGTTCAAATGTTGCCCATACGCCTCTGACTCGGTCTATTGCCTCAGCACTCCCTAACCCGGCAACCGAGTTGTAGCCAATTAAGTTTACATAGGCCTCCCTTAGTGGGACCGGGGAATGTACGGCCCGAGATACCTAACAAACTTACTTTTGCTTAGAGGTGTGGGGGCGGGGGGGGGAGGAAAAGTCCTTTGTAAATCCAGATTACAACTGGTCTGTGTAACTGTTCTATATTATTAAGCATGTAACTGTTTTATATTATTTCAATTTTATATTATATTTCTTTTCTGTGTAACTGCCGTGTGGCACTCTCACATTTATGTAGCCTTGAGGCCTTTGCTGTGAACCAAAGCAAGCGCCTGGTACCACTTTCTGCTGCCTTGCAGTCTTCACAGTTAGTCTAAACAAGTGCCTAGTACTATTCTCTGTTGGCAGTAGGCCACACACCTGTACTCTGTAAATTTTACTTCTTATCTAAAAAGTGTCAGTTTTACAGAAATGACATTTATGTAGAGAATCTGCCTAGTAACTATTATGTAAAAGAATTATCCTATCTCTGTATACTTAGCTTATATCGTAGTTAGTGTCATAGAGGCAGTCCAACGAACATCTATAAAAGAGGCAAAAAAGCAGGAAGCAGCAGAGACGATGACCGGAAAACTCTGTAGGCCTGATCATCCTACAGACCGGTTCCTAGCCTCCCCGCCTGGGCGTACCCCAGCGAAGACAAAGGCCTCGAAAATCCGACAACTGACAATGATTCACCATGTTACAGTTTTGTACTGTATATCCCATTCATGAGCCGTTGACCAGTTCTGGGACTATGGGGCCAGGAGCCGCACCTAGCTTTGGACTAGCTCCACTGTTGGAGCGCAAGGGCTGGCTCTGGAACCTCGGGAACCAACGGACACCCTCTAGAATAAGAAAACTAACAACTTACTCTAAGTCGTCTACTTGTGCCAACTCGGCGAACCTTGAGGGCGGCTATAAAGCTACCTCAATCCCGCCCCACAAGCCGCGCGCTCGCACAGCTCCGCAAAGCCCGCGGCTCCCCTAAGCGGTGCCGGAGCCGCTAGCCCGGCATTCCCCCACAGTCTGATAAATGCTGAGCTGGGTGTGGGGGTTGATTAGCATTTGGAGCACAGCTTCCCCGTCATGCAGTGCTCCCCTGCTTTGCTCATCCCAGAATTCACTGCAGTCTCTGCTTCAGGTTTCCTGTTCTCCATCTCTCATGTAAATGAATGGTCATCTGTTCCCATCTCAGATGCAAATGAGACCTAGGGCACTTGTTGCACTTTTGTCACCCTAATCTGGAGGGTTTTAGGTGTGTCTCTCACTGCATCTTAATCAGTTTCTGTTTAGGTGGGGAGGGGGCGATTCTTTGTGAGTCAGACAGTCTGTGTCCTGTGTCAGGGTTCCCCAAAAACATGGAGCTGACAGGTAACACCAGCAGTTGAACAGTTGTCTCCTAGGAAGTGTCTAATGGGGGCTTTCAAATGTTTCTCTTAATAGCACAGTCCAGGTATGCTGCTTCCAAATGACGCCTAACCAATGCTTATCCCACCTTTTCTTGATTTTAAAAGAAAATTTTCAATAGTGGGGCAAGTAAGAATTACAGAGCCAGAGGCTGAGTTAAAATTCAATTATGGGCTGGGGGGGAGGGGGAAGTGTGATTACTCCCATTGAATAAATTGCAGTAGTTTGCTCCCTATTTACTAGAATTTGTCCAGGTTTCCACCGGTTCTTATGTAACTGTTTCAAATGTTACTCAACTTCTAATTCTATATCCTAGCAAGCGAGCCTCCACTGAGCAGCAGCTCTCTTCGAGTCATGACCTTTCCTCTCTCTCTCTCTTTCTTTTCCCCTCTCCTCTCACACAGGATATCAGTTACAGCTTTATCTTCCAAGAACCAACTACAATCATCCTACGAAACCCATCAAAATGAACAAGATCATCCTCTATGAGCATGCAAACTTCCAAGGTTACTCCAAAGAGCTCACCTCTGATGTCAAAAACCTGGGATATGTTGACTGGAATGACTGTGTCTCCTCTGTGAAGGTTTTTGGACAGCCCTGGGTTGCCTATGAACATCACAACTTTACAGGAAAGCTTGAGGTCTTTGAGGAAGGAGAACATGCTTATGTTGGCAGCTCCATGAATGACAAGATCACTTCTCTCCAGCTAATTACTGAAGACCTAAGTGATCCCCAGATCATACTTTATGAACATGCTAATTATCAAGGAACCGCCAAGGTGGTGACAGAAGCAACCAACCTTGCCAGGGGATTTTTCAATGACCAAGTGTCTTCCCACAAAGTCCAGAGAGGTGTCTGGCTCTTGTGTGAGCATAGTGATGGAAGTGGCTTTCGTTACATTGCTCGGAAATATGAAAACTTGCCACACTACGGAGCTCTAAATTTCAATGACTCACTTTCATTTCTTCGTCCTCTTTGTCCTGGGGGACATTACTGCTGACAGGCTGAACAGCCTACCATCATGAAGATCCCTTGGATAGGAAGTCTTTCCCCCTGAGAAAGGAGGAGACCTGGAGTTCTGTCCATGATTTCACTGCATTCCTTCATCTGTCACAGAAGCAACATGTGTTAGAAAGCTTCCCTCAGCCTGCACTGAGCACAATAGTTTTGTTTCCTGACACTTACTCCAAGGCCTGACTAAGACTTTCTCAAGGGACTCAGCTTTGCATTCTCCTTTTTTCTGCCATGACTGCAGGCTATTTCCAGGATACTTCTTCTACCCCTAGACACTTCATGCAACCCTGATTACAAATTGTACTAAGGGGCCTCCTGGCCTGAAACTACTACTGCTTTTACATTTGACCCCTTCTTGCTCTGCTTTTCCTTCCGTCCCCTTGTTGCCATATGGCCTCTCTGATGTCCCATGGCCTAAGCCCTAGAAGTTATAGGCCTGGTAGAAAATAAATAAACACAGATACACTCTTTTAATTGGAAGTGCAAGACAGGGGAAATGAATGACCACCCTGGGGAAATTCTTGAAGTGGCCCTGGACTGAGCTGATTCATTATAATCCGAAAAAAAAGAATGGTTATCCATATTGATGAAGTACAGGAAGTCAACAAAAGAGGCTGATCTTCAGAGAGTGAGAGAATTCCAGCATTTCAAGTTTCAGGCAGTGGGAAAGAGGATAAGGATGGATTCAATCTATTTGTGGTGGACATGGGAACTTGAACAGCACATAAAATCGGGAAGGGATAAATCAGCAACCCACAAAAAGTTTTAAAAAATTGAAGACCATTGTGTCTCTTGATGATGATCTCTCCTCAGACAATCATTCCTCTCCCGGTGAAAAAGGCTGATATCTCAGTGTTGGTAGTGTTCATCACTAATGGACTGTGAGAAAGTAAAACAAGGCCTTCTTTAAGCATGTTTCTACAGTATAATCTAAAAACAGATCTAAGCTCCAACTCTAATGGTATTTGTCAAAACCATTCATTACATGCCCCATCCTCCCTGACACTCTTATGTCTGCTTTTGAGGGGAAAAAAAATACAGATATTTTCTTCTGCTAACACTGATATGTTATAATCTTGTTATTTTGCTGAAAAGTCAAACCCTGGTCTTCTGATCCAATACTAAAATTTCATTCCCAAGGAGCTCTATCCCCCCATATTCATTGCCTTTGTTGTCTAAACCAGATTTTTATTATTATTATTATTATTATTTTGTAAGGAAAGGAACCAAGCTGAGCACATCTCGTTGCAGAAGGAAGAGAAGGAAGTAAGCTCAGACTCTGCTGCATTACTCTCATATGCTCTTATCCCCAAAATACCTTGCTGTTGTGGTCTAAAAGGGCCTGATCCTTTGATCAAGTAGTATCTGGTTTAGAGTGGGAGTAGGACAGCCTCTAGGGTTGTGCGAGGCTTCGTTCGGACAGAGCTTCGGATCCAGAGAAGCTTCGGACACTTTGGGGTCTGAAGCAGCACATCGGGGTCGAAGCGCTGGCATTGTTTGGCTTCCCGAAGTGGTTCAGAGCCGCTGCAGAGATCCAGCCATAGAGTATAATGGGAAAACAATAAAACATCTATAACTTTGTTGTTTTCTCTCTGATTTAGACTAAATTTTCAGGGATGGTAGATTCTACAGAGAGGATGAAGCCTGCCAAGGTTCAAGAGGATTGATGCAGTAGTTTTGGGGGTAACAGCACCTCAAATTCTTGAAAGCAAAACTCATGTCATGTCTAGGTGTTACAATATAGTGGGGTGAAAACTGCAGGGCTGGTAGCTCTTACTGAGGCCACAAAGCCTGCCAAGTTTCAAGAAAATCAGTGCAGAGGTTTGGGGAGAACTACCCCTGAAGCGGCGGACAAGAAAAACTTGTTCCATGGGTGCTGTGGGGCTGATTGTGTCTGTCTGGGAGCGGGAGGGGAGACAGGGCTGCAGGCCTGGCTGCAAAGCTGCTGTGTTCCCAGTTACCAGTCATGATTCACTCAGGGACCAGGCACTCAGGGACCAGCTCAATACACAGGACCTAGCTACTATATAACGACTTAACGAGCAGCAATTAGCACCTACAAAACCAGGCTAAGGAGAGGAAAGCATCAATACAGACAATCAACTGCCCCAGAACAGACAGTCTTGGCATGAGGTTTGCCTGTCAGCAGCTAGGGGTGCAGGGCCCCAGAACCCCCCTGCACCAATCTCCTCGACAGCTGGCAGGCATCACAGCAGGGGCCATCGTCCCTGCAGCTGTCACCGTGCTGCACCTTAACACATGGTGTCACCCATGTCATGAGTTTTGCTTGTCCGCAGCTTGAGGTGCAGTTCCCCCCAAAACTCCTGCACCAATCTCCTTGAAATCTGGTAGGCTTTGTGTCCTCAGCAAGACCTACCAGCCCTGCAGTTTTGACCCCTCTATCATGTGACACAGCTGTGACATGAGTTTGGCTTTCAACAATTTGGGGTACAGTTCCCCCCAAACAGATGAACTGATATTCTTGAAACTTGGCAGACTTCATGCTCTCATCAGTGGCTACCATCCCGGCAAGTTTCATCCAAATCAGACAAGAAACAACAAAGTTATAGATATTTCATTGATTCCCCATTATCCCCTATGGCCGGATCTCTGAGGTGGCTCCAAAGCTTTGGATATGCTTTGGCCGGATCAAGGTGGAAACCTGGTCCAGAACTCTGGATCAGATCTCAGCCATCCAAAGCGGTTGGATCCAAAGCCAGATTGGACTTGCAGAGACCAAATCAGCCCCCACACTGGGACCCCCTCAGGCTCCAGAGGAGGCATATCCTGGCCAAGGGTCAGTGAGGATCGAGTCAGAGAACCTCTGGAGGGACTGGATGTATTTAAATCAGCTGGTCTGGATGATGTCCACCCCAGAGTGCTGAGGGAACTAGCAGAGGTCATTGCGGGACCCCTGGCATGGCTTTATGAGCACTTGTGGTACTCTAGCGTGGTGCCAGAGGACTGGAAAAGGGCCAGCGTGGTTCCCATTTTCAAAAAAGGGAGGAAGGAGGACCCAGGAAATTATAGGCCAGTTAGTCTTACCTCGATTCTGGGTAAGCTTTTTGAGAGAATTATTCTGGCACATGTCCATGAGGGGCCAGCGGGGGAGATTATGTTTAGGGGCAACCAACACGGATTCATTAGAAGCAGATCCTGTCAGACCAACCCGGTGGCCTTCTATGACCAGGTCACCAAATCCTTAGATGCAGCGGTAGCAGTGGACATCGTCTTTCTGAACTTTAGGAAGGCCTTCGACACTGTCTCTCACCCCGTTCTCATTAAGAAACTTGGGGGGCTGTCGTGTCAACACCTGCACAGTCGAATGTGTTGCTAACTGGCTGGAGGGCCGCACCCAGAGAGTGGTGGTGGATGGTTTATTTTCGACATGGAGAGATGTGGGCAGTGGGGTCCCCCAGGGCTTGGTCCTCGGGCCCGCACTGTTCAACATCTTCATCAGTGACTTGGACGAGGGGATAAATAGCACCCTGTTCACATTTGCTGGTGACACTAAGATGTGGGGGGATGTGGGCACACTAGAAGGGAGGAATAGGCTGCAATCAGACCTAGACAGGTTACAGGGGTGGGCAGATGAGAGTAGGATGGGTTTCAACACTGACAAGTGCAAGGTGCTGCACCTGGGGAGGAAGAATCAGCAGCATACCTACAGGCTGGGGAACTCCCTTCTCGTCCGTGCAGAGGCAGAAAAGGATCTTGGAGACATTATTGACATCAAGATGAACATGGGCTGGCAGTGCAGGGACGCAGTCAGGAAGGCCAACAGCTCCTTGTCATTCATCCACAGATGCATCTCGAGCAGGGCCAGGGAGGTGATCCTCCCCCTCTGTGCGGCACTGGTCAGGCCGCAGCGGGAGTACTGCGTCCAGTTCTGGGCGCTGCACTTCAGGAGGGATGTGGGCAACATGGAGAGGGTCCAGAGGAGGCCACTCACATGATCAGGGGGCAGCAGGGCAGGCCCTAAGTGGAAAGGCTACGGGACCTGAACCTGTTCAGCCTCCACAGGTGAAAGCTGAGGAGGATCTAGTGGCCTGTTACAAACTAGTCAGAGGGAACCAGCAGGCACTGGGGGAGTCCCTGTTCCCCCGAGCACTGCCAGGAGTGACTAGAAATAACGGTCACAAGCTGGCAGAGGGTAGATTCAGACTAGACATCAGGAGGTGCGACTTCACTGTCAGGGCGGCTAGGATCTGGAACCAACTTCCAAGAGCAGTAGTGCTGGCTCCTAGCCTGGGGGGCTTTAAGAGGAGGCTAGACGAACACCTTGCTGGGCTCGTTTGACCCCAGTACTTTTTCCTGCCATGGCAGGGGGTCGAACTTGATGATCTGCTCAGGTCCCTTCTGTCCCTACCAACTATGAAACTATGAAACTATGGATCGCTGCCGACTCGCACAGGCCTAACAGCCTCCTCTCTACCTGTTGATGGGTGTGTGTACACATTGATTAATGTGCCTTAGTTACTGTGCATTTAGTTTAGTACCTCTTATAAGGTGTGGCTGGTGAACTGAGACTCCTGGGGCAAGTGGAGCATCCCATGGAAGCAGGGCTGGGGGGAGTTGCAGCCAGCCAGGAGCATGGGGGTTGCAGCTTCCCCACTCCCGGCTGGAGTGCCAGGCCAGCTGCAAACCTCCCCCATCCTCATGCTCCCAGCCAGATGCAGCCCCTCCCCATGTGATGCTTCAGCCCCCTTACCAGTCTGAGTTCACCAGCCATGACTGCCTCTAATAAGAGGTTTTAGCTGAATGCACAGTAAATAGAGTTGCTGCACAGTAGCACCAGCACGTGGTTATTTTGTGATGCTTACTGCATATTAACAGTAATTCATAGAAAATCACATATTAACACTGTACAGTAGGCTATTAGCATGGTTAATAACTGCTACAATACTGCCCAGTATTATTAAGCTAATGCACAGTATGGGTTTCATATAGATGTGCCCAGTATACCTGTGGGTAGACCACTGTATGGAAAGTTAATGTAGATGAACTGTAATGGAGTGATAATGAACAAAATACATACACACGCAAAACATATGGAGCCATTTTGAAAGCCATGTTAAAACTTTAATACTGTTTCATCCAGAGTTAAAGTTGGACTAGCTTTGCTACATTTGTATCATTATTGGCTTGTCCACATGTAACTTATAACCTATGGTTCTTCTGATATGTTTTGGGTAGTGTTTTGATCATCATCCTCAACGTTCAGGCTGCTGGGAACTGTGTCCTGCAAGAGGCTGCTGGCCACAAGCAGTGTTCTGGATCCCATGTGTGACACAGAAAGAATTACTCAATTTTTTGTTGGATGGATAAACCTTGGAGAGGTTTACAGTCACTTGGATACTACACTAGCTGGTCTGTTTAAAAATTAGCCCAACTCAGCAAAATTTCCCAGGACAGTGGTAGCAATGCTGTGCATTAGTTATGTTCCCTGGTGTCACTTCAAAGAAACAAGGCTTGCAGGACCTGTTAATCTCTGAAATACCCAGCTTTCATTACAATGTTTATCTGACCTTTTCCTGAGAAATTCATTTTTCCTTTTTTTTTTGGCCAGGCTTGCACATTGGTATTTTAGGTTCTTCTGTTCTCTTAGCACCTATCTTCAGTAATTTTTCCTTTATTCTTTACACAGCTTTTTTGGCTTAACCTCTCTGCTTATTAGTGTGTGTTTGGGGGGGGGGCGGTTCTTTGTCTTTTGTTTTTGTTTTTTCACATTTCTTATTAGGTCATTCAGTTGTCAGTGATGCTTGTTCTCTGCTCATTTGGTCCTTTAGCAGTTACTGGGGCTTTTCCTCCCAAGCTGTCTCTCATCTTAACCAGAGCTGAGCATAACTAGAAGTCCCACACGTAACAGTTGCTGCATGCTTCCAAACAGCAGCTCTCCTTTTGGTAACGCTCAGGATGCTGTTACACATTACCCACATGCATGTGCATATGCATGTGGAATGCCATGTGATGTTAGCATTAGAAAGTGCTCTGAGCAGCTGCACATTAAGGCTTAATACCATTTCTGATTTCTACAACTCTAACTTGCAACCAGGGGCAAGGCTAGAAGCCAGGATGCCTGGGCTTTACCCCTGCTGTGTGTGTGTGGCTGGGTGGGAACAGTGCATACTGAGATGCTGGAGGATTGCAAAGGGTTTGTTTTATCTCCATGGAGCAGACTGGTGATCTACAGGATGGGTAACAAGAATCAGAGGTAATCCTCACCCAAAATGACTTAACTTTGAGACATTCAAAGGGTATTTAGCAGGAATTTTCACATTTTTATGCATGAATACTCACATTATAAGTGCCTTTCTTGTGGACTAATTGTAAGGTGTTACAACACACTCAGCCACTAGGCTGGGAAAAGTGTCCACGTAGGCAGATGCTAGGGAGGGGAGGCACAACCCCTTATGCACCTGAAACTGCCAAAAACTGTTCCTCCGGGAGAAATACTGTGCAGCAGTTGAAAAGGGATATTTAGTCATTGTGTGGTTTTTTAAGAAGTTGAAAAAAAATAGGCATTCAGGAGACATTTCACTGCATACACTGATCACTCATCACTGGCCTGCATACAGCAACAAAAAAATATCAATGCCACACAGCTGAAGCGGATCTTTTCAGGATTATGATATGGAAGACATTCCTATTAAGTGTAACACAAAAGGCATTGTCGATGCTTTGTCACAACAGTGGGGGGTGGGGGCCTTGAACTTCCCTAGATTACTAGTAACAGCCATCTTGTTTATTTTATTTTTACTCTCGTGCCCTTTCAGTCTGACTTGGCTGCCAGACGGTGCTTAGGACAAGAAACACCCAGCTGCTGCACTTCTGCCACTTTTTTCCTGGGTTCAAGTTGCCCGTGACACTTGGGGGCTGAGGTGTGAAATCTTTCCGTGCAAAGCTAACCCCCTAGCACATCTTGGGTCTTGGGTGCTTTTTTTTTGGTGCCAAACCTTTCCATGCAAAGCCCCACAGGGCTCCCCCAGTGTACACAAGCATCTCCCAAGGCTAGGTAAAGGGTGGGGGGAACCCTTCAGGCAGCACACTGTTTCCGCAGGGAACTGGGCGCAGGGTACCCTTTGGGCTACCCCCAAGCGTTTTTGTGCAAAAACACCCCAGAGGCTGCCATGAGGCTGAAGTTGATTGCTTATTCTCAGATCCTTATTCCCAGTTCCTTTTTCAAAGCTAATCTAGACCCAATAATGAATTACACATCCTAAATAGAGATAATTTCATTAGCTATGCATATGTACTAATTCATATGTAAAATAATATCCCACATCAAGTATAGAGACCTAAATGAAGGTTAGATTAGGATGGGATTATGGGGAAAAATACTTCTTGGACTACCCCAGACTTCCTGTCAATGCCACTGGGGGAGTGTCCCAAAGAACCCTGACCACAGTCCCGCCCAGCCCAAAGCACAGTTTGGCTGTGCCAGGCTGCCACCTGATAGCCCCCATGCCCACTATACTAAGTATAATGGCTTGAATAAGGAACTAGCTTTTGGGATAGGATTATATTGGCTAAAAAATCTGTTTGGGACACCCATCAGAATACCTTTGCTTGACCGGGGGACTCTACCCAATGCATATGACCAGAGACTTGCCTGGCCCAACGCGTGGTTTGGCCGTGCCAGGCTGTGAACTGACAGCACCCCAGCCACTGTGGTAAGTACATGGACCTGAATAAGGAACTGGATTCTGAGCTTGGATTATAGCTACAAATCCTTCTTGGGCCACCCCAGACCATATCTCTGTACCACTGGGGGACTCTCCTGCACATCTCTGACCAGAGACTTGCCTAGCCCAAAGCACCCTTTCACTGTGCCAGGCTGCCAACTGACAGCACCCCTGCTCCGTCCATCCCCATCTACTCGTGCATACCCCCTAGGACACGTCCAAGTACCCCCAGGGCATTGACAACTCCTGCCCCCACCCTCCCCAGCCCTACTCCTGTGAGGTGGTGGCACTCTGTACCCGCCCACCCACGTGCTTCCACCTCCCGAGAGCTACACTAATTAAAGCGTCCCCAGTGTCACATGTATTTAGTGCCCCCACATTTCAAAATGTCAGCAGGAGCACTTTAAATAAAACTTATTTGAGAAGGTTTAAAGTGCCCACCACCATTTTGAAGCACGGGGCCACTCAATCCACATGATGTGGAGGCTGCTAAAGCATGCTAGTTAGCACTGTCTTGCAGACTCAATTACTTGAGTCTGTTCCAGTGTGTGCTAATAAATGGTTGAAGCAAGCATTGGGCAAGTGTATAGGTTTCCAACAAGAACCACTGATTTAGACTGAGAGACATAGCTAGCTATGTTCATCTCAAGTGAGGCAGAAGATGGGGTAGAGATGCACCTTATACTCTCAGGGTGTTTCAGCCTTGGCCCATGGGCTAGATCTGGCCTGCAAAGCCACATCATCCATCTCACGGGGATGCCCACAGTTCCCATAAACCTGACAGTGGGTGAGTGGTGGCAACTGCTTCACTGACAGCTCCCTCAAAACTGTTTTTGGACCCGAGTGGAGTCCCATGCAGTAGTATGAGGAATTGGAATGACTGGGACACGTGCTGTAGGCATGAAGCTCAGCAAGGTCTGGGGGGAAGAAAAAGCACAGCAAGTGATGCTGCCCCCAGGCACCACTATACCCAGGGTGCTCAGGCACCATGTTACACATGTTGGATACAGAGCCACTTGCCCAGTCGAATCTCACACATGGCCCTAGACCCTATGCGTGGCCCTAGACTCAGACCAGCATACCAGAAAATTTGAGCACCACTGGACATACTGAATCTGACATGCATCAGCTTTCATAAGCGAGCACTCACTTCATCAGATGCTGTGAAGACATGCAGAGAGAAAGCTGCCCAACATTTTTTTTTAATACAAGATGGGGAAGAGAGGAAGAACAGAAGATGGAGGACAATGCTGAAAGAGGTGAACAGAGTAATACAGTAATAAACCCAGAGGGACTGCAGGGAAATACAAGTGAAGGATGGCAATCTGGAGATGGTCCCTCCCAGTTAGTGGTGCTGTGGGTGTGAGGATTGAGAAATGAGCCCTTGGGGCACAGGGCAGCAGCAGGGCACAAGTTGAAGGAGTTCCTGTGACTGGGAGACCCAAAGCCAGTCCTGCCCTGCTTCACCCACCCCCACCTTGGGAGCACCCAGGGGCTGGCAGTTAGGCAAGGCTGGGATGGGACAGTCTGTGCCATGTGTGTCATGGCAATGACAGGGATTCCCTAACTCACGGCTTGGTTGGGACTGGGCACAGGATCAGGGGAGTTGTATTGGTGCCCCCAGCACTGTGACCAGTATAAAAATATGGGCGCAGGGTCCCAGAGAAGGTGTCAGTGAAAGTGAAGAGGTGGGACCCATCAGTCACATTGTAAAATGAGACTTCACCCACCTCATAGTCCAGGAAAACCCCCACCTTTCTGGGCCGCAGGCGTATGGGGAGGCGAGTCGGGGTGGTGGTGAGGGCTTTGAATTTCTGATCTCGCAGCCACATGACCCAGTACCCATCCTCAGGTGACAGTGTGACCAGCCCTTTCCTGCGCACGGACTCCCTGCACACACCCAGAGCCCAGCATGTCTTGTCTCCCACCTCCACCTCCCAGTAGTGCCTCCCGCTTGTGAACCTCTCAGAGCCCAAAACTTCTGGGCAAGTATCAAATCTTTCAGGGCTGTTGGGTAAATCCTGTTGTGTGTCTCCATGTCTCACACATTTCTGATCCTCAGACAGTATGAGTTCAGGATAAGCTGTGCCTGGGTCCAGAGTCACATCCACTGTGGAGAGAGTCACAGGTTAGGGGCAGGGCAGGCAGGTCCATGAGATCACAGGAAATTATCTACATCCCCAGGAGCCATAGTTCAGTCCCTGCCTGGGAAATCACTGTCACCCAGAGAGAAAATGGGGAGAACAGGAAATGGCTCCAGGGGCAAAGTGGGATGTTGCCACTGGTTTGTTCATTCCTGGAGGCAAGAGGGGCTGGTGCTGGACCCATGAGGAGTGAAAAGAGGGAAAGGTGCCACTGGGTGGGGGCTGACCAAGACCTGGGAATGGGGAGGGACATGAGATAATGTCATAACAGCAGGTTGGTGCCTTGCCCCTCCCCACCCCAGGCTGGGCTGCTCTGCCCCACCTGGGACCCTCCATACCCGAAGCCTATGGGCATAGAACTGCAAGCCCACAGCCAGATCGTTCCCTAACACAGCCAAGCCCAGGGCAAGGCCATACATCTGAGCTGCCCTCACTTGTTTCAGGGGAGCACAGACAAATGCAACTGAGCACAAGTGCCCATTGCTAATGAGTTTGGGGCCAAGGGAGGAGGAGGCATTTATCCACTGACTGCCCCCTTCCTCTTGGCTCAGATACACCAGGGACCTGTCCCAGTTCAATCCCATAACATATATGTGCCCTAGGGGTCTGCACTAGGATGGATACAGTGGGCCAGGGACATCCTGGGATTGGGACACTGCTGGAATGGGAGTCTCGTGCCCTCCAAGTATTGACAGTCCCTTCTCTTTGTGGGGATCTTTAAACCCATACGAGCAATTTAGAAGTAGAAATCTCATTGGCTTCTAGTGGGAGATGGGCTCCTCAACCATGCTGAGACTACTGAAGTGCTAACCACTAAAAAATACCAGAAGAGCTCAGCTCTGATCCCCAGGGAATATCTGCACCCTCCACTGCCTGGTGGCACATACCAGGAGAGCTGGGGATGCCCACAGGGCTCCAGCTCTCACACTCTGATCTGGGTGCAAATTGGCCCAGGGCAGACCCTTCTGGCAGTCAGCATGGCTCCAGGATCATTTGACCCATGAGAAAAGATAGTGACAGCTCTGCACAGCACAGTGTATGCATGGATGTGAGGAGTGGGAAAAATCAGGTTTCCCTGCAGGCCCCACCCCATTTGTGAGAATGCAACACAGAAATGACCTGGAACATCAAAACCTCTTCAGGAATGACCTATCAATCTTCCCAAAGCCATGCACAGGTCTACCAAGACAGATACTGTTGGGCTCTGGTCAGTGTGTGGGCTCTGCATGGGCAGAATAAACCAAGAGTAGTAAAAAATGGCTGGTGCATGCAGCTCAGGTAATGCCAAGGAGATGGACTGAGGATCCCCAAACACCCCTGGGCCTGGAGCCAACATGGCCCAGAAACCAGACTCGCACAGGGCACACAGAAGGCAGCAGGGATGCAGTGATTCGTGCTGGTCACAGGGATACAGCCTATACTTGGGGCATCACAATAGTGCCAGAAGTGGCTGCAGGGAGCAAACCTCTCAGAAAGGAAGGATCTGGGGTCACTGATATGGGGTCAGGGTCACTCACCTGCATGTACTCGGGCTCTTCTGAATCCTGGAATCAACCAGCAGAGAGAGAGGTGAGCATTCACACAGAAGAGTTACCACAGCAGGATCCAATGCACAGACACTGGACACTGGACAGACTGTGCTGCTGCCCAAACCCCTGAAGCTGCCTGGGAGCCGGGGCAAGAGAAGAGGCAGGAGGGCTTCAGCATTTGGCCCCAGATCCCTGCAGCAGCCAATGGAGAACTGAAACATTCACAACGTAGGGAGCCTGGAGGGAGGGTCCTCCCACCAGCTGAATCTTGCCCCAGCAGCCTGGACCAGAGGAGGAGCCATGGTTTTGTCCAGGTGGGAATATCTCAGTGTCCCATCCAGCAACAGCGGGGGGCCGGTGTCACTGTGGAGCCATCACTTCTCTGTGCCCTGACATTCAGGGTCTCAGTTCTCAGCCCTCCCTTCCCGGCGGCCCCTCCTTGCCCACTCCATATGTCAGCGAGATTGTGTCTCCAGCAGGTGTAATCTTGAAATGACACACAGAGTCCTTATTATTTAACAATGCATCTCTCCACCCCCACCCCAGGACTTCTGCCCACAGGGCCCAGCTCTGCACTGTCTCACTGCTGACAAGGATGTGCAACGCTCTGACTGCCCCTTGAGTTTGACTGCCCCTGGGCTGTTCTGACCCAGGTCACTGGGACATGTATCCTGCTGGCTTCTGTCCTCTGCAGATCACGTCACATTTCTCATCCCAGAGCTGCCCCACACCTAGGATCAGGTGCCCACTGCTCACTCCCCTGCAGTGTGTCCTCAGGACTCACCTCTCTCTGCAGCCAGCCCCTCTGCAAGGAAAGAGATCAAGCCAAATATTAGTCCCCATCCGGGTCTTGATTTAACACTGGCGCTGGTAAGGAGTCCCAGGGCTTTCCCAGGTGCTGCTATTCCCCTAGAGAGCTAATAAGGATGGGGCCTAATATACAAGGTGCCAGAATCCCAGGGGCTCAGTGGGGATCAATCAGACATCCTTCCTACAGGCCCAGGGCACTGAGGATCCAACCCCAAATCTCTCTGTGGTAATGTATCACATCCAACCAACCATGACCCACCCCAAGGAATCCCCCACCCACCTCTCTGCCCCACAGGAGATGCCTTTAGGGGGCCTCTCCTCCAACACAGCTGGGTGTTGTCACAGGTCAGGTGCAGGTGGGGGGGAGAGCACTCTCACTCTCAGCCCATGCATGCAGACAGAAAAATTTATAACAGCTTTCTTGGATCTCCAAAATCCAGCTAAAACCTCCCTGTGAGGACTCACTATACTTCCTTAGGGAATTCACCTCAGCTCTCCCCAGGTACCTGCTGGCAGCTCCAGGTCTGGGATTCATGCACCATCACAAACAGCTTTCAGATGTAAACTCCCAGCTCCATCCTTATCCTCATCCATTCAGACTGGGGCTTATGGCTCCAAAGTCCCAGCTCTAAGCATCAGGACCTGAGCACTGAGCAGCAGATCCCACAGGGAGTCAAACAGAGGACACTTCTGTACAGCTAAGACCTGACAAGAGTACAAGGCCTGTACTAACGTGACCAGGGCCTGAGTGGGAGGCAGAACCACATAGATTTTAAATGACCAATGGTGTGCTCTGCTTTACTCATCCCCATGGAGTCCACCCTGTGCAACCCTGGAGAGCTGGGGTGCCAAAGGCTTGTCCAGGATTTGGGCTACTCTGGCCTTGGGCACAGGGCTCTGAACCCAGCTCTGGCCCCCTGAGAACCTGAACACAAGGGCTCTGACAACCCTCTCCCCCTTCTTCTACTTCTACCCCACGATAATGAGACAAGGAACCTGGAAGTGGCCCTTACTCAGGAATCCCATCACAGCTTCCTGAAGCTTTTTCTCCCTAGAGAAATCCTGGATTCTCTTCTGCAGCTCAGGGAACTTAGGGCCTGGATGCAGAGGCATCACCTCCTCACCCCTGCAAAGACACACAAGAAAATATTCCTCTCATTCCTCAGCCAGAAGTTGCCACATCCTCAAAGCCACAAAGGGACATGAGTGGGAGCAGGGGCCACAGGGTAGATGCTCTGTTTGACAGGTCAGTGGTGCCTGTGCAGTCTGTTGGTTCCCAGCCCTGGAGATAGGTGGGCAATGTTCAGACTGGGAAGCCTTTCCACTACAGCTATTTAAGTAGGGCACAACCCACAAACATTGTTTATGCAACTGGGAAAGAACATGGGGAAATACCATGATCACCACAGTGGCTTCCTAGTCACACCCGAGGAAGACTGCTCTACTGGCATGGGATAGTACCCATGTAGGTAATGCATAGTTAACATTGGCTTCATGCCCACTTTATGGAAATGGGATACTCCTCCATAGCTTGCTCCTGGGGCCTTATGGCTACGGGCAAGTGAAACTCGGGAGCATCCAAACCCCAAGCCTTCAGGCTTGGGCCCGCAAGTAGGATGCCCACCAAAGGATTTAGGAGCATCTGAAGCCTGAGGTGGGGGTGGAGGATGTTTGCTGGTAGTAGGGCCATTTATGGTTCTGGACTGACTCATGGATTTGGAGTTGATTTGACCAATTTGTTTAGGAATATGGAAACTTAAAAAAACAAAACAAAATTAAAAACCCAAACCTGTGTCTGTCCCAGGGCTTTTGTCCAGAGAGCTGCACTGCACAGTGATTGGAGATGTTCATATTCCTAACAGGCCCCTGCCTCAGCCTATCATCAGGAAAAACAGCCCTGGCAGTGGCAGGATAAGTTCCCCTCATACGTAGCCTGGTCCATGGGACCCCAATAGAACAGGGAAGGGAGGCTCCTGGGACAGGAAGGGGCCTATTCCTGAGGTCTACCTGCTCCTCAGCTATAATCCCAGGCACCATGGTGCCTAGTCCCTGCTGGGATTCCTGGGTGGGACTTCTGCCCAGGAACACTGTCCAAATGGGGCCTGGGCTGAGACACTCGGCTCTCTCCCCACAAACTCCTAAGCCATGCCAGACAGGACAGACTTTTCATCACTACAAGCTGGAGCCCATAGCTAAAAAGCCCAGGGCCAGCCCAGCCCCAGGGGAGGGGCTTATTCAGACCATGGCTATAGGGCAATCCCAATTCCCAGGTAGGTCACAAGATGACATTAGCCAGTGGGGCAGGAGCGATGAAGTGGAGCCCAGACTTGCCTGCTTACTGCGCTTCGGACACCCTGGAGGGGAAAAAGAGACACAAGAGAGTGTCGGTGCTACAAGGGTAAACCAGCAAAATCTGGTTGACACCAGCACACATGTTGAGGCACAGCCACAAAACCTTGGGACCCTTCAGTATTCGTGATGTATCAAGCTGCCTCAATTGTGCTGACCTGGCCTGACTAAAACTTGTCAATCGAGCGAACATGAATCAGCATCTCCAGAAAACAGTAGACAGAACTTCATGACAATAACAAGCTGGGCAAACAAATCAGCAGCTCCAGAGTTAATAAGATGGGCCACAGGATTAAGACAACAATTTGGTATTTGATTGGTTTGGGCCTAGCCAAAGCCTGCATCAAGCTCTTGATCAAGAAAGAAAATTAAAAAAAAAAAAAAAATCAAAGGATTGCATTTGAACCTTGGACAGCTATGTGATATCTGCTATAGGACCCCTACTGATGAAGACTGCAAGCCCGGCCAGCTTTACTTTACAGCAGTTAAGACCCATCCCATAAGATTATGCTTTGCTGGCAATGTGGCTTTATTAGTCAATCCATAAACCTCTCAGATTGGTTAGAATGACCCAAGGGTCCATTGGAGTATTTCACTCAACCCAGTTTAAAGTTGGTTAACTGTGCTCTATCCCTGCCCAGCCCCTTGTGTTCTGCTTTGTAAAAATGGCTGTCCCTCCACACAGGACACTGGTGCTGGGATAGAATCAACCTTCCCCACCGCCCCCCACCTCCCTGCCTGCCCACCCCTGTCTCCCTGCACACTGGCCACAGGGCCTTGCAGAAAACACAGGTTGTCCCCTCTTCCCTGTGTCACCTCCAAACTTCAAAGGAACATGGAAGCTGTCCTCTGCATCACTGAGCACTGGGGCACATCTGATGCAGTCTCACCTGCAGGAGCTCAGGCACTGGCTGCTGACACTTCCCCTCCAGCTCCATGATTAGGGTGCTGAGGCGAGCAGTCTCCTTGCACAGGTAAGCAGCATTTTCCTCCCTCTTCCTCATAATCTCTGCATCCAGCTCTCCCAGCCGGGCCACCAGGAGGCGCTCCTGTTCAACCAGGAGCTGGCGCAGCCCCTCGCACTCAGACACCACCAGCTGCCTCTCCAGCTCTGTCTGCCTCTGGGTGCCAGCATACACAGGGACAGGGCAGGAACACAGACAGTGGGGTCAGGGAAGATGCCATGGCTGGCAAAGCTAATCAAACACTGGCATGCATCCACTGAGGCATCTCAAG
Source organism: Crocodylus siamensis (assembly GCF_052110815.1). Lineage (NCBI taxonomy): Eukaryota > Metazoa > Chordata > Crocodylia > Crocodylidae > Crocodylus > Crocodylus siamensis. The sequence goes on along the minus strand of NC_143409.1, from coordinate 55,598,012 downwards.
AAAGGCTAAGGCTGTCATCCCCCCACTCCTCTCAGCAGTGGCGACACGTAGGGGGTGCACAGGGGTGCACATGTACACCCTGAGAGTGCTGGTGCACCCCCTGATGGCCACGCTTGCCGCTTAGGAGACAGGCGGGGGGCAGTTTGTAGCACCAGTTCCCCCCTTCAAGCACCAGCTGGGGAATAGGGCTTCCAGGTGAAGCAGTTTCACTCCCAGGTGGTGCACGAGCGCTGGCTGGGAAGTGGGGCTGCCACCAGAAGTGGCCATGACCACTTCTGGAAGTCCTGCGGTCCCCCCCCTAAGTGCCATGGCCACTTTTTTGCGAGTGATCAGTTTTAGGGGACCCCCACCCTGGACAGTGCAATTGGCTGTGGGAGGACCCTCCCCAGTGAGCACTATTGGCTACAGGGGCACTCCCCCCAGTTGATGAATGGTCCCGGGAGGAGGCATGTACCCCCCCTGACTCAAGGCAGTCAAGGCACCAGTTGCCCATGTTACTCGGCCTTGGGGACACTGTAACTGGAGTACTGAATCCAGTTCTGGGCACAGAACTTCAAGGAGGATGTGGAGAAGCTTGAGAGAGTCCAAAGAAGGGCCACAAACGTGATTAGAGTCCTGGAGACCAAAATGTATGAGGAGAGGCTGAGGGACTTGGGATTGTTCAGCCTGGAGAAGAAAAGACTCGGGAGACTTGGTGGCAGCCTATAAGTATATCAGGGGAGTACATCAGCACTTGGGGGAGCATCTATTCACCAAGGCTCCCCAGGGGAGGACAAGAAATAATGGGCACAAACTTAATGAAGACCACTTCAAGCTACACATAAGGAAAAACTTCTTTACAAGCTGAGTGCAGAGGGTTTGGAACAGGCTCCCCCCAGAGGTGGTACAGTAATCCACCCTGGCCATCTTCAAAAAACGTCATAACGCCCATCTTGCTTGAGTCATTTGATCTGCCCAGTCTTCCCTGCCCAACTGCAATGGGGCTAGGCCCAATGATCTGTAAGGACCATTCCAGACCCTAAAAACTGTGAAACTAAAATGATGAAAATGGAACTGAGTGTTTTCTGAGCTGCACAGAGTCCTTCATTCCAGCCCCCCCCCCCCCCGGGTGCAGTTTAGGGTGTTTTGAAGGGATGTGCACCTTCCCATCTGCAAAGGGAGCTTCTTCCAGCTCCCAGCCACTCAAACCTTCTGGCTGAAGCTGGGCTTCTGTGAGCCAAGGGTTTGCAGGGCAGGGCCATGACACAGCAGGGCTGCCCCAGCTCATCCATGAAAGGCGAACCTCCCCTCCACCAGTGACCATGCCTGACCCCCCAAGAGAGGTGCAGAGACCTCTTCCAGGACTTACCCCAGCACCAGCAGAAATCTCCACCTCCCCTGGCCCCACCGCAATGTCACTGGCACGAGTTGATGCACAGCAGTTACACTGGCCCTCCCTTCCCAGCCCATCAGTTGGGGGCAGGGCCAGACGCTACTGTCCTTATCCCAGTGTAAACTCACATGATCCCACTCCTCATTTACACAAGGAAAAGGAGAATGGAGTTGGCCCTCCAGTGGTTAAAATCTGACACTGAGCCTTTCACTGCCATAGCCCTGAAAATCTTTGCTCCCCTCCAAACTACACAGACATTAAGCAGCACAGAGACACCCCCACCCCGCTGCCACCACTGCCCTCACTGTGTTGGCCACCTACCAGAAGTCTTGCACTCTCCTGCTCCCAGGCACATTTCAGGCCCTGCAGTTCCTCTCTCTGCTCCCTCAGGTGCTCCAGGCAGCTACGGATTTGTGCCTGCAAACACACAGGGGTTATCTGACTGCAGAGAGAATGAAGCTGTGACTCCCAACCCTAGGACAACTGCTCCCTACCTTGTAGTCCTTGGCAGCCTCCTCAATGGGAACCACCTTGTGACCTTGGTGTTCCCGGGACTCTTTGCAGATCACGCAGATGGGGACTTCATTCTCCTCACAAAAGAGCTTCAGAGCCTCCTGGTGCCTCTCACACACATACGGGCCCTTGGGCTCCCTCCCTGCCTGCAACTTCAGTTGCTTCACCAACTCAACCATATTGCCCAGCTGCCTGTTGGGCCGGAGGTTTCTCTGTGGGGCTGTTTCCCTGCACTGGGGGCAGCAGACACTTGGCTCCAACTCCCCCCAGCACTTGCTGATGCAGGGGCGGCAGAAGTTGTGCCCACAGTCAGTTATCACTGGATCTGTAAAATAGTCCAGACACAGGGAGCAAGTCACCTCCTCCTGAAAGCTCCCTGCCAGGTCTCCTGCATCCATGGCTCCTCTGATCCTGGGGAAGAGCAGATACAAATTGGTTTGACTTCCCTGAGTGCAGCAGCCTGTGCAGCCTGGGGCAGGGTGGGGCCTTTACCTTCCTAGGCTCTCAGCAGGGCCTGGGCATAGTCCACTCATATATACATAAAGCCAGTGCATTTTTTGGGAGGGGCCATTTCTTTACTGTTGAAATTCCTAATTGAGGTACCAAGAAAGAAACTTAGCTGGGGGGGGGGGGTCACTTTTTAAATTTTAGTCTTTGGCTGCCACCTTTAAAAATTACAGCTATGACTAATGAGATGAATAAATGTCACTGTCACAGTACCTATATGAGACTCATTTTTTATTTTCTAAATGACTTTAAATAGATACTGCAATAACTTAAAAGCTTTTTTGTCTTTTGATGAGTAATTGCCTATTGTTTGGCAGTTCTAAGCCTTTAAATGGAAATATCATCAATATTTACCACTGTTTTGGCAACAGAAGAAGAGTACTTGTTTGAAATGGAAAGTTTTACAATGTATTTCTTCAACAGCACATTTACTACTATTAATAACAAAGGTACAAATGATTATGGAACACATTTAAGTAAAATAAAATGTGTCAACTCAAATTTGAAGTCTAGTCTATGACATGGCATACACTGGATATTTGTAATCTGGGTATTCTTCTGTATCAATATTTTCTTCAAGACTCTAGAATAGTAATTTTCATTGGCTCATCTGCATGTCCATTTTCATTGTTTAGAGGCAATTTCACTCCACCTGGCTTTACACTTTTAGTATGTGTCAAAGTTTCCAACACATCCAACACTGATGTCCACCCAAAATTTCTTGGATCAAGAATTTGTGCATATTGTGAATTTCTCCATTCATAGACTTGCAGCTATGCTCAAAGGCTGTGCTGTTTGAAGTAATCATGGTCCAGAAGAAGTCTTTCATAATCATAGTCTGCTAGTTTATCAAACAGATCTTCAGTGAGCTCCTCTTTTTTTCCAAGTTGTTGCATAGTCTCCACGTAGATCAAGTCGTTTGATTCTAAGATTTACTTCATTGACATCACTGTCACAGCCAAAGAAAGCTTCCACTTTGTTTACTCCAATGAATCCATAAAACCCAAGAACAGTAGATGCTATATCATGCTAGGAGACTGTGGCATTAATGCCTACATAGTCAGATGGGTGGCAAATTGACTTGATGGTTGCACCCAGAGAGTGGTGGTGGACAGGTCATTTTTGACCCGCAGTTATGTTGGCAGTAGAGTTCCCCAGAGCTTGGTCCTCAGGCCTGTGCTGTTCAACATCTTTATCAGTGTCTTGGAGGTGGGCATGGAAAGCACACTGTCCAAATTCACTGACAAATTCAAAGATGTGGGGAGAAGTGGTCACACTGGAGCAGAGGGACAGAATCCAGCTAGATCTAGACAGGTCACAGAGGTGGGTGAATGAGAATAGAATGGAATTCAACACAGACAAGTGCAAGACGCTGCATCTAGGGAGAAGGAACCTGCAGCATACCTATAGGCTGGGGAACACCCTTCTCAACAACACAGTGGCTGAAAAGGATCTTAGAGTCATTGTTGACTCCAGGGTAGATATGAGCTGCCAATGTGAGGAAGCAGTCAGTAAGGCTAACCACACCTTGCCATGTATCTACAGGTGCATCACAGGCATGTCCAGGGAGGTGATCCTTCCCCTCTATGTGGTACTGGTCGAGCCACAGCTGGAGTGCTGTGTCCGGTTCTGGGTGCCACACTTCAAGAGGGATGTGGCTAACCTTGAGAGGATCCAGAGGAAGGCCACTCACATGGTCAGGGGGAAGCAGGGCAGGCCCTACAAGGAGAGGCTGAGGGGTCTGAATCTATTCGACCTCCACAAGAGAAGGCCGAGAGGGGATCTGGTGGCCATCTATAAACTCACCAGGGTGGACTAGCAGAAAATAAGTGAAGCTCTGTTCCCCCGGGCACCACCTTGAATAACAAGGAATAATGGCCACAAATTGATTGACAGCAGATTCAGGTATGAAATCAGGAGGCATTACTTTCATTAGGGTTTCCAGGCTCTGGAATGGGTTCCCAAGGGTGGTGCTCTTCCCTCCCTTGACGGTCTTCAAAAGGAGGTTGGATACATATCTAGCTGGGGTATTATGATCCCAGCACTTGTTCCTGTGTGAAGACTCTTCCTTACCTCTTCTGTTGATGGCTTTCCAGAGCAAAGAAAGTGAAGAATTTGTTGATTCAGATCCCATGGGTCCACTTCCCATTCTCCTGGAACTGTCTTCACTGCATCAACAACTTTGCAATCCATCTCCATCCTGGAAGGACCCAGTTCTGGATGGCAATACAATAATTGCTTGAAATGAGCCACTTGTTTTACTTGTCCCCTGGACCACACAATAACTTGTCTACTGAATATGCTGATTGAAACCATAGATAGATTATTGGTAAATCTAATTCATCCCCCCATTTCCTCTGGTCTTGCATTCTTTATTCATAGTTGTGAGACGGGAGATAGGACCCCCCCCAAGTGCGGTCCAGGCCCCTAACCAAAGCACCGCAGCACTCACCATAGGAGCTGAGATGGGCAGCAGCAAGGAGGAGACCAGAGCACAAACACTGACACAGACACAGCCTCAGCAGTTTCACAGCTGCCTGAGCCTGCGTATCATGGAGAGCTGGGGATGTGGCCTCCAAGCAGTGCGGGCTGCTCAAAAGGCAGCCAGAGAAACAGCTGGGGAGGAGCGGAGGAGAGAGAGATGGAGTTCCAGCCAGGAGATGCAGGCTCGGGAGCTGGGAGGCTCCAGCTCTAGCCCCAGCTTCCCAGAGGAGGAGACAGCTGGCCACCAGGAGACTGGTAAAGCAGAAGGAAGGCTCAGGGTTTGGCAAGAGCCAAGGAGCCCTGCTGGAAAGCAGCGATCAGGTGGGACACCACTGGGGAACGGCAAGGCTCTGACTAGGAGCCCTGGAACTGGGACGCAGGGCAGTCCCTCAGGTTCACAGTTATCCTTGGACAGCTCTGAAAGGGGCAGAGCATGGGGAACTACGAGCCCTAAGAAAGAGGAGAAGAGTGACGCCGGCAAGAGGGACCAAAATGACAGGATCCCAGGTCATTCAGGCTCCAGAGTGGGGATGCCAGTGGAACTGGTAGGGGTGGGACACAGGGGAGGTCCTAATACCATTGCCCTAGGAGGGAGAGAGAAAGGAGCCCTGAGAGAAAGAGAGAGAAAGGCAGAATTGGGAGCTCCACCAGCAGGTGCTGGAATTTTTCTGTTGAATTGTGAATGACCCCAGCAGGGGCAAGTTTATTTTCCTTGAAGAGGGGGAAACCAGCCAGAAAACCGGGGTGGCCTCTGTTCCAAGAGTCGAAATCACGCTCGGCACTCACCAGTAGGTCAGGACGGGACGTGCACAGGGCAGAAGGAGGAACCTGCACAGCTCGTTAGCTGCCTTTTTGTTCAATTACAGCTGGCTGATGATGTCAGTGTCGGATGCCAACCAGCAGAAATAAGAACAGTGGCCGCTGTCACGGAGGGGCTGGACAGCATGAGTGAGGAGCTGCAGCTGCCATCGATGCCGGGAGGAACCTTCGCCACGGGACCCACGGAGCCAAGAAAGCTGGCAGGGACACGGGCGGTGTGAGGCAACATCCTGACAGGAGCCCGAGCTGGACAACGTGGGAGCTGCGGGCACGATACCCGAAGAAGTGGCTGGAGTGGCATCCAGGATCAACGCAACTCAGGTGGGGTGCTGGGATTATGGGGCATGGAGAAAGCCATGCCAGGGAGGGAAGAACCCCGGGAGCCCTGAGGGGGTGCAGTCAGGAGGGGCATCATCACCAGTCCCAGATGGAGTGATGGGCAGAAGAGAAGAGTGCTGGAGGCGATTGGTCTGGGGTGGGCCAGAAGAAACCCCAGGGAGTGTTCGGGGTAGGCTAGTAAGAAGGTAGGGATTGACCTGGCATTCTATATTTTGTTGGTTTGGTTATTTAGTCACCCCAGACAAAGGGGTAGAGAGAAAGGGGCGTGTACCCCGGGGACTGAGGCCGAAGAGAAGCCTCTGTAAATTTACCTTTTTTTTTTATATGTTTTCCCCCTGAAGGAAGGAGTGAAGGCGAGGAGGGCAGTTAGGAAGGCCCCTACAGCGGTCATAGTGGCTAGGGGCCATGGGCACTTAAAGGCTAGCCAGGAGGCATTACCCCACAGTGGGGAACAAGGCCAATGGACAGGTGATGCACTGAAGGTGGCATGAGGCCGGGGTATGGGGTGGTGGAGCCCTGTGAGTGACCGCCAGGTGAATCCCGGGCCACCAGGTATCCCGTCAACTGACCCCTCCTACTGAGGAACAGCAAGTCGTAGCAGTCAAGAATGGGGTCAGTGACATGGGAAGAAGAGAGCTACTCCAGCACAGACACGATCCCAGGAGGTGTTTGACATCCACCTATAGAGCAAAGATCGCTTGAGAGCAGTTATTCGAAGCCTGGTGGTCACAGCCTCCTTAAGGTTCACGGCCCAAAAGACCCAGCCCTGGCAAGGTGGGCAGTGTGGGGAAGAACTGCGGGGAGCAGCATCAACCCAGGCCAAAGGCATGGTAAGGGTGGGGTAAAGGGGAGGTTTTGGAGCCCAACGAAGACAACCCCAGGGTTGAGACACCTCCAGGCCCCAACTGGGAACCACCTCCCCAACTGATAACAACAAAGATGTGGCAGGAGAGAAAAAGGGGCAGTGCCCAGACCATCTAGGTGGCACCAGACTAGGGTTTCACCCTGATGTCGCTGGGAGGCAGGGCACCCACAAAGAGGTCCCCAAAGCCTTACAAAACCTACCAGCAACAATGGTAATGTCAATGAACTGTTCTGGAAGCAGTTTGCTGTAAGTCTTTCCAGTCAATGCAAATGAAAATATTGTAGCCATGTATACCTTTTCATCTTCTCTTAATGTGTCATTTACCAATAATACAAGGATAGGTATCTTAGATTATTGATATTTCCATAAGCTGCTAAGATTGGAAGCATTCTATGGCAAGTTGATAAGTAGTCTTCAAACTTTGTTCCACTCCTTAGATAATGATAATGTTGAAAACTGATTTCAACATCAATGATATCGACAGAAAATACTTGGCCATACCTGATTAGAAACAGAGCACTTCTTCAAACACTGGACATACTGATTCCTGAAAAGTAGTTGAACTGATGAATGTATCGTGTCCGTTTTCTATAGTGATATCTACCCTCTGTTTCAAGCTGTCAGTTGTTTGAGGAGTCTTCTGGAAGTGTCAATGGATAAGCATATTCAGTAAACCACTTATTAGTTTGTGGAGGTGCATTCCTTTGGTGTAATGTATATCAAAAAAATGTTCTATATGTGTTACTTGAAGCCACAACCTATGCATCAACAGATAATTCTTCAAGACCACTACCTATATATCTCTTTCCTACAGCATTGAGATAACACAATTCTGTGTGAACCTACCAAATACACCTTTCACATGAGGCCACTAGGCCTATGCAGGTTGGCAGCTCACCACTTCAGATGCTAGCGATCTTTCAGATGGCAGCAATCCAATCCAGTGCTCCAAATCAGTTTCCCGCTTCATTTTGGCCGAAGCGGCTCTGAAGCTACCTCAGAGATCCAGACATAAGGTATAATGGGGAATCAATAAAATATCTATAACTTTGTTGGGTTTTGTATGATTGGGATGAAGCTTGCAGGAGTGGTAGCCTCCACTAGGATCACAAAGCCTGCCAAGTTTCAAGATCGGTGTAGGGGTTCAGGGGAAACTGCACCCCAAATTCTTGAAAAGAAAACTCATGCCATATCTATGTGATACACCACAGGGGGGTGAAAAGTGCAGGAATAGTAGCCCCCTGTGATGCCATGAAGCCTGACAAGTTTCAAGGAGCTAGATGCAGGGGTTTGGGAGGAACTGCACCTCAAGCTGCTGACAGGCAAAACCTGTGGCATATATGACCCTATGTGTTAAAATGCAGTGGACTGAAAACTGCAGGGGTTGTGGCCCCTGCTGTGGCCACAAAGCCTGCCAAGTTTCAAGAAGATCAGTGCAGGGATTTAGAGGAAACTGTACTTCAACCTGCGGACAAACAAAACTCGTGACGTGGGTGACACTGTGTGTGTTAAGGTGCAGCAGGTTGAAAGCTGCAGGGATGGTAGCCTCTGCCATGAAACCTGCCAGCTGTCAAGGATATAGGTGCAGGGGCTTCTGGGTTCTCGGGCCCTGCACCTCTAGCTGCTGACAAGCAAAACTTGTGACATGGGTGCTTGTGCAACTGACTGTGTCGCTCTTCGGGCATGGGGGGGAGGGGCTACTGCAGGTCTGGCTGCTAAACTACAATGTTTCCAGCTAACAGTTAATCATGATTCACTCAGGAACCAGCTCAATTCACAGATCCTAGCTACTACATAGCGAGTTAAGGAGCACGGATCAACACCTACAAAACCACAGAATAAGGAGAGAAAATGATCAATACAGACAATTAACTGCCCCAAGACAGACACAGTCAGTTGCCCAAGCATCCATGTCATGAGTTTTGTCTGTCAGCAGCTAGGGGTGCAGGGCCCCAGAACCCCCCTGCACCCATCTCCTTAACAGCTGACAGGCTTTGTGGCCGCAGCAGGGGCTAGCAGGCCTGCACCTTTCACCCCACTGCTCCTTAACACACACAGTGTCACCCATGTCATGAGTTTTGCCTGTCAGCAGTCAGAAGTGCAGGGCCAAGAAGCCAGATTCACCCTGCACCTATCTCCTTGACAGTTGACAGGCTTTGTGGACTGAGCAGGGGCCACAACCTCTGCAATTTTCAGCCCGCTGCGCCAACACACAGAGTCATCTATGTCACAAATTTTGCCTGTCAGAAGCTTGAGGAGCAGTTCTTCCCAAATCACTGCACCAATCTTCCTGAAGCTTAGCAGGCTTTGTGGCCTCACCAGGGGCTATCACCCCGGCAGTTTTCACCCCCTTGTAGTGTAACACATAGAAGTGACATCAGTGTTGCTTTCAAGAATTTGGGGTGCAGTTCCCCCCGTACCCCTGCACTTACATTCTTGAAGCTTGGGATACTCCATGCTAGCATCAGAGGCTACCTTCCCTGCAATGTTCATCCAAATAAGACAAAGACCAACAAAGTTATAGATATTTCATTTATTCCCCATTATACCCTATGGCCAGATCGCTGAGGCAGCTCTGAATCTTTTCCAAAGTGGTTCGGAAGCTTTGAACCACTTTGGAAAGCCAACACTTCAGTCTGGACATTCTGCTTCATATGCTGAAGCATCCAAAGATTCTCCAGATCCAAAGCACAGTCCGAAGCCTCGCGTAGCCCAAGAGGCCATCTCTTCTCATCTTCACAAAGGGCCTCCTTCAATATACTTATACACTGCTTGATCTGCAGCCAGTAGAACCATCTGCATCTTCTTCAGGGCAGAAACTTTCTGACAACAATCTATCACATCTATAAGAATTTCTTTGCTTGAATGTTGTGAGTGGCAGGACACCTTTGGTGCCTGCCACTTTAAGGGCCTGAGCAGGCTATGAAGCAGCTTGCAAGTGGCTGCAGAGCCAATTAGGTGGTCACATGACAGCCAGCAGACCACCTGATTGAAGCTGGACATAAGGAGTCCCTGAGAGGCAAAGCCAGCAGGGATGCCGTTGAGATAACATCACCAGTCTGAAATGTGCTGCTCTCAGGTATATCAGGAGGTTGAGGAGGGACTATGGGGATGGGGGAGATTCCTAGGGGCCCAGTGGTGTCCCAAGCCCCAGGGTAAAAGCCCAGCATAGGAAGGGGCTCATAGCTTGTGGGCCTACATGGGGGCTACGCAAGCCCCTCATTAGACCTGGCAGGGGTAAGGCCAGGGTCTCAGATTTCATAGATTTCATAGACATTAGGGCTGGAAGGGACCTCGGGAGATCATCGAGTCCAGCCCCCTCCCAAAGGGCAGGAAGTCAGCTGGGATCATAGGATCCCAGCAAGATAAGCATCCAATTTACTCATGAAGGTGTTCAATGTAGGTGCTTGAACCACCTCCGATGGCAGACTGTTCCAGACCTTGGGGGCTCGGACAGGAAAGAAATTCTTCCTTATGTCCAGCCTGAAACGGTCTTGCAGGAGTTTGTGACCATTCAACCTCGTCATTCCTTGGGGTGCTCTGGTGAACAAATGTTCCCCCAGATCCTGGTGGTCACCCCTAATAAACTTATAGGTGGCCATCAGATCACCCCTGAGCCTGCGCTTTTCCAGGCTAAAGAGTCCCATGGCTCTCAGCCTGTCATCATAAGGTCCATTTTCCTGACCTCTGATCATGCACGTGGCTCTCCTCTGCACCCTCTCAAGCTTCTCCACATCCTTTTTAAATTATGGAGCCCAAAACCAGATGCAGTACTCCAGCTGTGGCCTCACCAAGGCCAAGTACAATGGAAGAACAATGTCCCAAGATTTGCTGGAGAAGCATCTATGGATGCAAGCCAGCATTTTGCTTGCTTTACTAGCCGCAGCATCGCATTGCAGGCTCATGTTCATCTTGTGGTCAATCATGACCCCCCAAGTCCCTTTCATTGTGGTGCTAGCCAGTGTAGCATTGTCGAGCTTATAAGTATGCTACAGGGTTTTCCTCCTAAGGTGGAGAACCTTGCATTTTTCAGTGTTGAATACCATCAGGTTCTCATCTGCCCATTTCATGAGCCTGTCAAGATCTGCCTGGATCACACCCTGTCCTCAGGTGTGTATGCTTTACCCCAGAGTTTGGTATCATCAGCAAACTTGGCCAGTCTGCTTCTGACACCAATGTCCACATCATTGATGGAGATGTTGAATAGTACAGGCCCTAGGACAGAGCCTTGAGGAACCCCACTAGTGACCATGCACCAGAACTGGTGACACCTTCCCTAAAGTGCTTACTCCAGAGTAGTTTGCACCAGAGTAAATTTAGGCCAAATCAAATACATGTGCAGATGCACCCAGAGACACCTAAAGAAATTGGAGGATCGGACCAAAAGAAATCTCATGAGGTTCAACAAGGACAAGTGTGAAATCTTGCATTTAGCATGAAAGAATCCCATATACCCGTACATGCTGGGGGCTGAATGGCTGGGCAGCAGCCCTGCAGAAAAGGACTTGGGGGCAATACCAGACAATTAACTGAATATAAAGTACTAGTTTGCCCTTGTTGCAAAGGAGGCTAATGGCAGGCTGGGCTGCATTGGTAGGAGTGTTTTCAGCAGGTCAAGGGCAGTGATTATCCCCCTGTATTAAGCACTGGGGAAGCCACATCTGGAGTCCTGTGTGCAATTTTGGGCTCCCCACTATAGAAAGGATGTGAAAAAGTTGGAGAGAATCCAGCAGAGGCCAACAAAAATGGCTTGATGTCTGGGGCACATGACTCCTTAGGAGAAGCTGAGGGAACTGGGCTTATTATATGAATCATGGTCCCAAAGATGATGCACCTAAATTATTCTCAGTGATAACAAATGACAGAACAAGGAGTATGGTTCAAGTTGCAGCAAGGGAAGTTAGGTTAGGTTTCAGGAAAAAAATTCCTCAGCAGGAAGGTAGTAAAACACTGGAACAGGCTCCTTAGACAGGTTGCGGAATCTCCATCCTTTGAGGTTTTTAATTCACAGCTAGACAAAGAATGTGTCTACACATGCATGTAAGTGCACGTAAATTTAATGCCCATTAGCTTAATGTGCATTAAGCAGGTTTAGGGAGACGTCTACATGTGCAGGTATTAAAGTGCATTACTGCTGTGTGTGGGCTGACTTGGGGCTAACGTTAGTCCCCAGTCAGTCCATGCACATACCATTAATGCACTTTAACATTTCTACATGTGCGTTAATGGGCTTTAATTACTCACGCCTAAATTTGATACCCGCATCTCCAGGTATCAAATTTAGGCATGATTAGCTCCAAATCACCATTTTTAAGTTGAATATGGGCATGCACACGTAGACACACACCCTAATGTACCTTAAATTTAGTCTAATGCATGTTAAAGCGTCTCATGTAGATGCATCCAAAGTGTTGACTGGAATGATCTAGTTGGGGTGGTCCTGCTTTGAGAAGGGATTGGACTAGATGGCTTCCTGAGGTCCCTTTCAACCCTATTTTTTATGATTTTAAGTCAAATGGCTGTGTGTAGAAGCTATAATCATCAGTGATACATGTGTTTCTAGAAAAAGGTTGAGAATCTAGACTGTTTTTGCAATGGGAAATCCCTATACGCTCAGGTTAATAACATGGGAGATTTTATATGAAGATTACAGAGAAGAATGCTAAAGAAAAAAGTTTACACAGGTTGAAAAATGCAAAAAATAATATCTAAAAACCCCTGAAACTCTGGGGTGGAGTGGAATAAAACTATATTAATTGAGGGGGTTTTTTTTCCTTTTTGTACTGCAGGATTAGGGGTAGCATTGAGGCTGCATTAGTTTGAACTTGCCCAGAGCTAGCCAGTTGTGCTGCCTTGCAGGAACCTGCTGTGCCCAGGGAAGCCCTTTGATGGATACCACTGCTGAGAACAAGTTTGCGGGCTAAGACCAGGCACTTCAAATAACACCACTTGAGAGCTCTCTACAGGAGATAGATGTAGTGATGCATCCATGCTTTATGCTACAGGGAGGAATTTTACAGAAATAATATCAAATTTATTCTGGAATGGATTATCTAGCCCAGGGATTTCCATTCCCAGCAGCATATCTATGCTTATACATATCCTCAGATAGCTTTGTACCTACTCAGTGGCCTTTGTCCCATGAGCAACAGACTTTCTATACCAAAAGGAAGAGGCAAATATTATTTAGGGGCAGGATTTTTTCCTGTGAGGCAAGCAGCCATTGTCACGTGGATGAAGGGTTTACAGAGAAAGGGCAACATGAAGGATTCTGAAGAACTGATGAAGCACAGATCTTTTCAAGAGAAGCAACCTCTGAGTAGCATTGGATAGAAGAAGTCTCAAACTTCTGTTACTGCCAAGGATACTTTGCTCATTTTCAAAGTTACTTGCATGTGCTTCTGGCATTGGGTGCTGTGGCAGGCACGGCCGTTGCTAAGCCTGTTCACTTTGCTTTCTTGCTATGATTTGTTTTCCCCTAAAGGAGCAAGCCCAGGTTTTCTATGCCCTAAATGGAGTTCTCAGAACTGTGAACAAGGTTTTGGGAACATGAGCACATTACTGTCAGGTAAGCTAGAGTGTAAACTTGGGGTCTATTCCTGCATGGTACCTGGCATGGCATGGTAACTTCCCTGTGCATGCCCCAACCACGCAAGGATCTTTCCCAGTGTTCATGGAAGCACAGAAAGCTCACACTACATCATTCTTTTCTGCCTCCATTTCTGTTTCTGGGCAAACCGGCTGCTGAGCAGTTTACCCGCCAACAAGGAAACAGTGAATAATAGCCCTTGGATTGATAAGGGTGAGTTTTTTATTAAGCTTCCTTGCCTTATTCCTCTATGGTCTCAGGTTAATAGCCTATCCCTTTCCTGGATTCCAGATGGTGAAGTTAATGTTAAATGTGGCTAACTGAAGCCATAAAATCAAAGGTGCCTTTTTATTAGTCCAATAATGAGATCACAGTTCATTGCCAAGAGATGGTGGCATGAGAAAATAAATAAATTATTAAATGTTTTATATTATTCAAACATTATATTTTTTTGGTTACGTATTATTTAAACTTGAAGAGTTTATATACACTTCTAAAGGTGGGTGGATAGGTATGACAGAGACTCTTCTAATTCAGCTCCAGCCCTCTGAAGGTATAGGGTCTCAGACAAAGCCTTCATCTCTCTGAACTTTTCCTCCTCGTGTCTACACAATCTATTCTACAGCACAGAGACAAGGTCACAGCTCTGTCATTCATACACCAGCAAGAGTCCCTACTGTTGACACTTTCTGTGCAGGTATTTGAAGAGATGTGCAGCATTCTGATTTGTGGCATGACAGTTTTAATACTGCCCTAGCCAGGAAAGTTTTCTGCTCATCTTTCTTGGGAACAGAGGTCAAAATTCCCACATGTCTTTACTAAGCCATCCTGAAGTATGCAGATCTTGGCAAGATTAGACCTGGGGAGGAAAGCCCTCTTTAGGCAGTGCTTTAAGTTGACTTCAGGGAGAGTGAGGAGGCAAAAAGGTAAACAATTGACTTTTCTCAATCCAGAGGCAGCCCGATGCTTTTTGTGTTTATAAACTGTACTATTAAAATGGAGCAATCTATCTGGATCCCAGCACCTCCTGGTTAAACAGCACTAAAAAAAATCCTAAATCCAGGTTTTGGACCCACTTCCCAACCCCCACCTTCCTCAGGCACTCACTGAATGGGCTATGGTGAGACTGGACAATTGTTTAGCCATCTGAAAAATTCTCTCCTCTTACCCCTTCCTTGCTCAAAAATGTTTTGGTTGGTGTCCATAGACCCCAAAAAGTTTGAATATTTGAACTATTTAATAAAAGTTCTTTTAGTTCATTAAGCACTCACTGGAAGTGTCTCCTTAATTGCTCAGTCATCACTCATCTGTACACTTCTTGCTCCAGAATCATTGAAAATGGTTAACCAGGGACTCCCAAATGCGAACACCCAGTTGGTCCTTTTGTGCGGTGCCAGCCCCTGTCCCCCATGGAGCTCCCTGTTGCCAGTCATAGAAAAAGCTCTCCCTTTGGCCTGGGACCTTTTGCACAGGATACAGACTGAAATAACTACCTTGGAGTCCCCCTACACTCCCCCACATAGTGTGCAGCCCCTGCTGCTGGCAGCAGCAGCCGGCGGGGCTGCTCAGGGTGCTCGTTCCTGCTGCAGGCACTGGCACCCAGTGGTGCATGGCGCTGGCAGCGCTGTGTGTGGCTTTGGCCAGTGCTTCATGCAGGGGTGAGGAGACAAGTCTGCCTGACCCACCTCTGTTGTGGGGGCCCCATGCAGCATGCCTCCAGTTCCTGCAGTCACACCAGAGGAAGCCCTGCACTGGAGCCAGCTGCCCTCTCTTCCCACTGCCACGCAGGTCCCCAGACTTCCCTGGGAGTCAAGGGAGCCCCACCCCCTGCTTGCCTGTAAAATTGTACCTTCATAGCAGGGGGTGGGGAAGACAGCCAGCTCCCGCTTGAGGCTTCCCCCAGTGCAAGTGTGCGAGCTGCAGGCCTGCCATACAGAACCCCTGTGACGGCGGTGGGCTGGGCAGGCTGCACGTCTTGCCCCCACATACAGTGCTGGCTGGAGCTATGCACCACCAGGCACCAGTTCCTGCACAGGGCATGAGTGCAATGAGCAGCCCTTCCTGCTGCTGCTGCCAGCAGTGGGGGCTGTACGCCATGTGGGGGAGTGTGTGGCAGGTCCCCACACCCCTGCCACCCACCCTCTCACCCACACCCTTCCCAGGCAAGCCCTGTGATCCCACTGCCCCTGTGGGCACAGGCTTTGTGCTGCTGTCAGCCCCAGCCCCATGCTTTCATCCAGCTTCAGCTCCCCCTGCCATTTCCCTCCCTGCTGCCTGGGGTAAGCAGGATGCCAGGGAAGCCAAGCAGGTTCCCATGGGGCAACTACCGCAGAGGCAGCAGGAGGCACACCTGGAAGCTGTTGCTGACTGAGTTTGGCCCTTCCTCCCATGAGGGTGGGAGTGAGGTGCAATACAGTAGGTTGGGGGGGTATATAGATGGATGCCTTCCTCCCACCCTCACAGGCGGAAGGGCTGAGTGAGGCACAATTTGTAGGTGGGTGCCCACAGGCTGGACAGAAGCACCTGGCAGGCCAAATGTGGCCCACAGCCTATATTTTCCCCATCTCTGCTCTAACCACTAGGTGCTGAGGCTAAGTCCCTCCTCCCCTGGCCTCCATCAGTTGCTAGTCAATGTTTCTCTGCAATGGTGTTTCCAGGAACTGGCTGGCATTATACATGTCCACAGATGGATCAATTCTATTCACAACCAATGCATCCAGAGCACAGCATCCTGAGCAGGCTCAGATGGGAAGTGCAGCAGTAATGCAGCTGCACAGGTGTGAACAGAGTCCAACCACTACTCAGCTACAAATCACTGATCTAGCGTATCATAATTATAGGACTTAGCATCATACCCTTGCATTGTGCAAGATAAAATAGCAAAGTAATTAAGGTGTCTTCACTACCATCTGTGAGTGAGTTCAAGCCTTGCTGTGTACCTGCACCAGACACCACCCACAACTGCCAAACCTGAAAAAAGATGCCTAGTCATTTGGACTGGGTACTGAAAGAGGGCATGCCATGATCCCAGTCTCATCACTGTCTTGTGTGCAATTAGTTAAGGAAGGTTGCCTGCCAGTCTCGTAGGCTTCCCAGGGCAGACTTATTAGGTCCATTGACTAAAGGCAGTCTTTCAAGAAAGCATAAGCCTTGATTCTAAGACATCAGGAAAGGAAGAATCCATTTCTCTGATAGCATTTCTGATTCAATATTTGTCTAGGTTTACTCTGTAGGCCAATGGTTCTTAACTTGGATGCTGTGGCACCCCAGGTGATGCAGGATCCTTTCAGTAGTGCCATGGCATGCCAGGAGCTACAGCATAAGAATGAGCTCCTGACTGCATTTGGGTTCTCTGGAAACCTAAATCAGACAGGGGTCTATCTGTTATCTAATTTCAGAAACTCAGTTGAAAATGGAGGCTACTATCAGCGAGAGAGAGAGAGAAATCATGTATGCACTCGGGCAGGGGCGACATGTAGGGGGTGCATGTTCACTGCCTGAGTGTGGTGGTGCACCTGCTACAAAAAGGTGCTGCCAATGCTCACCACTTATCACCCCGCCACCAACACCACCGGTGGTATCCATGGGCAGTCCATGGTTCCTGCTGGCTGGTGCTGCTAGCGGCATCTGCGGGTGGTCGCCAGCTTCTGACTGGTGCTCACCACCCCTTCCCCCCACCAACAGAGCCAGCAATTTCTGGCTCCCCTGCTTACCACCTCTGTGCTCCCACCCCCGCCGCCACACTCCCACTGCCACCATGCCCCCCTCAGCCACCAGGAACACATGTCGTTCATGCACTTGGGGCAGGGAAGAAAGGGATTCTGCTCCTTGTCATTAATGATTTAGGTAAACCAAACCTACAGGGGCCTATATTTTCCAAAATCAGAACCTCTGCGCTGCTGAAAAACCAGGGCCCTTTCAAGTGTCTCAGCTGAGTCCTGCACAAATGGCAGGGAAGGGTGCTCATCTCCATTGTGTGGGGAAAGGGAGGGGTTCCCTCTGCCTGCATCAGCAGAGGGTGTTGCTAAATTCAGAGAAGCTATAGAGGTGTCCTGGAATCTAATATTGTTGAGAACCACTAATATCAATTTTCCAATGGCCCTTTCTGGTCTTTGAATCTACGAGTGTCCAAACTGTTGTATATTTAATTTTAACTCATTGATATCTAAATGTAGCTTTCATATGGGAAATTAAATCTGTTGTGCAGTTGTGTATGTGCATGATTGTGGCAATTATATATATACCTGAGCATGATGGTGGTGATTAGATAGATAGATGTAATTGATGGCAATCACTCATCGTGGTGCCCTGTGACCAGTGGGGTCCCCCAAGGCTCTGTCCTGGGACCCATACTGTTCAACATCTTCATCAACGATGTGGACACTGGAGTCAGAAGCAGACTGGCCCAGTTCGCTGATGACACCAAACTTTGGGGCAAAGCATCCACACCAGAAGACAGGCGGGTGATCCGGGCTGACCTGGACAGGCTCAGCAAACGGGCGGACGAGAACCTGATGGTGTTTAACACCAAAAAATGCAAGGGTCTCCACCTTGGGAGGAAAAACCTGCAGCATCCTTATAGGCTCAGCAGTGCTATGCTAGCTAGCACTATGGAAGAAAGAGACTTGGGGGTCATCATTGACCACAAGATGCATCTATGGATGCATGCCAGAGTATTATTTGCCCTGCTGGCTACAGCATCACACTGATGGCTCATATTCATACTATTATTACTCCCAGGTCCCTTTCAGTCATGGCGCTACTCAGTTTGGCACTCAGTCTGGACGTATGTTGGGGGTTGTTTGTTCCAGATGCAGCACTTTACATGTCTCGATGTTGAACTTCATTTGGTTCTGATCTGCCCAACTTGCCAGCTTTTCTAGGTCTGCCTGTATCTGCAGCCTATCTTCAAGCATGACCACGCTTCCCCATTATTTGGTGTCATCTGTCAACTTGGCCAGTGAGCTCTTCATCCCCACATCCAAATAATTGATAAAGATGTTAAAAAGAACTAGAGCAAGCACCAATTCCTGAGGAATACCACTGGCCACTTCTCACCAGGACAACACAAATCTGTTGGTTACTACTCTCTGGGTCTTATCCCATAGCCAGCTTTCTTCTCACCTAACTGTCAAGCAGTCAAGCCCACAGTCCTCCTTCTTGCTTGTTCAGGTGGCAAATTACCTGGTCGTAGAAGGCGATGAGATTGTTAAAACAATACCTGCCCACAATAAAGCCATGCTGGTTGTTATTCAGAATCCTACTTTCTGCAAACCTATTACACATAGACGCCTTAATGAATTTTTTCCAAGATTTTTTTCCTGGGATATGTTAAGCTAATTGGCCTATAGTTGCCCAGGTCCTCTCTCCTCCCCTTCTTGAACACAGGCACAACATTGTCCCTCTTCCAGTCCTCAAGAACCTCCCCAAAGTGGCACACATTTTGGACGAAAACATATCTTCCCTGACTAGGAATTAAATACAAGCTGCAGCAGTGAGAGTGCCAACTTCTATCCACTAAACCACCAGGGACCTGGCAGACAGCCACCTGAGAATAAAGCTGTTCTCAGCAAACTCAAGGTGGGCAGTAAGGGTGCAATAGTACACCCTTGAGGTGGACAAAAGTGAATTCCACCAAAGTGTGAGTCTGACTCAGGTAGTGTAAAAGTGGGCCAGACAGGGGTTCTGCAGAAAAATTACAGCTTCCATTGCTACAAAACCCTTTGCAGGGCTCCATTTGATTTTGGAATGTATCTTGTTTGTAGAGATTACCTCTCCAATCTCTGTTTTTGCTTGAAATCCTAGATATAACTTAAATATATATCATTTTGGTTTTGATATAATACTTTTTAATATGAGTGTTTTCTTTGAAAGAGCATAATTGGTCGAGAATTTTTTTTTTTAGTCTCATCCAAAATAAACAAACAAAAAACAAAAAAATCATTTTCAGCAGTATAGACTGGAAAGGTAAGTTCCACCTTCTGATTTAACAGCACTATGAATGCAGTACCTAGGAGATCCTTGGAAGTATCCCTCTCCAAGTACAACCTGGTTTACCTCCATTTAGCCTATGAAATCTGAGGAGGTTACTAAAAAAACACGAGAATAAGAAAGCAACAAAAGAGTAGAGTAAAAGCTCCAGCAAGAGATTCAAGAAAAATTATCATAATATAGATGTTTCTTACCAGTGAGTGGTACTCTTGCCAAAGTAATGCATGGCAGAAAGATCCCTGGCACTGACTTTACAGATCTTGAAGTGGTAATACCTATACCTTAACCCCTGTTCCTGCTATATGTACACACCTCTTTGAGTTTATGTTGAAGATAAGGCACCTGAGACAAAAGGGGTGCGATCTTTTCCCGGTAGTGAACCAAATCCTTACTCTTTTCTGACAGCTCTTCTGTCATTCTGGCAATTTGAGCATGTGTTGCTCCTAAAATACAGAAAATAAATCCTCAGGATGCCATATTCCTTAGAAGGGAAGGGAAGTGTAACAAGAAAGGTTTCTAAAAGTATGTGAGCATGTCTACACATATGCCCTTAGGGCCACATAAGCCAATTTATGTTGCATTAATTGCCATGTTTAAGGCACATTAAAAATGGGTCTACAAAGCACATCTGTAATGTGCCTTCAATATGGTGACTTAGGGTGATCTGGGACTAAATTTGATACCTGCATAAAGAAAGTATCAAATTAGGCCTGATTAGTTAAGGTACCAGAACTCACATTTAGATGTGGTACAGTGCATTAACTCTAGATTTGCTGCCCCATAGCCCATCTCACAGGGCAATGAACTGCCAACAGGTGCTGCCAGGAAAATAAAGTGGTGGGTGCTGCTGCAGCCACTAGCATCTCCCTGGCATCCCTGCCTCAAAGCAGCTTTGCTGGCGGGTGTGGTAGTAAATTTAGTTGGGCTTCTGGCCTACTTCACTAGCAAAACAGACACAGACCAGAAGTGCTGATACTGCTTATTTCAGTTACATGTTCTGAGATAAGGATTCCTGCATGCCTTGTTAAGTTTTGATTTCATATTTCATAGACATCAGGGGTGGAAGGGACCTCGGGAGATCATCGAGTCCAGCCCCCCTGCCCAAAGGGCAGGAAGTCAGCTGGGGTCAGAGGATCCCAGCAAGATAAGCATCCAATTTACTCTTGAAGGGGTTCAATGTAGGTGCTTGAACCACCTCCGCTGGCAGACTGTTCCAGACCTTGGGGGCTCGGACAGTAAAGAAATTCTTCCTTATGTCCAGCCTGAAACGGTCTTGCAGGAGTTTGTGACCATTCGACCTTGTCATCCCTTGGGGCGCTCTGGTGGACAAACGTTCCCCCAGATCCTGGTGGTCACCCCTGATAAACTTATAGGTGGCCATCGTATCACCCCTGAGCCTGCGCTTTTCCAGGCTAAAGAGCCCCATGGCTCTCAGCCTGTCATCATAAGATCTGTTTTCCTGACCTCTGATCATGCACGTGGCTCTCCTCTGGACTCTCTCAAGCTTCTCCACATCCTTTTTGAATTGTGGAGCCCAAAATTGGACGCAGTACTCCAGCTGCGGCCTTCACCAAGGCCGAGTACAAGGGGAGAATGACGTCCCGGGATTTGCTCGAGAAGCATCTATGGATGCATGCCAGCACTTTGGTCGCTTTACTAGCCGCAGCATCGCATTGGAGGCTCATGTTCATCTTGTGGTCAATGATGACCCCCAAATCTTTTTCTTCTGTAGTGCTAACCAACGTAGCACTGCCGAGCCTATAAGGAAGCTGCAGGTTTTTCCTCCCAAGGTGGAGAACTTTGCATTTATCGGTGTTAAACACCATGAGGTTCTCGTCTGCCCATTTGCTGAGCTTGTCCAGGTCAGCCTGGATCACCCGCCTGTCTTCTGGCGTGGATGCTTTGCCCCAAAGTTTGGTGTCATCGGCGAACTTGGCCAGTCCACTCCTGACTCCAATGTCCACATTGTTAATGAAGATGTTGAACAGTATGGGTCCCAGGACAGAGCCTTGAGGGACCCCACTGGTCACAGGGCACCACGATGAGTGACTGCCATCAATCACAACCCTCTGGGTCCGACCACGAAGCCAATTTCCCAGCCAGCGGATCGTGGTGGAGCCAAGACCACAACTGGCCAGTTTGGCCAAGAGGTGATCATGGGATACCAGATCAAAAGCTTTTTTGAAGTCAAGATATATGACATCAATCTCTTCTCCCTTGTCCAGGTGATAGGTCACCTGGTCATAGAAGGAAATGAGATTGGTCAAACAAGACCTACCCGCAACAAACCCGTGCTGGCTGTCCCTTAGGATGTTAGCCTGGGCCAGTCCCTCAAGGATGGCCTCCTTAATAAACTTTTCTAAGATCTTCCCCAGGATAGAAGTCAGGCTAATGGGCCTGTAGTTAGCCGGATCCACTCTCCACCCTTTCTTGAAGATCGGCACCACATTGGCCTTCTTCCAGTCTTCGGGCACTACACCGGAGCGCCAGGAGTTTTCAAAGACCCGTGCCAGGGGCTGGGCTATGATGCTCGCCAGCTCCTTGAGTACCCTGGGGTGCAGGTTGTCAGGGCCAGCTGACTTGAAGGTATCCAGCTTCTCAAGGTGTTCCTTCACGAGGTCAGCATTGATGGAGGGTAGGGGATCCCCCTCACCCAGATTTCCCTGTCCCATAGCAGGCATGGGCGTCCCATGGGACTGATGAAAGACTGACGCAAAGTACCCATTTAATAGGTTGGCGTTTTCCTGGGCGTCAGTTGTCAGTTGCCCCATCTGGTTTAGCAGGGGTCCAACATTGCCCTTGCTTTTCCTCCGGCTCCCCACATATCTGAAAAAGGACTTTTTGTTGTCCTTGATGCCTGAAGCTAGTTGGAGTTCAGTTGCAGCCTTGGCTTTCCTGGTTTGCTCCCTGCAGGACCGGACCAGCGCGGAGTAATCCTCCTTGGAGGTGAATCCCGTCCTCCATCCTTTGTAGGCTTTCCTTTTTAGCCACAGTAGGTCCGCTAGGTCTCTGGAGAGCCAGGGGGGCTGCTGTGCCTTCTAGCTGCCTTTCCTCCGTGTTGGAATAGATTTAGCTTGTGCACTGAGGATCGCTTCCTTGAGAAGCACCCACTCTTCTTGAACTCCCAACTCCCTGGGGTCATGGTCCCTGAGGGCCTGACTGACTAGCCTCTTGAGCTTGTCAAAGTCGGCTTTTCTAAAGTCAAGGACTTTCGTGTTGCTGACTGACTTGCCAGCTTTATGGCGGATGGTGAAGGTGATCAGCTCGTGGTCGCTGTCACCCAACTTCCCATCAATCACTAGGTCACCGATTAGGTCGTCCCCCGTAGCCAGTACCAGGTCAAGCAGCGCTTTGCCTCTCGTTGGCCCATAGTCTTCTCGAGTCAGGTAGAGGCCAACCACGCACAAGAGAAAGCTTTGCGCCTGCTCAGATTTAGCTGAGTGATCTTCCCAGGAGATGTCCGGGTAATTGAAGTCACCCATGACAACCAAGGTCCTGGAGCAAGCGGCCTCAGTCAGTTCCTGGGCGAACTCCTGGTCAAGCTCGGGACTTTGAGTGGGAGGTCTGTAGTAGACTCCCACCGTTGTGTCCCCTGTGCCGAATCCCCCACAAATTTTTACCCAGAGGGTCTCTAGCTGTCCATGCCGGTTGCCAACATCAGCTTGCAGGGACATGTAGCTTTCCTTCACATAGAGAGCTACACCCCCGCCCCTTTTGTCAACATGATCCCTCCTGTATAGGGTATAGCCCTCTATACCCATGGTCCAGTCATGGGTGGAGCCCCACCAGGTCGCAGCTATCCCAATGACATCATATTTCTTTGCACTGAGCAGGAGGACGAGCTCATTCTGCTTCTTGCCCAGGCTCCTGGCATTAGTGTACAGGCAGGCAAGTGTGCCCTTGGGGGCTCTTGCCTTGCCCACAGATTGTGCCAGGGCTGGGGCAGGGGTGGGCTCCCTTAAGTGCCCCTTTAAGTGCCTTGGTCCGCTGGCTTTGCAAGGGCCATTCAGCGGGCCAGCAGGGGCAGTAGTCCCCCCATTCCCCAGTGGGCTTAGTTTAAAGCCTGGTGGAACAGGTCAGCCAGCCTGGCTGAGAAGAGCCTCCTCCCCAGGGGAGAGAGGTGGAGGCCATCTCTTCCCAGCAGCTCGCTGCCTCTCTCTCCAAAGAGCGGGCTGTGGTCATGGAAGCCAAAGCCTTCCCAATAACACCAGCGCCGCAGTCTTTGGTTCACTGCGTGGATCCTCCTCTCCCTCCTCAGCCCATAGTCCGAGACTGGGAGGATCGACGAAAACACCACCTGAGCTCCCAGACCCCTAAGCCCCACTCCCAACTCCCTGTAGCGCCTCATGACCTGGCTGGGGGTGCTCCGAGCCGTGTCATTGGTGCCCACATGAATAAGGAGCATGGGGTAGTGTCTGTGGGCCAGAGGAGCTGCGGGATCCTCTCCGGAATGTCTCAGATGTGGGCCCCCGGGAAGCAGCAGACTTCCCGGGCTAAGGGGTCGGGGCGGCAGATTGCCCCCTCAGTGCCCCGCAGGATGGAGTCTCCCACAACAAACACCTTACGCTTTGTCTTGGGGAGAGCGAGGCCAGTAGCTGCGGTCGAGCCTGGGTTGCCTGCGGGAGCCGGCAACTGCGTGGGCTCTGCTGGGGCTGCAGGAGGTGCGAACCTGTTGCTAAGTTCCGGCGGGGCAGGGGCCTTGGTGCGGTGGGCCTTGGGGCCCTTGACCACCTTGGTCCATGCCCCTGACTGGGCAGAGCGGGAGGTCCCAGAGTCCTCCTTAGTCACGGAGGGAGATGGAGCTCTCCCCTGCGGCTCCTGGGGGAGAAGGGCCTGGCAGTAGGAGTCTATCTCCTGCTCACAGTCCCTGATGGCACGCAGTCTCTGGACTGTGGCCTGGAGCTCCTCCAGCTGGCGCGCCAGAGACCCCAGTAGGGAGCAGACCCCGCAAGGGGAGGTGGCCATGCTCCTGGGCCCCAGAGCCTGAAAAAGGGACAGGCAGCCCCCGCAGGCAAGAGCCAGGGGCTCCATCTGCATGGAGCCCGGAACCATGGGCTCCGTCTGGGTGGCCATCTCTGAGGTGCCCAGTGGAGGGGCCGTAGAGCCCGAGGGGACCCTCGGGGTGCGGTGCGTGCCCATCCGTGTCATGCCTCTGGTAGGCTGGGTACGGCTGGGGTGGGGGTCGCAGGCAGGGTCTTGTGCCCACCCGCGCCCTCCCCTGCGCGAACTCCGCGCTAACTTGACCGCCTGTTTACGCAGCCTGTTCACAGGGCTCCGGTCGCGTGGCTCCCTGGGGGGCTGGGCCAAGTAGGGGCCTGGGCAGGGGCTTGACCTGGCCCGGCACCAGGCAGCGGCCTCCTCCCAGCAAGCGAGTCATTATTGTGGCCAACCAGGACACTGGAAGGCTCTATGTCCTCACCGGCCTGGCCAGGCGGGGATGACGTTTAAACCTCCACCACCTCCTCTCACTCAATTCTCTGTCCCAAATCAGGGAGCCTCCTGTTAGGCCAGCCTGAGGAATAGTAAGATCATCACAGCCCCGCTTCTCCCACTTAATCAAGATGATCCCTTTGTTTCCTGCATGATAAATGGCATCTCTACAAAATGTTTAGTAGACACCAGTGCAAGCCACTCTACTGTTCGAGCTGAAGAATTTTCCACAACTCCCCTCTCCTCTGCTCTTGTAAACGCTGTAGGAATTTCACATCAAATAGTTCCTCATCCTGTTTCCCAACCATGACATGTTTCTCTTGCTCCTGTTTCTGATCAGCATGCCTTTCTCCTTAGTCCTTGTTCTCCTTTTAATTTATTAGGCAGAAGTTTGCTTTGTAAACTCGGCTGTACTGTCTATTGTTCTCCTAATGGTGTTTATTTAGATGTCCCCTGTGATAACGAAATAGCAGTACTTGCCGCTTTAGCTAGCTCACCTCCTGAGCCTGAATTCCCTTGTTCTTTCTGTGTTGCAAGAAGACATCATAAAAGCTGTCCCTCCATTTCTCTGGTCCCATCATGCTAATGAAGTAGGACAAATCCATACTGCCCAGCCTGTAAAAATTAGATTAAACCTAGTTAAGCCTTTACCCAAAGTTGCTCAATACCCTTTATGTCAAGAATCCGAAGAAGGGATGCGCCCTGTTATAACTGCCCTTTTAAAGCAAGGTATCATTGTCCCAACTAAGAGCCCTTGTAATACGCCTATACCTATCATTTTGTACAAGACCTCCATGCAGTAAATTCTGCAGTTTTACCTACTTTTCATGTTGTACCAAATCCCGCTACTTTCTTGGCCTGTATTCCTTCTAATGCTTGTTATTTTACTGTTGTTGACTTGTGTTCTGCATTTTTTTCTACTCCTATACACCCTGATGGCCAGTTTCTCTTGGCATTTACCAATCAAGGACTTCAGTATACCTGGACACGATTTCCCTAGAGTTTGATTTCTTCCACACTGGACAATGCAGTGCTGCAAGAGCAAGACACCTCACTTTCCACCCAGGATTCAGGTGCCCTTAGGAGCCCACACTGGGGTACAGTGTTAGTACTGCATCGGATCCCAGCACTGGGCATGTCTTTCCCTGTTCCAGCCACCTCCATCATGGGCAAGCACTCAACTTCCCTTCCAGCAGGACACTGCTGGTGGGAGACACAGCATCAGCTCCTGGGGGGACTCTTCTTGGCTCAGCTCTGGTGGCACCTAGTGGCATCAGGAAGCCTCAGGATCTGGTCTCCAGCTCCCTCTCATGTGCCGGGGAGGGAGAAACAAGGGGAGGGAGTTAAAGCAGGAGGCTGGAAAGGCCTTCACCCAGACACCCATGTTAAGGTGGCTTAAGGCACACATGTGTAGACACATGCTTAAACTGCCTTAATGCACTTTATATCAAGGTGCATTAAGTTTAGGCATGCATAAATTTACATGTACACATACCCAATCAAGAACAAGAGGAATATCAGGGAAAGTGTGGGTCCCTTACTGAATGGGAGAGGCAACCTTTTGATAGAGGATGCAGAAAAAGCTATAGTACTCAATACCTTTTCCACGTCAGACTTCACAGGCAAGGTCAGCTTGCAGACTGGGTAGCACAATTTGGGGAGGAAGTGAGCAGCCAATAGTGGTGAAAGAACAAGTTAGGCACTATATAGAAAAGCTTGACCTATACAAGGCAATGGTACCAGATGGAATGCACCCAAGGGTGCTGAGGGAATCGGCTGATCTGACTGCAGAGGCACTAGACATCATCTTTGAAAACTCATGGTGATTAGGAGAGTCCCTGGATGACTGACAAAGGGCAAACATAGTGACCATATTTAAGAAAGGGAAAAATGAGGATCCAGAGAACTATAGACCAGTCAGCCTCACTTTGTTCGTCCCCGGCTCTGGCATGGACACATGGGCAGAAGGGTGTTGTGCCCCCATTGAGCCCCAGGACCCCCAAAACCCCCCAGCAGGACCCTATGGACCCCAACCCAGACCTCCAGTGCAGCCGGAGGAACCCCCAGCCCCCCTAAATGATGCAGTACCGTCAGTGAGCCCTTCTGTGCATGTGCACAGTTTAAAAAGAGCCCACCAATGACAAAGCCACCGTTTGTCACAAGCCCTGGTGCAAGATACATGGGCAGAAGCCCATTGCACTCCCGTTGAGCCCCTGGAACCCCAGAAGACCTGTTGCTATTCAATAGGGAAAAATGCAAGGTACTCCACCTCGGGGGAAAAAACATATCACGTCTATAGGCTTGGCAGTGCTCCCTTCACTAGCACCACGGCCAAAAGAGATTTGGGGGGCATGACTGACCACAAGATGAACATGAGATACAAATGCAATGTCACAGATGGTAGAGAACAAAATTATAGCTTGCATCCATAGATGCTTGTCAAGTGAATCTCAGAATGTCATCCTTCCACTATACTCAGCGTTGGTGAGGCCATAGCTGGAGTACTGCCTCCAATTCTGGGTACCACAATTCAAGAAGAATGTGGAGAAGCTTGAGGGAGTCCAGGGGAGAGCCACGTGCATGATCAGAGTACAAGGGAACAGACCTTATGAAGAATCACTGAGAGCCATGGGACTCTTCAGCCTGGAAAAGTGCAGGCTCAGTGGTGACCTGGTGGCAGCCTATAAGTACATCAAGGGTCTGCATCAGGATCTGGGGGAAGTGTCTGTTCACAAGAGCACCCCGAGGGATGGCAAGGTCCAATGGTCACAAACTCCTGTAAGACTGTTTTAGGCTGGACATAAGGAAAAGCTTCTTTACTGTCTGATCCCCCAAAGATTGACAGTTTTTGACAGTTAGACTCCCTCCAGAGGTGGTGCAAGCACCTACTCTGGACTCTTTTGAAGAAACATTTGAGCACTTACATTGCTGGGATCCCTATCTGATTTCCTTCCCCTGGGCAGGGGGCTGGACTTGATGATCTTCCAAGGTCCCTTACAGTCCTAATGTCTATGAAACTATGAAACTTCAGTCCCTGGAAAAATCATTCAGCAGATCCTCAAGAAAACCATTTCTAGGAACTTGGAGGAAAAGACAGTGATTAGGAGCCATAAGCATGGGTTCACCAGAAGAACGTTATCCCTGTCAAACCTGATTGCCTTCTATGATAAGATGACTGGCTCTGTGGATGCGGAGAGAGCAGTGGGTGTGGTATACCTTATTTTAGCAATGTTTTTGATACAGTCTCCCACAACATTCACACAGAAAAGCTAAGGAAGTATGGGCTCAATGAGTGGACTATAAGGTGAATAGAAAGCTGCCTGTAGCATCATGCTCAGAGGGTATTAATCAATAGCTCGATGCTTAGTTGGGAGCCGATATCAAGTGGAGTGCCCTAGAGGTCAGTCCTGGGGACAGATTTGTTCAATGTCTTCATCAGTGACCTGAAAGATGGCACAGAGTTCACCCTAAGCAAGTCTGCTCCTGATGCCAAGCTGCGAGGAGTAGTAGATACACTGGAGGGTAGGGCTGGGACTCAGAGTGACCTATAAAAATTGTAGAATTGGGCCACAAGAAAGCTCAACAGGTTCAAAAAGGACAAGTACAAAGTTTAGGATGAAACAATCCTATGCACCAGGGCTGGGGGCTAACTGGCTGGGCAGCAGTTCTTCAGAAAAGGACCTGGGGATGACAATGGACAATAAGCTGAATATGAGCGAGCAGTGTGCCCTTGTTGCTAAGAAGACTAATGGCATACTGGGCTGCATTGTTAGGAGCGTTGCCAGCAGTGCAAGGTAAGTGATTATTCCCCTCTATTCAGCACTGGTGAGGCCACATCTGGAGTCCTGTGTTCAGTTTTGGGGCCCTCAATACAGAAAGGATACCAACAAATTGGAGAGAGTCCAGCAGAGGGCAAGGAAAATGGTTTGGGTCCCGGGGCACATGACTTATGAGTAAAGACTGAAGGAACTGGGCGTATTTAGCCTGGAGAAGAGTAGAGTGAGAGAGGATGTAATAGCAGCCTTCAGCTACCTGAAGCAAGGCTCAAAAGAAGATAGACCTAAACCATTCTCAGTCATGGCAGATGACAGAAGAAGGATCAATGGTCTCAAGGAGACATATTTTTATCACTATGTTAGAAATATTGTAAATGGACTGTCTTGAGGTCCTGAATCAAACCACACAGGTGCGGCCTGATCTTGCTGAGGACCCAATTGAAGACCCAGATGCTGAATACTTCGTAGATGGCGCCAGCTCTGTCATTGATGGAAAAAGATGAACAGGATGTGCAGTGGTAACCTTGGATAAGGTAGTATGGAGGGAGTCATTGCCGAGCTCATGGTTGGCACAGGCCGCGGAACTCACTGCACTTACCCGAGCATTACAGCTGGGGACAGGCCAGCCGGTTAATATATACGCTGATTCTCGCTTAGCTTTTTCTATGGTCCATGCGCACGGACTATTGTGGAAAGAAAGGGGTTTCATTACGGCTTCTGGAAATAAAATTGCTAACGGTCCCCAGATTATCAAGCTACTAGAGGCACTCCACCAGCCTAAAGAGGTAGCAGTCATTCATGTGCAGGCCCATGGGAAAGCTGCTGAGGAAAAGCATAAGCTTGGAAATGCAAAGGCTGATGCAGCAGCAAAGGAAGCTGCATTTATTGGGGGAGAAGCGGAGGAGGTATCCAGGCAGGCCGTGTCCCATGCCATATAGCCATACGTCCAGGATTTAGTCCCGCAGTATTCCCCTGAAGAAGATAAATTTGCACAGAAAGTTTGTGCAAAAAAGAACTCCCAGGGGCGGTGGATAGTACCGGGAGGAAAGGTCATGATACCCAGGCCATTGCTTCGGGAGGTGCTGCAACAGCTCCATGCAAGAACCCATATGGGAGGCTTGGCTATGGGTGATCTAGTGATCCGCCAAGCAATAGCCCCAGGGCTATATGTAGAAGCTCAGCGCATTGCTACCAAGTGCATCACATGCCAGAAAGTAAACCCTCGAAGGAAACCCCCTGTGCCAATGGGAGGTAGACCCTGGGCAGCATACCCTGGACAGGCATGACAGATTGATTTTGCCGAGCTCCCACGGTCCGGACATCACGGGTTTTTACTTGTCATGGTAGACCAGCTCTCTGGTTGGGTCGAGGCCTGGCCCACCAGGACTGCCACTGCAGCTACAGTAGTGAAGTATTTGTTGCAGGAGATCATTCCCCGGTATTCCCTGCCTGAGTCCATCGAGTCGGATCAAGGACAACACTTTGTGGGAAAGGTGGTTCAAGAAGTCGCACAAGCTCTCAAGATCACTTGGAAACTACACACACCATGGAGACCACAGAGTTCAGGACAAGTGAAACGCATGAATAGGACTTTAAAGACTCTGCTCACCAAAATCTGTATTGAAACACGCCTTAAGTGGCCTCAAGCATTGCCGCTAGCTTTTACTTGCATTTGAAACACTCCCTGACGGGGCCTCAAATTGACCCCATATGAAATTATGTTTGGCAAACCGCCTCGAGTCTTATCCCCTGGGATGCGAGAAAATGTAACTTTTGAATTAGGTAATAGTGAGCTTCATATGTATGTTATTGCTTTGCAGTCTGTCTTGTCTTTTCTTCACAGGTATGCAGCCTCCTTTCAGCGCCTGCCTTTAGACGTACCGGTACATGACTTCTTCCCGGGAGACTGGGTCTTGGTGCAGCAGTGGAAAAAGGAACCTTTGACTGAGAGGTAGAGTGGCCCTTTTCAGGTACTTCTAACAACCCACACCGCTGTAAAGATTGCTGGCAATGACCGTTGGATACACCATACCCATGTGAAACAACATCCACGAGCGTCAGAGGACATCAACTCCCAAGACGAGCTCACTCCGGAAGCTGAGTCATCTTCGGAACAAGAAGCCAGCAAGTGGAGCTGTGAACCTACTGGTGATCTCCAAGTGCGCCTGAGACGGCTTAATCAAAGTTCAGAAAATTAGACAAAAAAGTAAAAAGAGAAAAGTTTAGGCTGTATTTGATCTCAAGAAAGGGAGGACCCTGGTGAAACAAAGTAGGGTTTGTGTTTTTGTGTGCTCTGACTGGTTTGATTTTTATCCCTTGCCTTATTCCCTGTCTCACTAGATTGATAACCACCACAGTTAAAGGAATGCAAGTCGCAGCAGTCCCCCTTAAAGCACAGACTGCAGCAAAAGTCATAGTCCTCAGAAAAATTCCTCGTAATTATCTTGATTTGCCTAAATGAAAGTGGGGAGCAGAAAGCATCTTGAGGGGGGATATTGTTAGAAATATTGTAAATGGAGTATTGTTAGAACTGCACGGTTTGCATCTTGTACCTGATAAGCAGAAACACTACCAAAGACCTTTTATGCTAAGAATCACTCCCTTTTTCACTCCCCGTGACTATTCACATGCAGATTACAGAAGCTGGAATTCAACTGACTGTGTCCTTGAAAGCGGGGGGGGATTTCAACTCTTGGTGACCTAGAGGGCTTTCTGAGCGTGCGTAATTAGCTGATGCATATATGCCTATCCGCCCCGAATACTTAAGTAGTTAATTATAATATACATGCGACGGATGAAGTGACGTAGACACATATATGTTTGTATGAACTGGAAATGAGCTGTAAGAGTTCCTGTTTCTGCACACGTGCCCAGGAGGAAAGAGATAAAAGCCAGCTAAGAATTTCCTCAGTGGGCGGAGTAATCTGAAGTCCTCTGACTCTGCTCCGACCCTATTTGCAAATATACCTTTTGTGCTGCTAATAGTGTGTGCCTGAGAATTATTCGCGAGCCTCCAAAAGAAACGAACCGCAATATTTTGCATCAACTAGGAGGGTAGTAAAACACTGGAACAGGTTATACAGAGAGGTTGTGGAATCTCCGTTGGAGGTTTTTAAGACCTGACTAGATACATTTTTGACTGGGATGATCTAGTTGGGTCTGGTCCAGCTTTGAGCAGGGGTTGGACTAAATGTGACCTCCTGAGGTCCCTTCTAACCCCTAGTTTTCTGTGCTTCTATGTCAGGTTTATGATTCTGTTTGTGTCAAACTAAAGAGGATGGACTAATTAAATGCAAGTCACTTGGAAATAAGCATACATCTAGAATTGGGATTCAAAATAATGTGGTAGGAAAGAGTGAAAATTCTTCCCCTCCTGAAACACTTTTCCTTTGTCATCTATGTTGGTTATAAATTCTTGGGGGATAAAATCATTTTCTGAGTCTAAAGTTCCTACCACACCTCTGGAGACTATAACACTGGAAGAACCAGAAAACATGTTACTCGTATTGGTGGTACAGTGGAAATGATATATGCAAGACAATTTGCAGCAAGTTGCTTTAATTGAAAATGCAGTTTCCAGAAGGATACCATTTAGGAAGTAAATCAAGTGGGCACTGATCCAGAGTAACATACTTGTTGATTACATGGAGTAAAATAATCTCATAAAATAAGCATTCATTTGTAGCGCATAGGTAAGGAGGGATGTACCAAATCAGTATGGGTAAAAGTTAAAAACCACCAAGTTAAACAAAACAGTAAAGATATCAAATATGTTCTGTTGTATTCCAAACCCTCTGTACTTATTCGTGTAAGGCAGTTATACTTACAGAGAGGTAACTCACAAAGTATAAAAGCACACCTGTCAGACATGGAGATTTTATTGCAATTGCTGCTGCTTCTAAGTCCTCTACCGTGCATTTATGCAATGGGAGCTGTGTTCATGGACCTGGGGTGTCTAGAATGTGTACCATGTACTGACCAACTGAATAGTGTCAAAAACAGATGTGAAATCTACCATTCAGTATCACAAATGTGTGTTATCATTCTCAGACATGTTAACAGCTCCTATGAGCATGAAGCTTAGCTCTCTTTTTAAAATCACGGATCTCCAAAAGGCATTCAGTCTTTATGGTATACATGCATTTTAAATTTTTGAACAGCCACACTCAGACAGAATTCTTTGTTATGGTGAAGATGGTAGAAAATGTTCCTTAGCCAACCATCATCCTGAGTGGGTCAAATACCAAGACTCAAAGAATTATTAAACAGCAACTGCTGAAACTATTTTCTGAGCTTGAGGAAAATAAGTGCACATATGGTTTTCTGTGTGCGTGTGTGTGCACATATCAATACATGTTGGTGTAACTCTAGATCTCTAGAAGTACTGTATGAACAAACACCTTTCCTCAGGTTCTACAAGGGGCTATAACCTGAGTACTCATGGAGCTCTTTAGCACAGTTGCTGACCAACTGTTGCTCCCTCTCTTCATATGTAATAGTTTCTGTCTTTAAATGGCAAGTTTTCAAGAAAATTATAGAAATAATATTCACAGATAATATTTGCACCTGACAATGTTCTTATTACAGAGATTCTTGCATTTGCAAGTTTCCTCCCTACTCTTATTTTTCCTGTGTGACTAACATTAGCTGAGTTTGTTTCACTAAAACCAGGTTCCTTTAATCTTGCATGCTTTTGCAAAAGCACCTAGGACAGCACAAGTGAAAGTGGATCCCATGCCATATAGGTTCTGTATCAAGAGACAACTGCTGGCCAAGAGAGATTCCAGTTTAAATGACAAGGCAGATGAAGAGTGGGAGAAAGGGAAATATTCTTGCCTGTTTCAAGAGGATTTAAAGGCTTCTGTGGCCTTTGTAGATATAGCTAACTTAGTATTCAGTTGGCAGACTAAGGATTCCTTCCTAGTGAAAATATTTGTATGAGAAGTAAATTCAAGTAGCCTAGTCCCAGCTTCTGCATCTATTCCTAAGTTCCCCTAACCTGGTTTGTGCCTTTTGACAACAACTTTGACCTCACTTGTGGTATCCCAGGTGCTTTTAAAATACGGATAAAATCAGCAATGGTGACCTCTTTTCACCCAATAACCTTTCATTTGATGCAGTTTGCTGATAATTAATGCTATCTTCAACAGAAAGCTCAGTGAGTGGTTTTAAAAATCTATTTCAGTGAAAAGAACCACAGAGAAACATACTTTACACAGTTTTTGACAGTTAGTAAGCAATTAGGTGTCCCACCCTGCTCTATATGCCTGATGCTATAGTTTTTAAAAGAGGCAAAGGTGAACTCATATAACAAAAACAATAAAACCTTAACACAGACTCAGGTAAAATGGACCTTCCATATCAGTAGGGCAAGAATGTTTTTTTCCCCCTTCTTTTACTTTTTCTTGTTGTAGATGGGGAAACAACACTTTAAGATTGTGTGACACTCATTTCAAGACTGTTTCTACTTACTTATTTCACCAACTTTTACAACTTATATTGACATTGGCCATGTTGGATATCTGCTTCTGGTTGAAAGTTACTGGGGGGGGGTTTAATAATTCCTGCCAAAAAATGATCTGGTAGCTTTTGAAAACCAAGCTAAGGAAAAAATACTAGTTTTCCCACTTAAAAAACAAATCCTGGCCATATGTCCTTACAGAAATATTAGCACTTCTGTGCTTTGGAGCAGGAAGGTAACCACAGAGGCATACCCAACACAAAAGACTTCTAAGAAAATCTGTCCAGTTATAAACCACTAAACAATCTCAGTTTGCATATGCTCTGTTCAGAAACGTAGTGCTTAGCCATACTTCCCAGTAGGTTCTGGTCCACAGTGGGAATGGTCCAGCTCAGTATTAAGACAGGCTTTCCTCCAATTGCAGCAGTGGACCGCTGCAGAGTGTGCAGTGAACTTACGCTAAGTTCAGGAAGTAGATCTCTCCTATGTTTTCACCTTTAACCTGCTGGATCAAAGTATACAAAGAAGAAAAATCCCTGATGTAAGTGGTGAGTGCAGATGTGACACCTTGAAGTGGGTGTAGCAGACTGGGAGGAAGCCTGGAGGAGGAATAATGGGGATGTTGGGAAGGGGAATTTGAGAAAAAGAGGAACTGGAATGAGCTTCTCTCATATTTATGATGATGATGACACTGGGACCACTGCCTACAAACCTCAGCATTCCCAGTGGTACTCTGGGAATGATGAGTGTCTGATAAGTCAGAGTAGGGAGCAGTCACAGTCAAAAAGAGAACACCCCAGCAGTTCTGAAACAATATGAACCATTCTCCCACAACCAAAGACTGTTGCTCTTTTTTATCTAATTATTCTTCAAGCAAACAAATTTAGAAGGAGGTGGAGTGAAAAAAGGGAGGGGGCAAGGAAAAGAGGAAGATGTGGCTTAAAAGAAGGAAGAAGTCTATTTTCAACTTCCCACCCCAGCTTCTATCTTGTCTCACGGGGCCAATATTTTAGAGCTTAAAGAGCTGCTTTAATATGTGACTTAAACCCAGGCTTGTCTGAGGCTTTGTATGGGATCGAATGTATTTTTAAATCCAGGGTTTCAGGCAATGTGGTACTTTGGAAGTCATGTCAGACACTTCCAAAGCTGAGACACGAACGTGCTGTCTCCCGAAGTTCCTCAGAGTGACTTGCCAAAGACCAAATGTCTGGCATGGACCATTACGGTATGAGACATCGCACAGGGATGGGAATCTTACACAGGTGGGAAGACCTCACAGGATGTGGGACAAATTTAATTTTGACTTCCTGTTTCAACATCTATATCAATCTTTTTTAATCTATAAAGGTGCAAAGTATCAACATGGGAAACAACATGCTGGTATACATTAACTGTTATATCTCATGCAAAACTAAGGAAGTGATACTGCCACTGTACTCCACACTGGCGAGACTGCAGCCAGAGTACTGCAGCCAGGTCTGGGTGCAGCACTTCAACAAGGACATGGAAAAACTTGAGAGGGTCCAGAGAAGAACTGCCCATACAATCAGAGACTTGCAAGACAAGCCATATGAGGAGACAGTGAAGGTCTTGGGCCTCTTCAGCCAACAGAAGAGAAGGCTGGGAAGGGAGTTGGTAGTGACTTACTGCTACATCAAGGGAGTAGATCAAAAACTCAGTGAACAGCTGTTCACCAGGGCACTCCTGGGGAAGACCAGAAGCAATGGATACAAACTCCTGGAAGGCTGCTTCGGGCTCAATTCCAGGAAGAAATACCTTCACAGATGGGGTGTCCAGGCTGTGAAATAAATTCCCTTCAGGGTGATTCATTCACTTTCCCTGGACATCTTCAAAAGGAGACTGGACAATCACCTCACT
Source organism: Crocodylus siamensis (assembly GCF_052110815.1). Lineage (NCBI taxonomy): Eukaryota > Metazoa > Chordata > Crocodylia > Crocodylidae > Crocodylus > Crocodylus siamensis. The sequence continues at coordinate 55,561,988 of NC_143409.1, read as the reverse complement.
GGCATCACTTGTCCCCAGTTGTCTTTTCCTGCCTAGTGCAGGGGGACTGGACCCGACGATCTACAAGGTCCCTTCTAGCCCCTAACAATTTATGAATCTATGAACATTTTTAATTCTATTCAGTTGCAGTAGTAAGCAACAAGAGCAGCAGGGCTGTAAAGCCCAAGGCTAATTTTCTATCAGAATGAGTAGTTCCCCCTACTGTGAGGTACTGCTGACAGCTTTGTAGATAACTTTGTTTGTAGATCTCTGCGGGGTCACATGTAGTAGAAATATGCCAAAGTCTATTGGAAACTACCAAAATAGAGAGAGAATGATGATAACTCTCATGGTGGACGGCTATAATGGAGCATACCAAACTGTGTAATCCTTAAACAGGTTACTCATAAATGCAAGCCCCTACATCTCTTATTTCCTGTATCCCTTATCTTTTGGCCCAACAAACACCATTGTTCATTACAGCTAAGTACAGACAGTCAAGAAACCCAAGGCTAAATTGATTTAGTCTTTGCAGGGTAGTCTAAATTGCAGAGATTAACCTGAGAAACTGCTGGATACACATTCACTTTTGATTTGGGAAATGCAGCCACATACCTGCCGTGGCTCAGGCCAGAAGCCAGGGGGACCTAGATCAGAGCTTTCTGACAAGTAGAGCTGCATGTTCTCTTCCTCTTCCTGCTTCCCCTGAGGTCTCTGGGATTTGCGTTATAGAATTACAGCAGCAGGACTCTGCTGGGTTGTTCATACTTCCTCTTCCTGCTTCCAGGTGCCTCTGGGACTTGTAGTCCATAGTCTCAGGATGCAGTAAGTTTTCATTAGGGAAGATTAGGGCAGTTCTGTACTCAGGGGAAGGGAAATTTAACCCCCATCCCAGACCCCAGCCAGAGTTTGCCTGGGAGAGAAGGGGCAGTCCCTGCTTCTCCCCAGCCCCCACCTCCTCTGTGCTGGAGCACAAAACAGCATAAGGCTGAAAAGCATGCTGGGATGCTGGGGGACTGTAATTTAACTTGAACCAGGAAGTGGTCTGGGATAGAAGTTTTATAAACTGGTTTGACCCCAATCACTTAAGTCTCATACTTCAACCAGGTTTATCTTAAACCAGTTTCAGCCATTATAAAACTGGTTTATGTGCACTGAACTTCTTTTCTGTTACAGATTTTAAACCAATTACTGATTACTTAAACTGGCTTGTAAGTAACTTCTGTCCCTAGCCTACATTTTGAATTAAACTGTAGTTTCAGACCTCACAAAAACATGCTGTCTGTATTTACAGATTAGATATTTGGGTGTTAGATGTGCTCAATTTTAGAAACAAATGGTCTCATTTAAATTCATAGGGCTACTGTATGCACAGGCATCTTTGAAAGACTGGGCTCTTGACTTTTAAACTCCTGATCTACAGTAAAAACTGACAAGCTGTAACTGTTTAATCAAATCAGCTCATTTGTCACATCAAAAATACACCAGCCAGAATTTGGGTTTATATAATTATGCACCATGCAAATCAAAAGTTCCTACAGGCCTAGGTCATTTCAGGTAGATGGTTACATATGAACCATTTAATATCATATGCCATAAGGACACTGTGGCACAAGTGAATGAAGCAATGCTAACAGCTGGGTATTATGAACTTTGAAGACAACTATGGGTAAAATGAGAAGTCTGAAGATGGTGGGATGGGTCCCATGTTTCTAGTGAGGCTCAGTGATCACTGTCATAATCCTAGAAGCTGAATTTTTACAACACTGCCCTGAAACACACATTTTTCAGTATACAGTAGCAGGCCAAATCAGGGAGCTGATGACAACAAATCCATCTCTGCAAACGCCTCACAGCCACTCACCTGATTCCTGACCCCAAGCTCCTGTCCTCCCAGTTTCTCCTCCAGTGGGTTATGGGTCCAGCCTTTTTCTGCTGTGCACAGCTACATTGCTGGGCTGTCCTGTCCTGGATGAGGGAAAGCCCCCGCTTGGCCTACAGAAATGCAATTGTAATATATGCATTGTATAATTTAATGTATTGTGTACACTGAAAATTTGATTTGAGTGTGTCACAGAAGGGGTGCAAACTTGTGGAGTCCAGTTGACTGTGACCAAGGACTGCACATCCCAGAAAACCTTGGGGGCAGCAGGAAGAGGAAGTGATTTGGGAACACAGGCTGTCCATGTGCCAGGGTGCCAGGGGACTATGGGGCCTGCTGTGAGATGGACTAAAGGAGGGGGAAGCCTCCACACAGCACAGATGAACCACATACCAACTTCCCATGATCCCCAACCTACAGACCTGCACAGAGCTACTTTGAACTAAAGCAGGAGTCAGCAACCCCTGGCATGCATGCCGAGCATGGCACGTGAGGCCATTTTCCTCGGCATGCCATGGCCCAGCTCTGGGTAGCTGCTGCCAGACTGGACTGCTCAAAGCAAGGCTTGCAATGTCCCAGCTACCTGCTGGGAGCAGCCCGGGCTCCCGGCTGGCAGCAGCTACACAGAGCTGGGGCTGGCTGCAGTTGGGAGGCTGCAAATAGCTGTGCCAGGCTCCGGAGCCCCGGCATCAGCTCTGTACCAACTCATGCATGCGCACCTTGGAGTGGGTGGTGGGGAGGGGCCTGAGGCAGCATGACCCTGGTCTCTCCCCTGCTCCCAGCAGAGTTAGTGACTGGGCGCCAGAGCCTGGTGCATCTATTTGTAGCCAGTCCAGGCTCTGGGCAGCTGCAGAAAGCAGAGGGCAGGCTGAAAACAGCTGTGCCAGGCTCCACAGATCCAGCATCAGCTCTGTGGTGATGGTGACTGCACGTGCACCTCAGGATGGGATGCACTGCCCCACTTTTTGCTCTGAGACTTCCCAAGATGGCTGTACTGTCTTTGGGATGTGTGCACCTGATCTCCTGCTTGTGGGGTATGTGCAGGGTAGAGGGCCCATGGAAGCCCAGACTGTGAGGCCCGCAGCACCAACTGATGAGCCTCATTGAGGCCTGGCTCCCCATGAGGCTCTGGCTCACTGTCTGGTTATATGCTTGGCTCTTTTCTGGCACTCAGCTTATCCTTCTAAATGTGGGGCAGGGCAGCACAGTGCAAACATCCCCTGGACACGGGGAAGCAGGCATGGACCCGGACCTCAGCTCTCAGAAGGGATGGGCAAGGCAGAGAAAGAAAGGGACTGTGTTTTGGAGAGTCACAATGTGGCTGGGCTGTGCTGCAGGGGAGGGGTTGGTGTGGTTTTTCTAGTTGTGTTGTGGAGTTGCGGTTTTTAGTGTAGGAGTCAGCTGGGCCTCTTGTCCCCAGTGGCACAGCTGGAATGGGGGTGGAGGGGAGCAAGAGGGGCTAGCACCTCAGTAAAGAGTTGTTCACTGAGGAGTTGTGGGGCCAGGAACAGCCAGAGGCTGGGGCCATGGTGTGGGGGGGTCCTCTTACAGTGTGTTCATCAGCCCAGACAGGGGCACCAGGGAGTCAGTCCCAAGCAAGCACTCTGGACCCTGCTGTTAGAAATATTATTAAAAATGTATAATGAATAGAGTGTTGTTAGAACTGCACAGTTTGTATCTCGTACCTGATAAGAAGAAACACTACCAAGGACTCTTTGTGCTAAAGTATCACTCCCTTTTCTTCTTTGGCAAACTTACTATCTCTTTGTTACACTAAATCACACATACTTTCAAACTCCTCTGCCTCTACTCTTGTAGATTACAGAAACTGTGATTTAATTGGCTGTGTCCTTGAAGGAGAGAGGGGTTTGAACTTTTGGTAAACTGGAGAGCTTTCTAAGCATGCGTAATTAGCTAATGCATATATGCCTATCCCTCCCCCCCGCATACTTAAGTAGTTAATTATAATGCACATGCGACGGATGACGTGACGTCATTTCATGTATGTTTGTATGAACCGGAAATGAGTTGTAAGAGTTCCTGCTTCTGCACACGTGCCCAGGAGGGAAGGGATAAAAGCCAGCTAAGAGTTTTCCTTGGGGGCAGAGTGGTCTTTTGTCTTCACTCTGACCCTATTTGCAAATATATCCTTTGTGTTACTAACAATGTGTGCCTGAGGAATTATTATTCGCGAGCCTCCAAAGAAATGAACCGTAGATTTTACATCAGATTTTGGCAAGCCAGGCAGGAGTTCTTGTGGACGACCCCGAAATCCAGCGACAAATCGCCTCCGGCACGACGGGGAGTGCGCACCGAGCCAACTTTTTGGGCTCGCCCTAGGTCTGAGACGTGAGTCAGGATATTCGGGATGTTAAAGGCTCCTGTGCAAATTCTTGGTTTCTGGAGTCGCCAGGCACATATTCCGGTATTTTGATCGAGATTTCTGGGGTATCTGAGTGAGTATACGAATTCCCTTTGCCCAATTTGGTTCTGGATCCAAAACAAAGGGGGTAAACGATCGCTGGGGAACTTTTGGCTCAGCTGTCATCGTAAACCATCTGTTGTTAAGGGTCTTTTGGTATTTGGTGTGCCTTGGGCGCACTCTTGTGGGCAAATGGGTACGAGTCGCTCTCGTGTTGAAAACTCAAATACGCCCCTAAAATTCATGTTACGTCATTTTAATAAGTTCGCTAAGCCGGCGGATTATGGAGTAAAGATGAAAAAGAATGATTTAATTAAGTTTTGTCAACTCGAGTGGCCAACATTTGGGGTCCACTGGACCCCAAAAGGATCCTTTGTAGTAAAAGAAGTGATAGCTATCCATGAAATAGTTATGCAGAACGGGTATTGGAATCAGTTTCCTTATATTGATTGTTGGTTGTGGGTGGTTCAGAATCAACCACCTTGGATTAAAGGATGCTTAGTGAAGTCTCATGTGATGGTTGTTAAAGGAAAGACTCGAGGGGGACCGCCTGTACTCCCTGAGTCTAATGAGGGGGCGGATTCTGAATTGGCTGAGTATCGGACTCGCTCTCCGGTTGCCCTGTCAGGTAGTGAAGATGAATCAGACTCCTTGGAATCCAGTCCCTCTGCACCACTGCTCCCTCCCTCAGGGAGACCACCACTGGCGTATCAAAGCATACCTAATGATTTAGAGCGTGAGCCTCAGCCAAGTGCCCCATCTGAATCGGGGAATAAGGGTTATTATTTGCGCAAGCCTGTAGAGTCACAGCCGGTGCTGAACTGCCCGATGAGAGAGGTTATCGGAGAGGGGGGCAATGCAACTTTTGTCTACACCCCATTTAGCACTTCAGATTTATTTAATTGGAAGAATCAGAGCCCCTCTTTTCGTGAAGACCCTGAAAAGATGAGGGACCTGTTTTGATCTATTGGGCAGACTCATCGACCCACTTGGGCTGATGTCCAGATGATGCTCCAGACCCTCCTGACCCCGGAGGAAAGGAGATTAGTTTTGGGAACAGCAGAACGTATTGCAGTAGCCAGTATAGAGTCAGAGGGAGCTGCTGGTCATACTCTGCGTGATACCTGTCCTGTTGAAGAACCGAGATGGGATAATCATACTGCAGAAGGAAGAGAGCTGAGTGCACGGTATCTGGGGATTATAGTGGAAGCAATGGGAAAGGCAGTGCCCCGGGTTACTAATCTGTCTAAATTGTATGAAGTGAGACAGGGAAGAGAGGAGGATCCCTCAGCTTTCCTCGGGAGGCTGTATGAGGGGTTTTGCAGGTTTTCGGACCTGGACCCAGAAGCCCCAGATAATCAACGCATGGTAAATCTTATGTTTATTGGTCAATCTGCTGCTGATATCCGTAAGAAGTTACAGAAAACTGAGGGAGGTGCTGGGAAACCGATTTCAGAGCTGGTGGAAATTGCATATAAGGTATATGGGAATTGTGAGCAAGTGCAGGAGCGCAAGGAGGATAAAAAGGCTCAGCGACAGATGGCAGCACTGGCAGCTGCTATAACTAGAGGTAACCATGGAAAGGCTGGGATACAGAAGGGGAAAGGAGAAAGAGTGAGAGCAGACGTTTGTGCTTATTGCAAAGAGAAAGGACACTGGAAGAGGGAATGCCCAAAGCTGAAGGAGAAGAGAGAGAGGGAACCGAGAGGTCACCTCATGCGGGCAGAAGAAAAGGGTGAGGACACAGAATGAAGGGGACGGGGATCTAAGACCACTACCCTTCGGGTTGGAGCCCGAGAAGATCCCATGGTAACCATTAGGGTTGGTGGCAAAAACTTTGAAGCCTTGGTGGATACTGGGGCTACATTTTCAATGATTCCAGAAACCCCCCCCTGTGCAAGAACTAATGAACAGCATGTACTTGTGGAAGGGATTGAGGGAACGCAATCCCGACTCCATGTTTGTAAACCACTCCTCACCAAAGTGGGGGACCATTTGCTCGAGCATTCCTTTGTATATTCTCCAAGTTGCCCGGTTGCACTCCTTGGGCAGGACTTACTCACAAAATTGCAAGCTGAGATCTTTTTCAGAAACGATCAGATGGTGGTCCAGCTACCTGTCAAGCAGAGCTCGAACTATCAGATGGCTCTCCTGGAGGACCGGCGCCCTGCAGTAAGTTCGGAAGGTCACATGACTGGAGTAGACCCTTTGGTATGGGCTGATGGAACCCCTGCGCGAGCTAAGTCGGTCTCCCCGGTAAGGATCATACTCAAGGATGGGGAGGGGCCCGTTCGGGTAAAGCAGTACCCACTCAGCCGAGCGGCCAGAGCTGGACTCAAGCCATTAATAGAGAAATACAAGAGGTGCGGATGGCTAGTGGAAGGGTCCTCACCCTATAACACCCCCATTCTTGGAGTGCCGAAGGCAGATGGGGTCTCATACAGACTGGTCCAAGACCTACGAGCAGTAAATAAGAAGGTCCTTTCAGACCATCCTGTAGTCCCGAACCCTCACACGATTTTGACACAAGTACCAGGGGAAGCTGAAATATTTTCAGTGCTAGATTTGAAAGATGCTTTCTTCTCCATTCCCCTTCACCGAGAAAGTCAAAAATTGTTTGCTTTTGAATGGGAGGATCCAGATACTTTCCATAAAGCCCAACTCATGTGGACAGTTCTTCCACAAGGATTTATAGCAGCCCCCCATATTTTCAGACTTGCCCTTCAGAAGAACTTGGAGGAGTGGAAGGGATCACCCTGCAGTGACTCTCCTCCAGTATGTGGATGACCTGCTAGTTACAAGCCCAAACTTGCAGCTTTGCGAGGAAGCCACCAGGTCACTGCTAAACACTCTGGGGAAAAAAGGATATAAAGTCTCTAGAGAGAAAGCCTAAATATGTCAGCCTCAAGTCGCATTTCTGGGATATAAGCTCTCAAAAGGAGTCAGAGCCCTGAGTGCAGATCGCATACAGGCAATCCAAGGTCTAACCCCACCCAAGTCACCCAAGGAGCTGCGGGCATTCCTAGGGCTAACTGGGTTCTGTCGACTATGGATACCAGATTATGGTGGGAAGGCTAGACCACTGTATGACTCCCTGACTAAGGAGAGTCTCACTAAATGGAAATGGAATAAAGAAATGCAGCATGCCTTTGATCTGCTGAAGGCAGCATTAACCCAGCCCCCTGCCCTGGCCATCCCAAATAGTAAAAAGCCATATCGACTGTATGTTCATGAGAATCGAGGGGTTGCATCGGGGTGCTGACACAGCCATCGGGCCCTACCTGGAGACCCATGGGATATTACTCAAAGGTTCTAGATCCAGTTGCACTCGGGTGGCCAGCCTGTCTTCGGGCTGTGGCAGCCACAGCAGTGGTTGTTGAAGAATCCCAGAAGATAGTCATGGGTGCGGATATGGAAATACTCACTCCTCATGGAGTTCCCCAGATCCTAGGGACTGAGGGAGGGAAGTTTCTTAACCCCTCCAGACAATCACAGTATGAGATATTTTTGCTGTCTAATCCAGGACTTACTTTCAAACATACTACAGCCTTAAACCCTGCAACCTTGCTGCCGGAGTCAGGGAAACTGATGCATGACTGCCTTGAGGTCCTGAACCAAACGACACAGGTGCGGCCTGATCTTGCTGAGGACCCAATTGAAGACCCAGATGTTGAATACTTCGTAGACGGCTCCAGCTCTGTCATCGATGGAAAAAGACGAACAGGATGTGCAGTGGTAACCTTGGATAAGGTAGTATGGAGGCAGTCATTGCCGAGCTCATGGTCGGCACAAGCCGCGGAACTCACTGCGCTCACCCGAGCATTACAGCTGGGGACAGGCCGGCAGGTTAATATATACACTGACTCTTGCTATGCTTTTTCTACAGTCCATGCGCATGGGCTATTGTGAAAAGAAAGGGGTTTCATTACGGCCTCTGGGAATAAAATTGCTAATGGCCCCCAGATTATCAAGCTACTAGAGGCACTCCACCAGCCTAAAGAGGTAGCAGTCATTCATGTGCGGGCCCATGGGAAGGCTGCTGAGGAAAAACATAAGCTTGGAAATGCAAAGGCTGATGCAGCAGCAAAGGAAGCCGCATTTATTGGGGGAGAAGCGGAGGAGGTATCCAGGCAGGCCATGTCCCATGCCGTATGGCCATACGTCCAGGATTTAGTCCCGCAGTATTCCCCTGAAGAAGATAAATTTGCACAGAAAGCTTGTGCAAAAAAGAACTCCCAGGGGCGGTGGATAGTACCGGGAGGGAAAGTCATGATACCCAGGCCATTGCTTCGGGAGGTGCTGCAACAGCTCCATGCAAGAACCCATATGGGAGGCTTGGCTATGGGTGATCTAGTGATCCGCCAAGCAGTAGCCCCAGGGCTATATGTAGAAGCTCAGCGCATTGCTACCAAGTGCATCACATGCCAGAAAGTAAACCCTCGAAGGAAACCCCCTGTGCCAATGGGAGGTAGACCCTGGGCAGCGTACCCTGGACAGGCATGGCAGATTGATTTTGCCGAGCTCCCACGGTCCGGACATCACGGGTTTTTACTTGTCATGGTAGACCAGCTCTCTGGTTGGGTCGAGGCCTGGCCCACCAGGACTGCCACTGCAGCTACAGTAGTGAAGTATTTGTTGCAGGAGATCATTCCCCGGTATTCCCTGCCTGAGTCCATCGAGTCGGATCAAGGACAACATTTTGTGGGAAAAGTGGTTCAAGAAGTCGCGCAAATTCTCAAGATTACTTGGAAACTACACACACCATGGAGACCACAGAGTTCAGGACAAGTGGAACGCATGAATAGGACTTTAAAGACTCTGCTTACCAAGATCTGTATTGAAACACACCTTAAGTGGCCTCAAGCATTGCCGCTAGCTCTTACTTGCATTCGAAACACTCCCCGACGGGGCCTCAAATTGACCCCTTATGAAATTATGTTTGGCAAACCGCCTCGAGTCTTACCCCCTGGAATGCAAGAAAATGTAACTTTTGAATTAGGTAATAGTGAGCTTCATATGTATGTTATTGCTTTGCAGTCTGTCTTGTCTTTTCTTCACAGGTATGCAGCCTCCTTTCAACGTCTGCCTTTAGACGTACCAGTACATGACTGGGTCTTGGTGCAGCAGTGGAAAAAGGAACCTTTGACTGAGAGGTGGAGTGGCCCTTTTCAGGTACTTCTAACAACCCACACCGCTGTAAAGATTGCTGGCAATGACCGTTGGATACACCATACCCGTGTGAAACGACATCCACGAGCATCAGAGGACATCAACTCCCAAGACGAGCTCACTCCGGAAGCTGAGTCGTCTTCGGAACAAGAAGCCAGCAAGTGGAGCTGTGAACCTATTGGTGATCTCCAAGTGCGCCTGAGACGGCTTAATCAAAGTTCAGAAAATTAGACAAGAAAGTAAAAAGGGAAACATTAAGGCCATGTTTGATCTCATGAAAGGGAAAGAATGGTGGGAATCTTAATGTGCCTTGTTGTTATCTGTATAGTGAAAGAAGCAGGATTGAGTAGCCTTAGCCGCTGGCCTATACCCCCGCTTTCCCCAATTGCTTCCCCAGGGACAAATTTGTATGTTGACCTGATGGAAAGAATTGCAGGTACTTTTAATCTTACCAACTGCTGGGCCTGTGGGTGGCTCCGAGAGGCCGGAGGCCAGTGGCCTTGGAGGGCTTTTCCTTTGGCCCCAAAGTGGCTAGTGAGTAGTAAGGCAGATGTTAAGAGTACTAGTCAAAAATGGGATGAGAACCACAGCTGGGAACTTTCCCAAGTGGCATTGGGAGAGTATTGCATCAGTAATAATGGTACAGGAAAAAGCTTGGGACACAGCCGTTGCATATGGACTTTAAAAGTAAGATGGATGAACCCTACAAAATTAGAACAGCTTTATTATCCTAACAGCCTAGGTTATAATCGGCTAGTGTGGCAGCATCCTAATGGAACAGTTGCATGGTTAATACGTATTGGAGTGCCACAAATCAAAGTAATGATCAGACAGATTGTACAGACAAGAATCAGGATGGGCTATGGGAATGTTCCATGAAAGGAGGCCTCGCAGCCGCTGGTCCTTTGGGTCCAGAAGGAGGCTTGGGGTTTCCCGAGATGCCCTATGGCTGGGCCCCTCCAAATGCCACTAATAGAGAAAATAGGGCCTTAAGAGGATACTATTGGATTTGCGGACGACGGGCCTATACGATACTACCACAAGGGTGGACAGGAACTTGCTATATTGGAGTGATTGTACCAGCTTTCTTTTTGCTACCATCTGAGGTTGGAAATGAGTTGGGAGTCTCTTTGTATGATGATTGGAAAAGGGCCAAGAGAAGTATTGATGTAAGTTTGACACAGGGTGGCTCCCAAAAGTGGAAGGAGGATGAGTGGCCTCCTCAAAGGATTATTGAGTATTACGGACCAGCTACATGGGCTAATGATGGGAGTTGGGGATATCGGACACCAATATATATGCTAAATAGAATCATCCGGTTGCAGGCAGTCTTGGAAGTAATTACTAACCAGACTGCCACTGCTCTCGAGTTACTGGCCCGACAGAGTTCTCAGATGAGAGCAGCCATATACCAAAATCGGTTGGCTTTAGACTATTTACTCGCAGAGGATGGCGGAGTCTGCGGAAAGCTCAACCTTTCTAATTGTTGCCTCCAAATAGACGACAACGGGAAAGCAGTTTTAGAGATTGCCAAAGAGATCAGAAAAATAGCCCATGTACCAATACAAATGGGGGAAAACACATGGGGTAAAGACTGGTGGTTTAAATTATTTGGAGGACCCTGGTGGAGAAAAGTAGGGTTTGTGCTTTTGTGTGCTCTGACTGGTTTGATTTTTATCCCTTGCCTTATTCCTTGTTTCACTAGATTGATAACCACCACAGTGGAAGGGATGCAAGTTGCAGCAGTCCCCCTTAAAGCACAGACTGCAGCAAAAGTCATGGTCCTCAGAAAAATTCCTCGTAATTATCTTGATTTGCCTAAATGAAGTAAGGAGCAGAAAGCATCTTGAGTGGGGATATTGTTAGAAATATTATTAAAAATGTATAATGAATAGAGTGTTGTTAGAACTGCACAGTTTGTATCTCGTACCTGATAAGAAGAAACACTACCAAGGACTCTTTGTGCTAAAGTATCACTCCCTTTTCTTCTTTGGCAAACTTACTATCTCTTTGTTACACTAAATCACACATACCTTCAAACTCCTCTGCCTCTACTCTTGTAGATTACAGAAACTCTGATTTAATTGGCTGTGTCCTTGAAGGAGAGAGGGGTTTGAACTTTTGGTAACCTGGAGAGCTTTCTAAGCATGCGTAATTAGCTAATGCATATATGCCTATCCCTCCCCCCCGCATACTTAAGTAGTTAATTATAATGCACATGCGACGGATGACGTGACGTCATTTCATGTATGTTTGTATGAACCGGAAATGAGTTGTAAGAGTTCCTGCTTCTGCACATGTGCCCAGGAGGGAAGGGATAAAAGCCAGCTAAGAGTTTTCCTTGGGGGCAGAGTGGTCTTTTGTCTTCACTCTGACCCTATTTGCAAATATATCCTTTGTGTTACTAACAATGTGTGCCTGAGGAATTATTATTCGCGAGCCTCCAAAGAAATGAACCGTAGATTTTACATCACTGCCATGCTCTGAATTCCCTTTGCAGGCAAGCTGGTCATGGGGCCGTGGTGCTGGTCCAGCTCTGCCCTTGCCCCTCTTGTCATCTTATGGGAGGTGATGTTACAGCTGGATCGGGATATGGGCAAGTCATTACTGGTGGTGTCTGCAATCCAGAGACACATGTGATAGAGAGAGGTGGTAAGACATGCCAGCAGCCCTTGGGTATTTGGCAGGGATCATTGCATGATGGGGTCAGAAAGTTCACCAGAGGCCAGCACTCCTGGGACATGGAGGTCAGGGAAGTCAGGACTGAGCCAGTGAGGAGATGTGGGAAGATCAGCCTCGTGTGGAGGAGGGATGTGGGTTGAGAAGCAGTGATCCAGCCAGCACTGGGCTCTCTCCTCCTGCTGTCCCATTTTGGCCAGGGCTGGCAGTGTCAGCCCCTGGGCTCTACTCTTTCCTTCTCTGCCAGGCACCTCCCTCCCCCACCCCCCAGACAGAAGAGCTGTCTTGGGTCAGATCCATAGGCAGTCTCCCCCCTGGCTCCTGGTTCCTGGCTCCCACAGTGGCAAGCAGCAGGTGTATTAGCAGGAGAGCACATGGACAGGGCTTGTCTAGAGTGACTCACACCTGGTAGACCTTCCATAATGCAGAGAGGTTGTCAGCCTAATTGGGCCCACAGGCCTAGGAAATGTGTTCCTGGGGCCAAGTACACACATGAGAGAAAGGAGAGTTTCCCCCTAAGAAATCAGGAAGCTGTGTCACGGCTGGGATGGCTAGGAAAACCTTGTCCCCTATCACCTCAGCCCTGGACCATTCCTGGATCCCAGTGACAGCCCCAGGGCCTGAAACAGGGAGCTCCATGCTGACAGTGCTGAAGAGCAGGGAGAAGAGCAGCCCAGAGTTGCCTGAGACTTCAGCTGGACAGAAAGAGGCCCCAGGGACAGATGGCTCTCTGCTCTGTGGTGTGTGTTGTTACCAGATTTGCCCACTACTTTGGGGTGTGCTCATTTATTAGGGCTAGGGTCTTGGTAATTCTATTAATGAGCTGCGTGTGTTACTTGTGTTTCTATACGGAGCTGTATCTCTCCCCCTGCAAGCCCTCACCCCCAGCGGAGCTATCTTGCAGGACTCAGTTCAGTGGGGCTGGGTTCCTCCAGGCCCCAAATCAGTCATACACACAAACACACACAGATTAACATGACATGCCTGACCCGGCCGTGTTGATCAGCATGGACAGGCTAACACCCTCATATGCCAAGAATCAGTTCATCAGAGCAACAATAACCACGGTCAGACACAAGCACACATTTAAACAGAATCCCTCTGAATCCGGCTGGGTGTCCAAATGTCACCCTCATGGGCCAGCACTCAGTTCATTAGGGCACATCTGAGCCAAACTGGGTCAATCAGCCTGTACAAGCTGAACCCCTGATGGGTTTCAAACTCAGCATGTCCCAATCTTTTAGTCTTTTGGTGAGCAGACCCCCCCCCCCCCCCCCCAGTACTTTTGGGCTTCACAGGGATCTTTAGCTTAGGTAAAAGGAGCCTTGCTGCAGAGCAAGTGGGGAAGGAGAAGTAAAGAAGGAGAAATATACCCAGTTACCACCAGTTTGACTATAAAAGTTATTTATTGCTAAGTAGATGAAATATACAACAGCACTAGGGACATGCAAAGGAAAAACAAACACAAACAATCACAGTATATCCTGGTTTCACTAAGTATTTGGGGAAACTTAACTCAAGCTTAACTAATACAGTTCGGGTTCAGAAATCTCTGCTTAGAGAGAGAAGGGAAGAGAGAGAGAGAGCTGAGATCTCACCAGCCCAAGGCACTCGGGCTGCAAAGCCAACAGGTCGAAGTTCTCAGCACGATCCTTGAAGGGAGATGATCCGCCTCCTGCCGCCTCTCCAGAAGAAAGCGGGTGGTGTCAGCACACACTGCTGCTTCTTTTCCAGATGTCTATACCCTCAGTTCAGCTTCTTTCAAGCATTCTCAACAGTGTAAATCAAATTGTCTTTTTACTGACAAAGGGTTATGTGGCTGGAACATGATTGATACTCAGGAAACACATACTTAGGAGCCAGCTTGACATTCCTATGGATAGCAGGTATACTGATGGGAGATCTCCTGGTTTCTTCAGAAACAATAGATAGCTTGCAGCATCAGCGTTTTGCATTTTTACTTGTCGTGAACAAGCCTCAGCTTAGCATGATTTTTCCAGATCTTACTATAGTCTTTTAACAGACTTACAGCAATTCTTGGAGTGTTCACAACCTGTTGTGGAGACGACTTCCACCAGTCTTTCTGGGAAAAGTATGACAACACTCGTGGACAGGGCTCCTACGGGCTGGACGCTGCGATGAACCCTTTACCATTGTTCAAATGTTGCCCATACCCCCGACTCGGTGTATTGCCTCAGCATTCCCTAACCTGGCAACCGGGTTGTAGCCAATTAAGTTACATCGGCCTCCCCTAGCGGGACCGGGGAATGTACGGCCCGAGATGCCTAGTAAACTTACTTCTGCTTAGAGGTTGGAGGGCAGGGGGAGGAAAAGTCCTTTGTAAATCCAGATTAGAACTGGTCTGATAAATGCTGAGCTGGGTGTGTAGATGTGCGTTGATTAGCATTTGGAGCACAGATTCCCCATCATGCACTGCTCCCCTGCTGCTGATCCCAGAATTCACTGCAGTCTCTGCTTCAGGCTTTCTGTTCTCCATCTCTCATGTAAATGAATGGTCATCTGGTCCCATCTCAGATGCAAATGAGACCTAGGGCAGTTGTTTCACTCTTGTCACCCTTATCTGGAGGGTTTTAGGTGCGTCTCTCACTGCGTCTTAATCAGCTTCTGTTTAGGTGGGGGGGGATTCTTTGTGAGTCAGGCAGGCTGCGTTCTGTGTCAGGTTTCCCCAAGAACATGGAGCTGAGAGGTAACAGAGTGGGTGAGTGAGGCAGAAAGGCTTCAGGCCCAAGGTACATCTGTGTTTCAGGGAGTGGAGAATCAGGGGAATTTTTAATTCAGCCTAATTAAGTATTTAGTTTGGTGATGATGCAACTCAGTCATCCTGCTGGGTGACAAAGCACAGGGGAGCCTTAGCAAAAATCACCTTGGTCCCAGCAGCTGCCCAGAGCAGTTTGTAAGAGAGCAAGACAGAGGAAGGGGGAGGCAAAAGGAGGTGGGACTGCTGCCAGAGTGGTCTCCCTTGTGCCAAAAACTCTGATGGCCCTGATCCCTCTCTAGAGGCCAAGTCAATGCAGGGGTAGAAGGTAAGATGAGGATGCTCCAAAGCAGTGAACAGAGCCATTACTCCATGGGCTGAAGCACCAGGAGCAGCATCTTCATTCAGGGACTCCCATATGGGCAGGGGCCTTCTGGCTGGGAGAGGAGGTGAATTCCTAAGCAATGATGGCCCTGCTTAGGATTTGGATTCACTACTGCTGGAGGACAGCCCTGGGTTGGGGTAGCAGGATGCGTGCAGGCAGTGGCTGATTGTCCCTTCAGCCACTCAGGGCCCCTGGAGGAATATGGGAATTTTGTTTGTGTCCCAGACATCCTTGGTGGCAGGAGTGTCCCCACAAGTTGCCGACTCACTGATGGCAGCTTTCCCAGGAGTTTTCTGCACCATTTCCCTTCTTTTCCTGGAGAAGTTCTCTGTGTTTACTCCCTGGGCTCTTTGCTGGTCAGTCAGGGCATCTTGTGCTTTGGCAGCACCCAGGAAGGACTCTGAAGGCATGTCTACATGACACTTTACCATGCCAGACAGAGAACCCTAAGTAAGATCTACATGGGCTGGCTCATCTCTAGGAATGACAGAGCCACATTATGACAGTGCTCAGATAGGACCATCACCTCAGCTCCTCAATTGATGCAGTGACCCTAGGAAGGCCCCCCACAAACATAGCCAGGCAGCTCGAGGCCTAAAATAAGTGCATTTGGATCTCACTGGGGTGTCTCTGCAGGGTACTGCATTGGGCTTAGCAGAGCTACCTCAGGTGGCCAGTGGCCTGGGTTGGGAGTCAAGCTGGTGTCATTTCTTCTTTTGAAAGAAGTTTCTTGGTAATCGCACCCAGCTCTTTCCACTGCCCCTAGCACCTGCCAGGAGGGTCCCACCAGAAAGCCACCTCTGCAAACAGGCACCGGGAGGGGTTTAAATAATGCCATATCTAGCTGTGTCTTTCCCTAGCATCCATCCATTACAGAGATACTGCATCCCAGAGGCCCCAGGATGGGCTGTTCCTGCCACCAGAGCACTTGGACCAATCATGGGAAATTCTCCCTAAAAAGCAACTTCAGCTCTGTGCTGACAGCGATCTCAGCCCATGTCTTGCTCATAACAGGCACTTGCATGCAGGGGGAAACCTAGGACAGTGGAGATGTTGGGGTGTAAAGGGGCTTTGATATCAGTTTGATCTGAACCAGTGATTCTCAGCCCAGTGCTGTGAGATCCTTAGCACTGGAAGGTGTGCAAACACCTACACATCATTCACAAAACCAACCCAAAGATTTCAAATAGGAATCCACAGTGGCAAGACCATTCTGACCTGTTGTGGCATGTTTTTGTTCTTTACAAGAGAAGAATGGCTGTATTATTTTTCCATAGCAAAAAATTGAGTGAAAGTGAACAGCTGGCATTTTCCAAGAATGCCTTGAGTCTCATGATGGGTCATCTTGATTTTAAAAGTTTGAGAACCACTGATCTGGGCTGAGAGTAGTTAGCCATGTTAGTCTGAGGTCAGGCAGAAGGGACAGCAAATATGCCCCTTACAAACTCAGGGGTGCTCAACCCCAAAGCCCAGCGGGCCAGATCTAGCCTGCAGAGCCAAGTTATCCATCCTGTGGGGCTCCCACTCATCCAGAAATTCAGCAGTGCAGCAGCACAGTGAAGTGAGGGTTGGGGGACAGGCTGGGACTTGTGCCCTGGGCACTGACCCCAGGGGCAGGAGGTAAAAAAAAAAAAGCTGCTGCACTGCTATGAACTGATCAACCCACCCTCCCCCCCAACTCCCCCCCCCACACACACACACACGCAAACACACACATTCATCCAGAGCCACCCAGGCATCCTTGTACCCAGCACACTGAGACATCATGTTATGTGCACTGGGTCTGGGGACACTTATGCAGCCCAGTCATACTTGCAGCCCCAGATGTGGTGCATGGCCTTGGACTTGCCCACCAGAAAGCTTGAGCAGCACTAGAACCATTGAATTCAAGATGCATCAGCTTTCATGCACAAGTTCTCACCTCATCAGATGCTATGAAAGAACATGCAGAGAGCAGGCTGTCCAAGGCAGAGGGTCTTTTTTAATATAAAAGAGAGATAAGGGAAGAAGGGGAGGGGAAGGGAAGGGATGGCAGTGCTGAGAGGGGAACACATGGTAACAAAGTTACTATAGCTCTATACCCCTATCCCTGGGAAAATACTAGAAAAAATCATCAAAAAGCGTATTTGTGAAAGCCCAGCAGGGGAAAAGTGGAAATGATGCTGAAAGGAAACTAGCACAGGTTCATCACAGGTAGATCCTGCCTGACAAACCTTATAGCTTTTTATGGCCAGGTCACACACTGCCTTGACACAGGAGTGGGGGCCAATGTCATCCACCTGGATTTTAGGAAGGCCTTCGACACAGTTTCGCATCCTATTCTCATAGGGAAGCTAACGGGCTGTGGAGTGGACACCTACAGTCAGGGGGGTGGCCAACTGGCTTAGGGACTGCACCCAGAGAGTGTTGGTTGATGGGTCATATTCACCCTGGAAGGAGGTGGGCAGTGGGGTCCCACAGGCTTCAGTCCTTGGGCTGGTATTATTTAATATCTTCATCAGTGATTTCACAGATTTCATAGACATCAGGGCTAGAAGGGACCTCGGAAGACCATCGTGTCCAGCCCCTCTACCCAAATGGCAGGAAGTCAGCTGGGGTCATAGGATCCCAGCAAGATAAGCATCCAATTTGCTCTCAAAGGTGTTCAATGTAGGTGCTTGAACCACCTCCGCTGGCAGACTGTTCCAGACCTTGGGGGCTCGGACAGGAAAGAAATTCTTCCTTATGTCCAGCCTGAAAGAGTCTTGTAGTAGTTTATGACCGTTCAACCTCGTCATCTCTTGGGGCGCTCTGGTGAACAGACGTTCCCCCAGATCCTGGTGGTCACCCCTGATAAACTTATAGGCAGCCACCAGATCACCCCTGAGCCTGCGCTTTTCCAGGCTAAAGAGTCCCATGGCTCTCAGCCTGTCGTCGTTAAGTTCTGCTTTCCTGACCTCTGATCATGCGCGTGGCTCTTCTCTGGACCCTCTCCAAGTTCACAGATGATACCAAATTATGGGGCAAAGTTAATACACTGGAGAGCAGGGAGTAGTTATAGGCCGACCTGGGCAGGTTAGATCAATGGGCGGAACGTAATAGGATGCAATTCAACAAAGATAAATGCAAGGTGCTCCACCTAGGAAGGAGGAATCCCCAGCACACCTACAGGTTGGGGGATGTCCTCCTCAGCAGCTCAGCAGCTGAGAGAGATCTTGAAGTCAGAGTTGACTCCAAGATGAACATGAGCCAGCAGTGCAATGAGGCTATCATAGTTTCATAGTTTCATAGTTTGTAGGGTTGGAAGGGACCTGAGCAGATCATCTAGTCCGACCCCCTGCCATGGCAGGAAAGAGTACGGGGGTCAAATGACCCCAGCAAGATGTTCATCTACCCTTCTTTTAAACACCCCCAGGGTAGGAGCCTGCACCACTTCTCTTGGAAGCTGGTTCCAGACCCTAGCCACCCTGACCGTGAAGTAGCGCCTCCTGATATCTAACCTAAACCTACCCTCTGCCAGCTTGTGACCGTTATTCCTGGTCACTCCTGGCAGTGCTCAGGGAAACAGTGACTCCCCCAATGCCTGCTGATCCCCCCTGACTAGTTTATAACAGGCCACAAGATCCCCCTCAGCCTTCTCTTTTGGAGGCTGAACAGGTTCCGGTCCCGCAGCCTGTCCTCATAGGGCCTGCCCTGTTGTCCCCTGATCATACGAGTGGCCCTCCTCTGGACCCTCTCGATGCCGTTGACATCCCTCTTGAAGTGCGGCGCCCAGAATTGGACACAATACTCCAGCTGCGGCCTGACCAGTGCCACATAGAGGGGGAGGATCACCTCCTTGGACCTGCTCAAGATGCATCTGTGGATGCATACCAAGGTGCGGTTGGCCTTCCTGACTGCCTCCCCACACTGCCAGCCCATGTTCATCTTGGAGTCAATGATGACCCCCAGATCCCTTTCCGCCTCCGTGCTGACAAGAGGGGAGTTCCCCAACCTGTAGTTTTGGTGCCGGTTGTTCCTCCCCAGGTGCAGCACCTTGCACTTGTCTGTGTTGAAACCCATGCTATTCTCATCCACCCACCCTTGTAACCTGTCTAGGTCTGATTGTAGCCTGTTGCATCCTTCCAGTGTGCCCACGTCCCCCCACATCTTAGTGTCATCAGCAAATTTGAACAGGGTGCTTTTTACCCCATCATCCAAATCGCTGATGAAGATGTTGAACAGTGTGGGCCCGAGGACCGAGCCCTGGGGGACCCCACTGCCCACGTCCTTCCAGGTTGAGAAGGACCCATCCACCACCGCTCTCTGGGTGCGGCCCACCAGCCAGTTGGCGACCCATTTGACTTTGTGGGTGTCTACACCACAGCCCCCCAGTTTCTTGATGAGAACGGGCTGAGAGACAGTGTCAAAAGCCTTCCAGAAGTCCAGGAAGATTATATCCACTGCTACCCCTGCGTCTAATGATCTGGTGGCAGGGAGGTGGCTGTTCTGGTCTCTACTTAGCAAGATGGAAGCAAAGAAATCGTTAAACATGTTAGCTTTTCCATCTGGTGTGATGACCAAGTTACCCATGTCATCCTGCAAGGGCCCCACATTACCCGGGACCTTCTTTTTACCCCCTACATATTTAAAAAAAGACTTCCTATTGTCCTTAATCTGGGAAGCTAGTCCCAGTTCCACCTCTGCCTTGGCCTTCCTAACTGCCCCCCTACATCCCCGAGCAACTGCACAATAGCCCTCCCTGGTGATGACCCCTTCTTTCCAATGGGTATAAGCCTCCTTTTTGGCAAGGAGACATTCCCGGATTCTTTTGGTGAGCCACAGAGGCTTGTGTGCTCTCCTGCTCCCTTTGATCCTTGTTGGGATTACCTTCCTTTGGGCTTGGAGGATGGTCTCCTTAAGGAGCGACCACTCTCCTTGGTCACCTGGCTCCCCTCCCCCCCGGGACCCCCGCACTTCTCCAACTATCCTCCTTAGCTCATTGAAGTCAGCCCTTCTAAAATCTAGGGCCGCTGCCTTACTGCATGCCCTTGCCACCTTGCGCTGGATGGTGAATTCCAGCACGCGATGATCGCTGTCGCCCAGGTGGTCGAGCACCCGCAGCCCCCGCACCAGGTCATCTCCCATGGCCAGCACCAGGTCCAACAAGGTGTCTCCCCCGGTGGGGCTGTGCACCTCCTGGGTTAGATGGAGGTCCTGCATGCTGGCCAAGAACCTACGTGAGCGGTCAGACCTGGCTGACTACTCTTCCCAGCAGATGTCTGGGAAATTCAGGTCCCCCATGACAACCACATCCTTAGCCTTCACTACCTCTGTGAGCTGACCCAAGAATTCCTGGTCAAGCTCCTCTCCCTGGTTGGGAGGTCTGTAGTAGACTCCCACCATTAAGTCCCTTTCCGCTCGACTGCCTTGTACTCTAACCCAAAGCACTTCAGAGTGCCCCTCCCCTGGCTCCTTGCTAATTAACGAGGATGTGTATTCCTCCTTAATATACAGCGCCACGCCCCCACCTCTCTTTCCTATCCTGTCCCTCCTGTACAGCCTATAGCCCTTGACATTCACCGCCCAATCATACGTTGAGTCCCACCACGCTTCTGTAATCCCCGCAATGTCCGGGCTGGTGTCAGCCAGCAGGAGGGTGAGTTCCTGCTGGCTGACACCAGCCCGGATGTAGTGGGGATTACGGAAACATGGTGGGATGAAACGCATGATTGGGCGGTCAATGTCAAGGGCTATAGCAACAAAGCCAATCACACCTTGTCGTGTATTAGCAGATGCATGACCAACAGATCAAGGGAGGTGATGCTCACCCTCTATGTGGCATTAGTCAGGCCGCAGTTGAAGTACTGTGTCCAATTTTGGGCACTGCACTTCAAGAGGGACATGGAGGATCTAAAGAGGGTTCAGAGGAGGGCCACCCGCATGATTAGTGGTCTCCATGAAAGACCCTACAAGGAGAGGTTGAGAGATCTCGATCTCTTCAGCCTATACAAAAGATGGCTGAGGGGTGACCTTGTGGCCACCTATAAATTTATCAGGGGAGGACAGCAGGAAATTGGGGATGCGCTGTTTACCAGAGCTCTCCAGGGAGTAACTAAGAATAATGGGTGCAAACTAGTGGAGAGTAGATTCAGGTTAGACATTAGGAAGAAATTTTTTATAATAAGGGTGGCCAGTGTCTGGAGTGGACTGCCAAGAGTGGTGGTGCTGTCACCTAACTTGGAGGTCTTCAAGAGGAGGCTTAACAATCCCCTGGCTGGTGTCATCTGACCTCGCTCCTCTTTCCTGCCAGGGGCAGGGGGTCAGACATGATGATCCACTGGGTCCCTTCTGACTCTACAATCAGACGTGAGGAAATCCACCCCTAGGAAATGCAGAAGACCAATGCCAGCACTCAGGGGGCACCAGAAGGGCTGAGCATAAGGCAGCACTGGGAGGGGACAGTCTGTGCCATGTGTCATGGCAGTGACAGGGACTCCCTCAGGTCTGAGGTAGAACTGAGCACAGGATCAGGGGAGCTGCGTTGGTGCCCCTAGCATTAACACAAGGACTGAAGAAAGGGCGCAGAGTCCTAGAAAAGGTGTGAATGAAAGTGAAGAGATGGGACCTGTCAGTCACATTGTAAAATGAGACCTCTCCTGCCTCATAGTCCAGGAAAACCCCCACCCGCCTGGGGGACACACGCACAGGAAGAGGGATCAGGGGAGAGACGCAGGCCTTGTATCCCCCATCCCGCAGACACAGGGCCCAGTACCCTTTGCCAGTTGTCAGCGTGACCTTCCCCTTCCTGTGCACAGACTCCCTGCACACACCTAGGTCCCAGCTCGTCTTGTCTCCCACCTCCACCTCCCAGTAGTGCCTCCCTTTTGTGAACCCTTCAGAGCCCAGGACAGAGATAGAAGTATCAAATCTCTCAGGATTGTCCAGCAGATGCTGTCGTATGTCTCCAACTCTCACACGTTTCCGATCCTCAGACAGGACGAGGTTGGGATGAGCCGTGCCTGGGTCCAGAGTCACGTCCACTGGGGAGAGAGTCACAGGTCTAAGGCCTAGGCCAGCGGGTCCCTGAGATCACAGGGAATTAGCTGCATCCCCAGGAATCACAATTCAGTCCCTGATGGGAAATCACCATTGCCTCTGAGGGCTGGTTTACCTGGTTTATTGCTAACAGCAGGTTGGTGCCCTGCCTCTCCCCACCCCAGGCTGGGCTGCTCTGCCCCAGCTGAGACCCTCCATGTCCCCAGCCCTGTGGGCACAGAACTGCATCCAGGGCAGCCCCACACCCAGCTCCTCCGTCACAGAGCCCAGCCCAGGGGAGAGCCATGCATCAGGGCTGGGCTCACTGGGTGGGAGAGGGAAGGGGAAGGGCAGTGGGGAGCACTGACAAGGTGAACTAAGATCAAGAGAACAGGACCCATGGCTAATGAGTCTGGGGCCACTGACAAGGGACAGGCCATTCCCCACTAACGACTCCCTCCCTTTGAGCTCAGCTTTACTGGGAGCAAGACTCAGTTCACCTCCTGCAGTGTCTCTGCTCTAAGGGTCTGCACTGGGACAGATGAACAGGGCCAAGGACACCCCATGAAGACAGACCTTGGGACACTGCTGGGACAGGGGCCTCCCCCCTTTGCATATTGCCTGGTCCCATCCCTATGGAGCTGAGCTGTTACATGGACCAGCCCACACTGCACAGTCAGACCTGGATTTCAAACACATCTGAGTGACTTTGGAGCAGAAATCCCAGCAGCTGCCAATAGTACATGGGCTCTTGGGCCCCTTCAGGCCTGTGGAAATTCACTACTATGAAATGCCAAGAGACCAAACCCCAAAGTAGGGGAAGGACAAGTGGAGAAGGGCAAGCAGGCTACAGTGTCTCCTGCCTGCAGAGTACTGAGCAGTCCCATCCCCACAGGGTTGAACTGTTACATAGAACAGCCCCACTGCACCAGTATCTGCACAGACAGACAGGGGCTCCAAACATGTCTGAGCAACTTATGATTTCTGCTCCTAACAGGTTCCAAAAGTTTGGGTTTTAAAAAAAAATTCCATATTCTAAGCCAAATTGGCCAAAGCAATTCCAAATCTGTGAATCAGTCCATAACCACCAGTGACCCTACAACAAGCAAATATCCTCCATGCCCATCTGGGGCTTCAGATGTTCCCAAATCCTTTGGCAGGCATCCTACCTGCAGACCCAAGCCTGCAGGATTGGGGTTTGGATGCCCCTGAGTTTTGCTTGCCCTTAGCCATAAGGCCCCAGAAGCAAGCTCATGAGGAGTCTCCCATTCCCATAAAGCGGGCATAAAGCCAAGGTTAACTATACATTACATGCACAGGTACTATCCCACGCCTGCATAGCAGTCTTCCCCGGGTGCGACTAGGAAGCTACCATGGTGATCATGGTATTTCCCCTAAGTAAACGTAGGCTATACTTGATCTGAGCCAAAAGGCTCAGAAGCTTCAGAAAGGGTTCCTCAGCCATTTAAGACCTGAGGCAATCCACCCCTGGGAAATGCAGAAGACCAATGCCAGCACTCAGGGAAGGGCAGGAAGTGGGGAGTGAGCAGGGTGGGAGGTCTTTTCAGAGCACCAGTGTGAAAGTTATCTTCCCCTCAGTTCTGTCCCCATTACCTGCTCTGACATTTGCCTCTTGGAGGAAATTACTCTCCATTTCCATCTTGACAGCTAGACTGAAGATGGAGAATTGGCTCCAGTTTCACCTTTCTGCCCAGAATAATTACTCCCCCAGTGGCTGAGAGATGCACACACCTGCTCCAGCTGCACCTGGTCATCCCCAGCATATGCGCTGCTCCCAGAGCCTGGCTCAGAGCCCCAGGATGCCTGCATCTTCCACTATGTTTGCCCTCCACAACCAGGCAGAGGCAGAACCAGGGCAGGGCTGAGGGATCCCTGCAAGGCTGGTGCCCTCACACCCCATCTGGGTGCAGACTGGCCTGGTGTAGACCCTCCCCATGTTCCAGGCTCATCTGACCCACAAGGGGATGGTGTCTGGGCACGTGTGTGGACATGAAGTGGGAGACACAAGGTTTCCCTGTAGAGTCTGCCTTATTCATTGAGAATCTGGGGTCATCTCCACCAGAGAACAGACCTGGATCATCAAAGCCTCTTAAGGACCGACCGATCAATCTTTCAAACTCAGGAACAAGTATCCCAAGGCAGGCCCATGGGACTGCTGCTGGACTCTAGTTGAGTGTATGGGCAGAGACAGGACAGACTGGCAATAATAAGAGTTATGTAAGGGTCAGATGGCATCGAGGTGATAGGCTCTGGATCCCAACACACCCTGAGGTCTGGCATAGTCAGAGGTCTGGCATAGAGACCAAGCCTGCCCAGGGTCCAGCAGGCATATATTGTGTTGGGCTGGGGACAGCGATGGGAGAAGGCAGCAGGGATGCAGTGAGTCTTTCTGGTCACAGCAACAAAGCTCATGTTTGGGGCATCCCAATGGTGGAAGAAGTGGCTGATAGGAACAGAGGTGTCCAAGAGAAGAAGACTGGGGTCACTGATATGAGGACAGGTCACTCACCTGCATGTGCTCGGACTCTTCTGAATCCTGGAATCAACCAGAAGAGAGAAGGGTGAGCATTCCCACAGCAGAGTCACTGCAGCAGGACCCAGTTCAAAGAGAGTGGGGCAAACTCTGCTATTCCTAACTGGCCAAACTCCTGAGCCTGCCTGGGAATTGGGGCAAGTGAGGAGACAGAGATAAATCATTTGGCCCCCATGACCCTGCAGCAGCCAGGGCAGAGCTGAAACACCCACAACTGAGGAAGTCCCTAAGGGAGGGTCCTCTCAACAACCCAGTCCTGCTGGAGACATGGTTCTCCCTGGGTGGGAACACCCTAGAATCATGTCAGGGACATCAAGGGGGCTTGGTGTCACTACTAAGATGTCACTTCTCCATGCACTGATGTTTGGGGACACAGTTCTGAACCCTTCTTTCCCAACAGCCCAAGCTTGGCCCTTCCATGTGTTTGGGTGCTTGTGTGTCCGAATGTTGTCATTTCACAGTGACTTGCACAGGCCTGACAGTGCAGCAGCAGCTCCCACCAGGCCCACCCGTGGGCCTCCTCCCCCAGCTCTGCACTGCCTCACTGTGGGTGATCATGAGAATGGCTCCAAATTTCCCTCAGCTGTTTTGACCCATGTCCTTGTCACATGTCCACTCCGCCAAATGGTTTCTGTCCTCTGGAGATCACTTCACACTGCTCAGCCCAGAGCTTCCCTATACACAAGAGTAGCCATCCACTGGATACTGCTCCCTCCCCTAAAGTGTCTGCACAGGACTCTCACCACTCTCTGCATCCAGCCGCTCTGCAAGGAAAGAGAAAAAGTCAGATATTAATCTCCATCCTGGTCCTGATTTAACACTGGCACTGGTAAGGAACCCCAGGGGTCTCCCAGGTGTTGGCATTCCCCTAGACAGCTGGTGAGCATGGGGACTAACAGAGGAGTTGCCAGTGTCCAAGGGGTCAGCTGGGAGCCATCAAACATCCTCTCTGAATGTCCAGGGCACTAAACATCTGGCCCAGAATCCATCTGGGGTAATATGTCACATCCAAGCAGCCAAGACCTCCACAAGGAATCCCCCACCCACCCCTCTGCCTCACAGGGATGCACTGGGGAGGGGCTCTTCCCCCTCATAGCTGGGTGTTGTCACAGGTCAGGTGCAGGGGACGGCACACTCCCTTTGACCTCCTGCATGCAGAAAGGGAGGACTAGGCAGCAAATGGCCCTCTCCTCTCAGAACAGCTCTTCTGGAGCTCCACAATCCAGCCAGGCCTCCCCATGAGGACTTGCTTGGGCTGCTCAGGGAATTCAATTCAGCTCTCCCCAGGCCTGCTGGCAGGTGTTGCTGGTAATCCAGGGCTGGGATTCATGCACCAGCACAAATCCCTTTTGGAAGTGAACCCCTAGCTCCCTCCCTGTGTGTCTTTATTCAGACTGGGGCCTCTTGCTCTAGAGTCCCATCTCTGAGTGTCAGGACCTAAGCGTAGAGCAGCAAATCCCAGAGTGAAACACAAGGCACTTGTATACAGCACGAGCAGCCCCTCCTCAGGTTTTGGGCTACTCTGGGCTGGAGCACAGACCACTGACACCTTTGGGAACAGGAACACAAGAGCTCCAATAACTCAGCTGCGCAGATTCCCCTGCAGGACCATCTCCCCCTTCCCGTGCCTGTATCCCAGTACAATGAGACAGAGTGCCTGGAAGTGGCCCTTACCCAGGAATCCCGTCAGAGCCCCCTGAAGCTTGTTCTCTCCACAGAAATCATGGATTCTCTTCGCCAGCTCAGGGAACTTCAGGGTTGGACGCAGAGACATTATCTCACCCCTACAGAGACACACAAGAAATTATTCCTCTCAATCCTCAGCCAGAAGCTCCCACATATTCAAGGCCACAAGAGGAAATTACTGGGGGCTGGGGACACAGAGCAGAGACTGTCTGACAGGCAAGCTGGGGTGTGCACGGTCAGCTGGCTCCCAGCCCCAGGCACTTGGACGTGACATTTGTACTCATAAGGTTTCACGTAGAGCTATTCAAGCAGATCTTAACAGGAAACCCTTCTTGTGCAGTCACAGCTCACACACTGGCAATGCGTAGGGGGGGTGCATGTGGACATGCACCCGCGAGTATGGCGGTGCACCCCCTCTGAAAAGGCACCACCCTTAACATGTGGCCTGACCACAGGCCCCTCTGGGATAGGGAGAGGCTGCTCCTGGGACTGAGGGGCCATTCTCCAGGTCCAGCTGCTCCTCAGTTTCATTTCCAGCCACGAAGGGGCCTGGTCCCTGGTGAGCTCTATGCCCATGGACTCTGTCCCCCTGGGGATGGGATGACACACTTTATTTCCTCTCCACAAACTCCTCAGCCCCACAGACAGGATAGACTAGAGATCTGGCCACTACAGAGGCCAGATGGAAACCAGACCCCTGGGAAGGGCTTATTTAGCCCAGGGCTGGGGGGAATCTCCTGCCCAGGCTGGGTCACAGGGTGGCAGCAGCAGCTCCAGGGCCACAGGGATGGGAGAAGCTGGATCCAGAGCACAGACTGCACCACAGGTGGGAGCCAGTGACAGAGGCTGCAGCCTAGTCTTGGCCAATGGGATGTAAGGGTTGAGCTGAAACCAAAATGTACCTGCTCACAGAGCTTCTGCTTGCCTAGAGGAGATGAGAAACAGAACAGAGAGTCACTGTCATAGCCCACCTCAGCCCTTCGTTGGCTATGAGAAGCACAACCCCTCTTACACCTGCTTCTCTGCAGGGATGAATGTCCCTGTGCACTGGGCCCTGGGACTAGGGTAGGATAAGGACTAGCACTTCATCCCCTCCCTTGTTTCCCCTACTACCCAACCCCTCTCTTCCTGCAGCTAAAGTCCTGAGGCCATGCACACACTCTTATGCACCTCCTACCCTGCATCAACCTAAGAGCTGCCTGGGACTCAGAGGCCATTACCTATCTGGACTGGGCACTGGGCCATGTCTGACCTAGTCTCACCTGCTGTTGACACCTCCCCTCCAGCTTCATGATCAGGGTGCACAAGCAGGCAACATTTTCTTCCCTCCTCCTCACAATCTCTGTGTCCAGATCTCTGAGCCGGGCCAGCAGGATGCGCTCGTGTTTATCCAGGACTTGCCGCACCTCCTTGCACTGGAACAGCAGCAGCTGCCTCTCCAGCTCCGTCTGCCTCTGGGATGAGCAGGAAGGCACAGGGGACAGTCAGGGCAAGGGTAGCACAGGGTTGGGGAGATGGCATCAAGTCTGCTCCAGGTTACACAGAGTGCCTCATTCCAGCCCTCCAAGGCCCAGGTAAGGGTGGTTCTGGGGGACATGACCCCTGCACATCTGTGAGAGGAGCTCTCTGGCTGCAGTGGAGACCCATGTGCCAGGGCTCTGCAAGGCAGGACCCTGACAGAGCAGCACTGCCCCAACTCATCCATGAATCCTCAGTAAGCTTTCCCTCAGGCAAGGACCCTGCCTAACCACCAGAGAGATGCCCAGAAACTACTTCCAGGCCTGGCCCCATTACCAGCAGAAAACTTCAAAGACCCCACCCCAACCTCATTGAAACCAGTACATGGGCTGCAGTTACACTGACCCACCCTGCTCCCTGCCCAGCAACTGGGGGCAGGACCAGATGCTGCTCTCCTTGCCAATGCCTAAACACTCATAATCATCCTGATTCCAGTACCTTCACCCCTGGCTTACACCATGGAAGTGAGAGTGGAGCTTGCCCTGCAGCATTTACCTCAGCCCAAATACTTTCAGTACATCAGCCCTGAAAATCTCCCTTACTTGCCCAACTATACAGACATAGAGACCCCCACCCCACTGCTACTGCTGCTGTCCCTGGCCTGGCACATACCAGAAGTCTTTCGCTGTCCTGTTCCCATGCACATTTCAGGCCCTGCAGCATCTCTCTCTGCTCCTTCGAGTGCTCTGGGTCCCTCTGGATCTGCTTCTATAAATACAGAACATAGCTGTGGTGCCTGATTTGGGGCCCCCAATTTGTGTCCAGCAATAAAACCCTCCCTGCACAGAGTGAGGCTATGTGATCACTGCCCACAGCTCTGAGCCCCAGAGCGATCACTCCCAGCTCCAAGGAAACTGAGGCCAGAGAGGCTGGACGTTCCCAGTCCTTCCCCACAATCACTGTCTCCAGCCATTTGCCTGGGCCTGATTCTCGGCCATTCCCACCTCTAGACCAGGCTGATCAGACACACACAGGGTCACCTGACTGAAGCTTTGACTCCCAGGCCAGGGACAGCTCTTCCCTACCTTGCAGTCCTGGACAGCTTCCTCCACTGGAACCACAGTATGATCTCTGTGCACCCGGGATCTAGCACACACCAGGGAGATGGGGGCTTCATCCTCCTGGCAGAAGAGCTTCAGAGCCTCCTGGTGCCTCCCGTACACACGCTGCCCCTCTGGCTCTTTCCCCGCCTGCAGCCTCAGCTGTTTCACCAACTTCACCAGATTGCCCAGCTGCCTGTTGGGCCGGAGGTTTCTCTGCAGGGCTGTTTCCCTGCACTGGGGGCAGGAGACATTTGGCTCCAGCTCCCCACAGCACTGGCTGATGCAGCCGTGGCAGAAATTGTGCCCACAGCCAAGAGTCACTGGATCCACAAAATAGTCCAGGCACACGGAGCAAGTCACTTCCTCCTGAAAGCTCCTTGCCAGGTCCCCCGCAGCCATGACTCCTCTGCTCCTGGGGAACAGCAGATACAAATGGGTTTCACTTCCCTGAGTGCAGCAGCCTGTGAAGCCTGGGGCAGGGTAGGGCCCTTCCCATCCTGCTTTCAGCAGGGCTGGGCGGAGGCTCGAGTGTAACAACCACTGGAGAGACAGCCAGAGCAGGGAAGGGTTAGCACAGCCTCTGCAGGGTCTGGGACTGCCCCGGGGCTGGTTCCCCTGGGGTGGACTGCAGCAGGGATGATGTAGATAGGGAGGTTCTTCCCGGTAGGCCATTGTGTAAAGCATCCCCTGCACCCCCCATACTACTGCAAGCAACACTGAATAAGCCCCTCCCTGGTGCTTGGGTGTTACCTGGCCTCTGTAGTGGTTGAAATCTGCTGTCTGAGATTTGTGGGAAGGGAACCAAGTGTCTCAGCCCAGACCCAAGTGGCACAGTATCCATGGGCAGAGACCTCATGAGGCACCAGTCCCCTTGGTGGCTTAGAATCAAACTGAGGAGCAACTGAGTCTGGAGAATGGCCCCCTCAGTGCCAAGAGCAGCCTCTCCCTGTTCCAGATGGACCTGTGGTCAGGTCATATGTCATGCAGGCTCAGGTTGCCACTGCCTGGCCTGCATTTTCTGTGAGGATGCACCAATGCAAGGGCCTGTGAGGAGTTTGAACATCCTCAACCACAACACAGTGCAGCTCTTTGGGCAAAATCCCTGGGATTAGACACAGTTACACCAGGAACCAGTTCTTTCCAAGTACAGATTTTCCCTCTGACATTGGTTCAAGCTGTAACAGGAAACAGTGCCTGGTGTGAGCTGTGGCTGCACAAGAAGGATTTGCCGGTTGAGCCCTGTTGGAATAACTATGGGAAACTTTCTGAAGACAAACATCACTTCCCAGTGCCCAGGGTTGGGAGCCAGCAGACTGCAGTGACCTGTCAGATAGAGCCTCTGCCATGTGGCCCCAGCTCCCAGTCATTTCCCCCTGTGGTTTTGAGAATGTGGGAACTTCTGGCTGAGGAGTAAGAGGAATAATTGTCCACATGTCTCTTCAGGGGTGAGAAGGTAACACCTCTGCATTCAGTCCCCAAGTTCCCTTAACTGGAGAAGAAAATCCAAGAGTCCCCTGGGGAGAACAAGCTCCAGGTGGCTCTGACAGGATTCCCAGGTAAGGAGCATTTTCAGACCACTGTCTCATTTCTACTCATCCATGTGGGCACCAATGGTATTTCCAGGGGAGGCCCGGAGCAAATCAAGAGTAACTACAGGGCTCTGGGTGCAAAGGTGAAGGGAATGGAGATTCAGGTGATATTCTCCTTGATCCTTCTGGTCAAGGGAAGGGCCCCGGCAGAAGCAGCTTCACCCTGTAAATCAATGCTGCATGCACAGATGCTGTCACCTGCAGGGTTTTGGCTTTCTTCAACCATGGGATGATATTCCAAGAAGGATTGCTGTAAATAAATGGGATCCATCTGACAGAGGGAAAAACATCTTCACAGGCAGGCTTGCTAACCTAGTGATGAGGGCTTTAAACTAGGTTTGACAGTTGATGGAGAAAAAAGCCACCTAAGCAGGGAAGTGGGAAACCCAAAGGAAGCAGGAGGAGGAGGGGGCAACATGGGAGGCCTCATCATTCATTCTGAGAAAGTAGGGCGGTTGGCTAGTTATCTCAGGTTTCTGTAGATGAATGCATGGACAAACTGTTCAGGAAGAACAGGCAGGGGAGGAGAAGAGGAGTTGCCATGTACGTAAAAGATCTGAATGAATTCTCAAAGCTCCAGTAGGAAACTGGAGATAGATCTGTTGAAAGTATCTAGGTTAAGGTCAGAGGGGAGAGCAAAAAGGTTCATGTCATGGTGGGGGCCTGCTATAGACCACCAGACCAGGAGGATGGGGTAGATGAGGTTTTCTTCAGACAACTGGTGGATGTTTCCTTGGTTCTCATATGGGACATCCATCATAGGAGGGTAAAACAGCTAGGGAACAGGTATGAGGCCCTGGTGACATTGGAGGAAAAGGAAGGAGGAGGAAACCTCTGGAAAGGAGGCCACTCCATGCACAGAGCAGGCTGAAGGAGACAAGTTGACCCAAAAGAAGAGATGCTGTGTGCTCATCATGGGCAACTCCATCCTGAAAGGTACAGAGGGTCCGATCTTTCACCAGGATCCCATGACACACGAGGTCTACTGTCTTCCTGAAGTGAGGATTCAGGATGTGACAGAGATGATCCTGGCCATTATCCAGCCCACCGATTACTACCCCATTGTCCTAATCCATGTGGGCACCAATGATGAGGCCAGGAGAAGCCCTGATTGCCTGTCAAGCTCTGGGGGGGCAAGCTAAAGGAGACAGGGGCACAGATGGTCCTCACATCTGTCCTTCCAGTGAGAGGACATGGACAGTGCCACAAGACCTGCATCTAGGTGTCTTGAGGCAGGCTTCAGCTTTTTGGACCATGACCCATACTTCAGGACAAGAGACATGCTCAGATGAGATGGGCTTCACCTCTCCCACAAAGGTTAAGCGTGTGTTCTCTTTCAGGTTGGCCAATCTCCTCTGGTGGGCTTTAAACAAGGCTCATCAGGGGAAGGGGAGGATGAGAATGGAGGGAGCCACGGAACACTGAACCAAGAGACACCCACAATAACAGCCCAGCCAAGACAGGCAACAAGCACAAGAAATACCCAGGTAAGAGACAGGGGCCCAGATAATCCTGGGATTAGGGGGGCAGTGAATAAACCTTAAGGAGGCCTTAAATGCCTCTGCACTAATGCTGGTAGTATGGGGAACAAGCAGGAGGAAGTTGTCCTCCTGCTAGCTAACACAAACTTGGACATAGTGGGGCTCACTGAAACTTGGTGGGATCCAACACATGACTGGGTGGTAAACATCAAAGGCTATAGGCTGTACAGGAGGGACAGAACAGGGAGGAAAGGTGGGGGTGTGGTGCTCTACGTCAAGGAGGAATACACATCCTTCTCAAGTAGCACTGGGTCAGAGGAGGGGCAGACTGAAGTGCTCTGGGTCCAAATACAAGGGGGTCGGGTTGAAAGGGACTCAACAGTAAGGGTGTACTACAGGCCACCTGCGAGAGAGCGCTTATGCTAAGCAAGGCCTAGCATTAAAAAAAAAAGCACTAAAACTCCCAGAATGCTTCAAGGAGGTTGAGGAGTCAGCGACTGACATTCTGGTAATCACTTTCTGACCCTTAGATGAAAATACTGAACTTCTGACCTTTGAACAATGATAAAAATAGCAGACATGCCACTTACATTGTTAAGAATAGGAAAATGCATGGCTAAACCGCAATGACGAAAAAACCCCCCGCATATTATGTCAGTTTTGACATTTTAACCCTGCAAAAACCAGCAAAACATATAGATGAATAATGTATTTAGGTTATAGAAAATTAGCATAAGAAATATAAAGGTCATTAAGAATTAACATAAGAAGCGTAATGATTATAATACAAAGCGTATCACCTGATATTATAATATAGATAAGTTAACTAAATAACCAATAGAAGTAAGAATTAGAAATGCATATGTATAAGTGTTATCATATATAACTAATGGTAAAGTTATGTTAGATGCCTCGCTTCCACCATGGGGACAGTTTTGTATCTTTTGCCTAAAAAAAGATAAGGGACTCCTTTTAAATGAGCTGTTGACCAGTTCTGAGACTACTGAATCAGGCAGCCACACCTAGCCTCTGGGTTAGAGAGCAAGGGCTTGATTTGGGAACCTCGTGAACCAACAGACCTCCTTTAGTTTATGACTTTGTGAAACAATAAAAGTTTAAAATTGAACAGGTCTGAGCCTGTGCTTAATTCAGTCCTATATAATTCGGCATCGAGCTCCCACACCACCCAACCAGGGGGAAGAGCTGGACCAGGAATTCTCGGGTCAGCTCCCAGAGGTAGTTAAGTCAAGGGACGTGGTCATCATGGGTGACCTAAACTATTCAGACATCTGCTGGGAAGTGCAGTCAGACCTGACCACTCACATAGATTCCTAGCCAAGTCACAGGACCTCCATCTAACCCAAGAGGTGCACAGTCCCACCAGGGGAAATGCCTTGTTGGAGCTGGACCTGGACCTGAACCTGGACCTGGTGCTGGCCACCGGTGATGACCTGATGAGGGGGCTGCGGGTTCTCAACCACCTGGGTGATAGCGATCATCGCCTACTGGAATTCACCATCCATTGCAAGGCAGCAGCCCTGGACTTCAGGAGAGTGGATTTCAATGAGATAAGGAGACTAGTCAGGGAGGCAGTGAGGACCCAGAGGGGAGGGGAGATGGGAGTCTAGGAAGAGTGGTTATTCCTTAAGGAGATGATCCTGCAAGCCCAAAGGCTAACAATCCCAATGCGGAGCAAAGAAGGTTCTGGGTAATGTAGGGCCTCTGCAGGACACACTAGGAAATCTAGTGGTTGCACCAGATGACAAAGCTAACCTCTTTAACAATTTCTTTGCCTCCATTTTTTTGAGCAGGGATCCCCGACATACCCAGGAGAGGTGCAGCCAGGCCCAGGGTCAATGAGGACCTAGTCAGGGAACTTCTGGTGGGACTAGGCATGTTCAAATCAGCTGGTCTGGATGATCTCCACCCCCGAGTGCTGAGGGAATTAGCTAAGGTCATTGCGAGACCCCTGGCACGGCTTTACGAGCACTCATGGTGCTCTGCTGAGGTGCCAGAGGACTGGAAAAGGACCAATGTGGTCCCCATTTTTAAGGAAAATATAGGCCCATTAGTCTTACCTCAGTCCTGGGGAAGTTCTTTGAGAAAAATATCCAGGAGCACATCTGCAAGGGAAGAGCTTAGGGGCAACAAACATGAGTAAATTAGAGGCAGGTCCTGTCAGACCAACCTAGTGGCCTTCTACGACCAGGTCACAAAGTCCTTGGATACAGGTGTCATGGTGGACATAATCTTTCTGGACTTTAGGAAGGCCTTCGACACTGTCTCTCACCCCATTCTCATTAAAAAACTAGGGGACTGTGGCGTCAGCTCCTACACAGTGAAACGGGTCACTAGTTGCCTGGAGGGCTGCACCCAGAGAGCGGTGGTGGACGGGTCATTTTCAACCTGGAGGGATGTGGGCAGTGGGGAGCCACAGGGCTCGGTCCTCGGGCCCGCACTGTTCAACATCTTCATCAGTGACTTGGACGAGGGGATGAAAAGCACCTTGTTCAAATTCATGGATGACACTAAGATGTGGGGGGATGTGGGCATGCTAGAAGGGAGGAATAGGCTGCAATCAGACCTAGACAGGTTACAGGGGTGGGCAGATGAGAACAGGATGGGATTCAGCACTGACAAGTACAAGGTGCTGCACCTGGGGAGGAAGAACCAGCTGCATACCTACAGGCTGGGAACTCCCTTATCATCCACACACAGGCAGAAAATGATCTTGGAGTCATTATTGATTTGAAAATAAACACGGGCTGCCAATGTAGGGACGTGGCCAGGAAGGCTAACTGCACTTTGTCATGTATCCACAGATGTATCATGAGCAGATCCAAAGAGGTGATCCTCCCCCTCTATGAGACACTGGTCAGGCCGCAGTTGGACTACTGCATCCAGTCTGGGTGCTGCACTTCAGGAGGGATGTGGCCAGCATGAAGAGGGTCCAGATGAACTAGACAAATTGAAGGGTTGGGCCAAATTAAATCACATGAGGTTTAACAAGAACAAGTGTGAAGTCCTGCACTTAGGATGCAACTATCGCATGCACCTCTACAGTCTGGGGACTGTGGCTGGGCACCAGCTCTGCAGAAAAGTACCTGGGGGTTACAGACAATAAGCTTGATATGAGTAAGCAGTGCTCCCTTGTTGCCAAGCAGGCTAAGAGCATCCTGGGCTGTATTAGTAGGAGTGTTGCCTCAGGCCAAGGGAAGTTATTCCCCTCTATTCTACACTAGTGAGGACATCTAGACTTGGCCTGTGCAAAGCTTCGGATAGCGATCCGGATTCAGAGATCATTCAGAGGCCAAATCTACAAATCTGAATTGAATAGCTAGAAGCTGTAGGCTTTCCTAATTGATTAGGAAAAGATTCAGAATAGATTTGATGATTTGGAGATTTGGCCATAGAGTATAATGGGGAATCAATGAAATATCTATAACTTCATTGCTTTTTGGGTGATTCAGATTAAACTCAAATCAGTGGTAGCCTCTACTGAGAGCATGATGCCTGCCATGTTTCAAGGTGATAGGTGCAGAGGTTTCTGGGATACTGCACCTCAAAGTCCTGAAAACAAAGCTCATGTTACGTGTGTGTGCTAAGCCATAGTGGGGTGAAAACTGCAGGCATGGTATCTCTTGCTGAGGCCACAAAGCCTGCCAAGGTTCAAGGAGCTAGGTGCAGGGTTTCTTGGCAACTGCACCTCAAACTACTGACAAGCAAAACTCATGACCAAACTCTTGACACTGTGTGTGAAAAACACAGGCCTGCTAGGGCCTTCTGTGGCCACAAATCCTGCCAGCTGTCAAGGTGATAGGTGCAAGGGGAGTCTGGGTTCTGGGGTCCTGCACCTCTAGCTGCAGGCAGGCAAAACTCATGACGTGGGTGCTTGTGGGACTGTGTGTGTTCAGGTGTGCCCTTTCTGGTGCTGGGGCTTCTGCACAACATGGAAGTGTGCCCCCATGAGGTCTCCTCCACCCCTAGAGCCTCAGTCTGGTCCACCACTGTAAATGATGGCAGGTCAAATAACTTAGCTGGCTCAACAGCATCAAAGGTACCCAGACAGAACTCCCACAGAGACTTTCTTGTTATAAAGGAATCAACAGCAGGAAGTATAGATGTCATGTTGGATATGTGTTACTCATGCTGTGTGATGGCTTATCTAGTGTTTTTATGTCTATATGTTTATTATGAAAAAACCCAAAATAGTAAAATATATCTTAGGAAGCTTTTGGGTTGAAAAACACTTTGCCAGGCTGAGGCAGTACACGCAGTTGCTGTGTCTCCTGGTCCTGGATGGAAGGAATAGTAAAGAAGCCGGAGGCTGGCCTGACATGCAAGGCAGGCAAGAAAGCCATTCAGTAAAAATGGAAATGGAGGTGTCAGGGGGTGAGAGACCAGCTGGAGTAGTAGGGGGTGGAGGTAGGGGGATGTAGCAACACAGGTAAAAGTACAGAGGTGCAGTTTCCCAGAAACCCCTCCACCTCTCTCCTTAAAAGCTTTCAGGCTTCATGGCCTCAGCAGAGGCTACCATCCCTGCAGTTCCCCCAACCCCTGCGCCTTACCACACACACAGTGTCACCTATGTCATGAGTTTTGCTTGTCAGCAGTTTGAGGTGCAGCTTTCCAGAAACCCCTGCATCTAGCTCCTTGAAACTTGGCAGGCTTTGTGGCCTTATCAAGAGCTACCACCCATGCAGTTTTGCCCCCACTGTGGCTTACCACACACACGTGACATGAGTTTTGCTTTCAGGAATTTGAAGTGTCCCAGAAACCCCTGCACCTTTCACCCTGAAACTGGGCAGACTTCATGCTCTCAGCAGAAGCTACCATGCCTGCAAGTTTAATCTGAATCATCCAAAAAACAACAAAGTTATAGATATTTCATTGATCCCCCATTATAGCCTAAAGCCAGATCCCTGAAGCGGCTCCGAATTGACTCCAAATCTTCCAAAGTGATTCGGCCGAATCAAATCAGGAAAATGATTTTGATCTATGAATCAAATCTCTGGTATCTGAATTGGCCAAATCCAAATCAAACAGTTCCCTATTCACACAGGCCTAATCTGGAGTCCTGTATCCAGTTTTGGGCCCCCTTATATGAAGGGAAGTTAAAAAATTGAAGCGAGTCCAGGGGAGCACAACACAAATGGTTTGGAGGATGGGTCATGTGAATTCTGAGAAGAAGCTGAGGGAACTGGGTTGATTTAGTCTGGAGAAGAGAAGATTGAGGGGGGATTTGATAAGAGCCTTTAAGTCCCCGAAAAGTGGTCCTGTTCTTGGTGGCGGCAGATGCCAGAGCAAGGAGCAAGTGAGGTTTAGGTTAGATACCAGGAAAAACTTTATCAATAGGAGGGTGGTGAAGCATTGGAACAGTTTACCTAGGTATGTGGTGGTATCTCCATCCTTGGAGGTTTTTAAGGCCTGGGTCAACAAAGCCCTGGCTGGAATGACCTGGTTGGGGCTGGTCCTGCTTTGAGCAGGGAGTTGGATTAGATGTGACCTCCTGGGGTTGCTTCCAACCCTAATTTTCTATGATTCTACATACAACTACTTAACCATGCAACTACACAGCTGTACAGAGACATAACTGCACAACTGCACAGCTCAACTCACAACCATAACATGCAAGACCACAGCAGCTGTACACCGCAGTGACACAACTACAGAGTTACACAACCCAAACCATGTTACAGTGCAACTTCATAACTCACAACAACCATATAACCACGCAACAGCCACATAATGACTTGGACATGTGAGCACAGAACCACACCACAGCCAGGCAGCGACATAACTACATAAATGCACAGTCATGCAACTACACAACCTACTGCAATGGTAAACAACAGTGCTGAAATGCAACAACCCAACCACACTACTCATAACAACCACTCAACTGCACAGCTACACAACTGTGCACCCACACAACTACACAACCATATCACCCACTGCCATGATCCACAACAGCACTATAATGCAACCACACAATTGTGCAACCATCCAAGATCACAGCTGCCAGCAGACAACACAACTACCTAATGTTGACTCCGGGTTTATGGCAGCCTTATAAGGAGTTTAGTTTGTGAATTGTATAAGATGGTTTGAATAGGGATGGTCCTGCCTCAGGCAGGGGATTGGACATCTGGAGGTCCCTTCCAGCCCTACTTCTCTATAATTTGTAGGAACACAGTAGGCATGCAGCTGCAAAACTCACTACAAGGGCACACAACAATGCTATGACATAATAACAGGATACTGCTACGCAACTACACACCCACTGAAACATACAGATACACAACTCACAAGAGCCATGCAACTACACAAGGGCCATGCAACCACACAGATACAGCTATGCACACACAGCTACCCAAGTGTACAAGCTCACAACCACTCGACCTCACATCCCACTGCAGTGACACACCGATACTATGACACAAGAATGCAACCATGCAGCCTGCAAGATCTGCACAAGATCATAGCTATACAGTTACACAACCCACTGCAATGACACACAACAGCACCACAACACAACCATGACATAGCAGGTCAGCCAGCATCATAAAAAGGAAACATTCATAGAAGTGGAGGTTTCTTCTATGACCTACAGTTTGAGAGGGCTGGAAATGAATGAGAAAAGTCCCTGTTGTGTCCCTTCCCCAACCTTCTAAGTTTATATAGTATGTTAGTATTTCCCCTTCATTTTCTCATACCACGTTTCCTTGTAAATGAACTGTGACCTCAATATAGAAGCCAACCTTTGGTCCCGTGGAATCCAGGAAATGGTCAGGCCATGACCTGCAGACTTTGAAAGATTAAGGCAAAGAAGTTTAATGCAAAACTCACTCTTACCAATCACTCACGGTTTACTTGTTAGCAGGCAAACTTCCCAAATTCCTTTTGTCTGGAAAAAAAGCCATAGTGTGTACTTTCAGTGCTTCCCTGAACATGGGAGAAGCAACTCCCTGACATCATGAGGTGAGGGCCTGCAGAGGGGCATTTACCATGGAGCCACTAACACCAAGTTCACACTCTTGCTTGCCTCGTGATACCTTTTTCTTGTGTCCAAAACCTTTTGCACACTCTCAGAAACTCCACTTAGATCACAGACATGAATGACTCATGCGCCGGTGGCGGGGGGGGCACGGCGGCAGTGGGAGTGTGGCGGCAGGAGTAGCAGGAGCGCGGCAGCAGTAAGTGGGAGAGCTCCTGCAGATGCCACCAGTGCTGTCAGCAGCAGGGGGCAAGTTCTGACCAAGGGTCAGTGACCACCCTCAGCCACCACCACCAGCAGGGATCACAGACTGTTTGTGGAAAATAACAAAAATAGCACACAAGAGTTAATGTAGACCACCAGAAATTTTTAATGCAGCTTTTTTTTTGGTTCGGTGCATTTTTTTTTGCATGACCCGGTGTATGTGTTTGGATGAACAGTGCTTTCGAGTGAGTTAAGCTCCCATGCGTCATTCCCCTCCGAAGTCAGTAGAAAGAATCAAATAGCAATTTCCCCCCTAGAATCTCTTTCCTAACGTATTAGAGCAGGAGGCGCATGTGGACTACTTGGGCTTCCTAGTCCCCAACCCTGGACTCTCCCTGGGCAGTCCTGAGTCTCACCGGGAGTCTTCCCTGAACACAGTCATGGTCACCCCAAAATCCTTGTGACTTGCACCCATCTAAGCTCATTCAGTCTGGTCTCTCTCCATCAGTATGTGATCGCAAAGACCTCATCCCAATCCCAAAGACAAACCACATGAATCCTCCCCTCCCGTTCCTTTCCCTTCCCATCCGACCAGGGATTTTTTCTTCATTAACTATAGCTACTTAATAACTGCTATATCATAAGAGTAGCAAGAGGGTGGGCAGGTGGGTGTGCTTTTTGGTGAGGGGGCCCCTGGGGGACCTTGCCTGGGGGCTGCTACCTGAGGGGGTCTCTTTGGGACCAGGCCTGGGAGCCCGCACCTGAGGGGGCCCCTCCCTAACTAAGTTTTGTGGGTGGGTTTCTTTCTTACAGTAAAATGCTGGATGCAGGCTAGCACTGGCCAAGCATTCAACCTGCCTTCCTCCGATAACAGTCCATCCTGCAACTTTCCAATAATGCCATTAGTCCATAGAAGTCAAGCAGTAATCAGTAACCAGGAAGGGCCAGTAACCAGGATGGCTGGCTGCCTGCCTGCCTGCATCCCTCCTTCTCACCCTCCCACCATGCAGCCCTCCATCCATCCGTATCATATCAAGGGATTACTGAAGAGACATGGCAGATGCCAGAGCAAGGAGCAAGTGAGGTTTAGGTTGTATACCAGGAAAAACTTTATCAATAGGAGGGTGGTGAAGCATTGGAACAGTTTACCTAGGTATGTGGTGGTATCTCCATCCTTGGAGGTTTTTAAGGCCTGGGTCAACAAAGCCCTGGCTGGAATGACCTGGTTGGGTCTGGTCAAGTGAATTGGTGTTTTATCCTATTGTCTTTCATTTGCCGGCAATGGCTGTAGTGTAAAAAATATATTCACCAGTTCACTACCCACAACACTGCTGAATTTTAAAAAAGTCTATATTGTTTTAGCTTTATTCTGATTTTTCAATGGAATTTATTGCAGTTCAATTTATTATGAAAAAATAAAGATGAGGAACAAAACACTCTGATTTGTACTTGCTCCTGCTTGATTTCATGGACCTGGGAGGCCTCCGGGAAGTGGTTTGCAGCTGGCCAGGGGTGGGGAGTGAGTGCAGTTGCTTTTCAGGCTGGACACAAACAGGGCCCATCACCTCTGTGCCGGGAGCAGGGGAGAGACTGGGGCTGCGCTGCCTCAGTCCCCTCCCCCACCGCCTGCTCCAAGGCACACCTGCACGTGCCAGTGCGGAGCGGATGCTGGAGCCTGGCACAGCTGTTTGGAGCCTCCTGGCTGCCACCGGCCCCGACTCTGGGGAGCTGCTGCCAGCCTGGACCCTGAGCTGCTCCCAGCAGGCAGCTGGGACACTGCAAGCCCTGCTGGGAGCGGCCCAGAGCCGGGGCTGGCCGCTGCATGCCGAGGAAAATGGCCTTGCATGCGTGCCAGGGGTTGCCAACCCCTGTTTTATGATATCAAAGCCATTATCATAGCAGTTATACGAAATACAAGAAAAAACACTTATATTTGTAACATGGTGGGAAGGGAAGGGAAGGGAAGGGAAGGGAAAGGAAAGGAATGAGAGGGGAGGATTCATGTGCTTGTCTTTGGGATCGGGATGGGGTCTTTGGGATCGCATGCCAGCGGAGAGAGACCAGGCCAAGTGAGCATAGGCGGGTGCAAGTGACAAGGATTTTGGAGTGACCGTGACCATGCCCAGGGGAGACTCCCAGTGGGAGTCAAGGGACGGGGACTGGGGAGTTCAAATGCACTGCCTCCTGTAATACATTAGGAAAGACATTACCACGGGTAAACTGGTATTTGACTCCCCCTACTGAAATCTGTGGGGAATGACACACAAGACATAACTGACTCAAAAGCGATATTCGTGCAAACGTGAATGCTGTGTTGTGCAAACACAGACGCACTCCACCAAAAAAAATCTGCATTACAATTTTCAGGCACTCTACATAAACGCCCATGCCACCTACACATGCCCTGAGACTTCTGGATTCCCAGAGCTTCTTCAAGACTCTGTTGCCTCGTGCTCCTACCCCTGGGCATCTCCAGGTTCTTCCTGGGAACAGAGATTAAACAACAGCATCCCACTATTGACTAGGCACTCTCATTATTGACTCCAAGATGAACATGGGCCAACAATATGAGGACACGGTCAGTAGGGCTAACTGTACCTTGTCCTGCATCCACAGATGCATCTCGAGCAGGTCTAAGGAGGTGATCCCCCCGCTCTATGCGGCACTGGTCAGGCCGCAGCTGGAGTACTGCGTCCAGTTCTGGGCGCCGCACTTCAAGAGGGATGTGGACAGCACGGAGAGGGTCCAGAGGAGGCCACTCGCATGGTCAGGGGGCAGCAGGGCAGGTCCTACAAGGAGAAGCTGCAGGACCTGAACCTGTTCAGTCTTCACAAGAGAAGGCTGAGGGGGGACATGGTGGCCGTCTATAAACTTACTAGTGGAGACCAGCAGGGATTGGGAGAGACCTTGCTCCCCTGAGTGCCCCCAGGGTATCAAGGAATAACGGCCAAAGGGTAGATTCAGACTAGACATCAGGAGGCGCTACATCACAGTCAGGGCGGCTAGGATCTGGAACCAACTTCCAAGGGAAGTGGTGCTGGCCCCTACCCTGGGGGTCTTTAAGAGGAGGCTTGAGGTTTACCTGGGTGGGGTCATTTGAGCCCAGTTTTCTTTCCTGCCCAGGGCAGGGGGTCGGACTAGAAGATCTACAAGGTCCCTTCCGACCCTACATCTAAGACTCTATAAGCACAGCTCACTGAGCGCCAGGCAATCCCAGACTTTGTCATGGGGCAAACGACTGCTTCAAAGGGTGCACAAAGCATCAGGAACAGACAACAAACAACCTGATGATTACGAGGTAAGAGTGAGGCATTGCATAGCATTGAATTCAACCAGGCTCTGGGCCCTAAGCACATGCATAATAGGGATAAATCCTAATTTAGTGTATAAGGGACAACCCTTCTGGCCAATGGCACAGGTCAGTCCAAATCTCACAGCCCAGTGGGCTGGCACAGTTAAGACAAACCTCTGCCTACAGCTGCTGGCATACAAGGGAATAATGTGCCCAACACCACAATCAACCCAGCCCAAATGACTAGGTGACATATACAACTGGGTCATCTGGGGGTAGCAATCCTTGAACTTGCACTTCTGGGTGGAAACAGATGCAATATGTGACATTTCCAAGCATAACAGGCTTGGAGATGTTTAAATAAAGGCACTGTTTCACTTGAGGGACACTCATACAAACTATTTTGCACACCCTGACACTGGAGCTGGCATCCCTCAGAATTGCTGTGGCTGCATGAAGCATTGCACTCGTCAGCCAGTAGGTCCTACAGGGAAAGTGATAACCTATGGCTCCCATTCCCCTCTCCCCTCACAGAGCCATGGAGTGGGATACGTCAGCAGGGTGAGATTACACGTTATAATAATTAGGGGGACTGAAAAACTGAATGTTTGTTTAAGTTCATTAAATGTCCTCTAGGGGCACATCCAGATAAGCGTGCGCATATGGTATGTGGTGCCACAGCCTGCTAATTTGCAGCATGGTGGTAGGAATTTTGAAATGGGTAAATGCCAGTTTTAAAAAACCACACACCTAAAAAAAGCATGGCAGTGCATGTTGCTGCAGCACGTGCCTCCTGAAACCAGAGCCTGTCTAGCTGGAGCCACATTCCACCTATTAGCCAGGCTCCCTGATATAGGGTCACTCTGGCTGCAGCCCCCAGAGGGCCCCAGAATGCCTGATAAGGATGTTGGGGCCAGCCTCCCCACCCCACCTGGTGTAACATGTGTGTGCATGGGGTTTCCTGGGGACAGGTAGCAGTGACACATATTGTGCTGCTTCTGCTTGTCCCTGAGTAAATGCACGTTCCCACTAGTGGGGACATGCCCTAGATGTCACTTCAGGCCAGGATCATCTTTGAACTGGGCTAGGCAGCTCAACTTCT
The DNA here is from genome assembly GCF_052110815.1 of Crocodylus siamensis. Lineage (NCBI taxonomy): Eukaryota > Metazoa > Chordata > Crocodylia > Crocodylidae > Crocodylus > Crocodylus siamensis. The sequence goes on along the minus strand of NC_143409.1, from coordinate 55,518,294 downwards.
AAATGTTCCCATGAGTTAAAACAATGATTTTGGGGTGCTGCAGCATCCCATGAAGCAGCACGCCCAGGTGGACTCACTGTCCTCTTGGACTCTCATGCCCCTACAGTGGCAGGCCAGACGGCAGAGCAGTGGTTGGTGAGTGGAAGGGGTGAAGTGCAGGAGGGTGGGAGTGCTGCTCAGCTGTAGAGTGTCTGAGTGAAGCATGTGGGCGACGGGGAGCTGCTGAGCTGCAAGAGGACCAAGTGGGACATATCCACACACCCACACAGACACATGCATGCATACACCCCATATCTGACCTGATTTTGCCTGTGGTCAACACCAAACAACACAGAAGGACACACAGGCACCTGCGTCTTTCTGGGCTCCTCCCCACCCACTGCTGCCAACTCCATGCCCAAGGACGGGGAGTGTGTGTGTGTGTGTGTGTGTGTGTGTGTGTTAGAGGGCCAGGGTGCAGAGCAGGCAGAAACAGTCTTGTGAGCTCCCAGCCGCTCCTCTGCTCCCAGTCCTCCAGTGGCAACTACAATCTGTGCAGGTGACAGAGGGTTTTATCCCTGAACCTGCCACTGCTCTAGTCCATGCTAACTTTAACAAGGACGTACCCTTAAAGGTAGCACATGCTGCTTGTACTGTGTAAGCAATTAGGCCTGTGCAAATAGGAAACTATTCAGTTCGGGTTCGGATTCAGCCGATTCCAGAGCTGCAAAGCTTTGGAGCCGATTCGGAGATTCAGCCATAGGGTATAATGGGGAATCAATGAAATATCTCTAACTTTGCTGTTTTTTGTCTGATTCCAATGAAACTTGCAGGGGTGTGTTAGAAATATTATTAAAAATGTATAATGAATAGAGTGTTGTTAGAACTGCACAGTTTGTATCTCATACCTGATAAAAAGAAACACCACCAAGGACATCTCTCCCCTCTTGGCTAATTTACTATCTCTTTCCTATAATAAATCACACATACCTTCAAACTCCCTCTTCTTTCTCAAGGAGATCACAGAAGCTGTGATTTAATTGGCTGTGTCCTTGAGAAAGAGAAGGATTTGAACTTTTGGTAACCTGGAGAGCTTTCTAAGCATGCATAATTAGCTAATGCATATATGCCTATCCACCCCGCATACTTAAGTAGTTAATTATAATGCACATGCGACGGATGACGTGACGTCATTTCATGTATGTTTGTATGAACTGGAAATGAGTTGTAAGAGTTCCTGTTTCTGCACACGTGCCCAGGAGAGGAGGAATAAAAGCCAGCTGAGAGTTCTCCTCGGGGGCGGAGCGGTCTTTTGTCCACTCTAACCCTATTTGCAAATATATCCTTTGTGTTGCTAATAATGTGTGCCTGAGAAATTATTATTCACGAGCCTCCAAAGAAACGAACCGTAATATTTACTTCAGGTGGAAGCCTCTGCTGAGAGCATGAAGCCTGTCATGCTTCAAGGAGATAGGTGCAGGGGTTTCTGGGAAGCTGCACCTCAAATCCTGAAAGCAAAACTCATGCCACTTGGGTGTGTTACACCACAGCAGGGTGATACTGCATAGGTGCTAGCCCCTGCCGAGGCCGCAAAGCCTGCAACATTTCAAGGAGATAGGTGCAGGGGTTTTTGAGAAAGTGCACCTCAAGGTGCTGACAAGCAAAACTCATGTTACGTGTTTGTGTTAAGCCACAGTGGGGTGAAAACTTAAGGGCTGGTAGCCCCTGCTGAGGCCACAAAGCCTGCCAAGTTTCAAGGAGACAGGCTGTGGGGTTTGTGGGAAACTGCACCTCAAGCTGCTGACAAGCAAAACTCGTGACATAGGTGACACTGTGTGCGTGTTAAGGTGCAGCAGGGCGAAAACTGCAGGCCTGCTAGGCATTGCTGCAGCCCCAAGGCCTGCCATCTGTCTCCGTCTTCGTGTGGGGGTGGGGGGGACACTACTGCAGGCCTGTCAGTCCCTGCTGCAGCTACGGCGCCTGCCAGCTGTCAAAAAGATAGGTGCAGGGGCAGGTTCTGGGGCCCTGCACCTCTGGCTGCTAAGAGATAAAACTTGTGACGTGTGGGTGACACTGGGTGTGTGTTAAGGTGCACCCTCACTGGCACTGGGGCCTCTACACAACACAGTATTTTGCCCCAGTGAGGTCTCCTCCTCCCCTACAACCTCAGTCCAGTCCACCACTTTACATGGCAAGAGGTAAAGTTACTTAGTAACTGACTGAGCACTTGCAATAGCACCAGTAGCATCTCAGGCAATGCAGGCAAGAAAGCCAGTCAGTGAAAATGGTAATGGAGGCATCAGGGGGTGGGGGACAGGCTGGGGTGGGGGGTAGGGGGGAAAGGGGGATGTAGCAGCACAGGTAAAAGTGCAGAGGTGCCTGGGGAGTCAGATCTTGGGCCGGTCGCAGAGTGTCAAAACTCCACTGTCTAATCTATATTCAGTCCGTGAGTTTCTATGCCTACCACCTCGGAGGCTGAGGAAGTGTATTTCATAGGCCCGGCTCTGAAAAGGGGTTTTACATTCAAACAAGCCCCTACCTCATCATCAGAACTGAAGCCACCTTCCTACAGCTCAAAACACAAAACCTGCCAACTGTCTCCAGTACCCCACAAACTGCGCGCCAGGATCTACCAAAGACAACTGAACCCAGCCAGCCACCTGTGGGGGCACGTTCCTCGCCAAAAAACACTCGGCCTCCAGTCTCCCAGGCCTGATCCTGAGGGGGAACAGATTACAATGCAAACCACTTTTCACAGCCAGGCCTATGAGCTTCGCTTCCTCAGCCTCCTAGGTACAGGAAGTCATGGACTCAATACAGATCAGACAGAGGAGTTCTGTCACACAGCAACCTGCCGGACATCTGACTCCCCTGGTATGGAAACGGAGGCACCAGGGGGTGAGGGACATGCTGAGGTGGGACTGGGGGGCGGGGGCAATGGGGGATGTAGCAGTGCAGGTAAAAGTCCTCTGCACTTTTACCTGCACTGCTACATCCCCCATTCCCCCCCGTCCCACCTCAGCATGTCCCTCACCCCCTGGTGCCTCCATTTCCATTTTCGCTGACTGGCTTTCTTGCCTGCATTGCGGGCCAGGCCAGCCTCTGGCTTCTTTACTATTCCTTCCATCCAGGACCAACTGCAAGTACTTCCTCAGCCTGACAAAGGGGTTTCAACACAAAAGCTGGCATCCTGGGCAGCTAAGCTGAGCACACCAGGAGCCTCACAACTGCACTGCAACCAGCAAGCATCAGGCCTGCCAAAGACGTGGCAGGTCTGGACATTCCCCAGCCAGGCCTGTATGTGTGTGCGCATCAGCTGGAGATTATGGTGCCTCTTGCCAACCTTTCACCAGGAGATCATTGGTCCTGGCATTTATGGGACTGCTATGCCACCAGCAGTCCCACCAGGTCTCCCTAACCTGGCAGGGTGCAGTTTTAGTGGTCATGCCCAGGACCTGGGGCCTCCTCCTTCCCCATAGCTACATCCCATATCTCCAAGTTCATCCTGGCAAGGGAATGAGCTCAGCAGGGACATATTCTTCCCCTGCTGGCTGGTGATGCAGCTAGTGCCTGCTCCAGCTGAGAGCAGGGCATTACCTGGCATTTAAAAAAAATTGAAAGAAAATCAGTGAAGACGGAGTGAGGACAGCGGCACTCAATCCATCTGCAGGTGGAGCTTGGGGAACCCCAGCAGCAGGAGGTTCACCTTTAGGAACACCAGCTGCTCCCCCAAACCCGCATCCAAGCAAGTGCAGTGGGGTGTCACAACATCCCCAGCAATACTGAACACCCTCACTTGGAACATTGGTCGGTGGACAGGACAGCTGTTGCTGGGCATTTGTGGCCAGATACTGCCACATCTGGCTGAGGCTTGGCCAAGGCTGGGGTCTGGTGCATTTGGACCCCAGCATTGAAGCCATGCCCATGGCCCACATTGGCAGTGGCTGGTATGGAGGAGACTGGCCGGTGCTGGTGCTGGCAGTGCTGGCACAGGAAGTGGATCCCCCCCTTCCTCATCCCCTCACCTCTGCACTTCTGCCTCCCTGACTTTGCTGAATAGCACCTCCATCCAGTGATCAAGGGTTTTGGTGCTTCCAGTGCACATGCTCTCCTTCACCCTCAGGTCGCACATTCCTGACATCATGTGGACCGTACTGGACCACAAGGGATCCAGACATCTCCTGATGCCCTCCTTCAGCCGCCTCACCAGTGCCTGCACATCTGGTGACAGTGGCCTGCCCCAGCCAGGAACACTGATCCCCTGGAACTTCTCCATTTGATTCTCCAGTTCCCTCACTAGGGGGATCACCTGGCTGAGGAGGGCATCACCAGCACTAGAGGTCTTGGTGGCCTCGAGGAAGGGCTTTGAGGGCCACCAAGATTTGGGAGATGGTACCCCACTCAGCTCTGTTCAGGGGGCCGCTGATCCCGATCTCCCTGAGCAAGCCCATCTCATGGATAGCTTTCTGTTGCTCCACCAACCTCTTGAGCATCAGGAATGTAGAGTTCCACCAAATCTCCACAACCTGCATGATTTTGTGCTGTGGGATGCTCAGCTCTGCCTGTTTCTCCTGCATCATCTTGCTCTCCTTGATGCTGCAGTGGAAGTAGCCCACCACCTTCCTGCATTTTGAAATTACCTGGCTTGTAGCAGTAGTGGTAGTGGTACCCTCACTAGCAGCCCTGTCCCCCTCCAAGGCATCCCTGACTATGAGGTGCAGCCTCTGTGCCACACAGCAGATGCCAAAAAGGTGACATCATGGACAGCTTTCACCATATTGGACCCATTGTCGATGACTATGAACCCACAGGTGAGCTCAGCCTGCCCAATGAGCCACCCCTGCACCAAGCGGCTCATGGCCCCTGTGGAAGAAATCAAACTTGCGTTGTGGTTGAATCAGAACTGACACAGCTTTTCTTTATTTAAGGCTACACTGTGATCACAGGGAGAATGCCACACAGCAAGGGGAATCACCCACCTGTCTGTTTCAAAGGATTTCTCCGACTCTCTAAGGTTACAAGCGTATTTATACTAAAGACAGAGAAAGAGATAAAAAATACACCTTGGAGAAACAAAACAATAGTAAATTACACAGAAACTTAGAAAGTTTACTTAAACAACTATCTATGCATAGGGCTATCCCAAGGCATGCAGGAATGCGGATTCCTTATCTCAGAACATTTGAATTAAGCAGTATCAGCACGTCTGGTCTTTGTCTGTTTTTCTAGTCAAGTAAGCCAATTACTTCTACATTCCCTAATTTTTTTTTTAACAAGTTAGAGATTTATAGCCATTAGAAAACTAAGCACTGTTTATTTTAAATTCTACCTCACACTTACTGACTCCTACTGCAACACGAGATCCATTGCAGGTCCAACAGAGCTTTCCAGGGGTGGCATAAGCTAATCGTACATAGACCGGTTGCAACTTACATTCTGCCAAGTTTCGTTCCCATGAAAATTTGAATAGTAAGGGACTAGCATCTGAGTTGCATTCAAGGGTACCGGTACCATGGGTACTCCTCCAGTAGAACAGGTAGGGACATGACTACATATCCAACAACGAGAGACATTTAAATCTATTCCAATTTGATTAACTAAAGGCAAGAACACATTTTCATGAAGTGATCTTTGTCGGTGCAGAAGTGTAGTTTGGTTTACAGAGTTTCTTATAACTGATGAGTCAAGTTCATGTAAGATGGCCCAAAAAGAAATACTGAGAATTATCCAAATCATGATTAATCAACTCCACCTCGGGAACCAGGAACTAGGTAGAGGCCTTTTTCCTGTCCCGAAGGGCATGGTGGTGTCATTGGGGCACATCCTCTTCGCTCTGTAGTGGCAAATCCTCTTCGCCAGTAGGCGCTTGGCTCACTACTGGCCTTGAGCTCTTCTGCTGGCAGGCCCTAGGCTCACTACCAGTCTGTGGAGGCTGATTACAAGATTGATATGGAAGAGTCTCTGGGTCTAATGGGGCTGATGTTTTCTTACCGTGTGAAGCGTGGATCCATGTCTGGAGTCCTTGACACTTTATTGCAGTGTTGGTGGTCAGGAGTACCTGGAATGGGCCTTTCCAGTGAGGTTCCAGCAATGACTTTCATGGATGGACTTTTACATGGACCCAATCTCCAGGCAGGATAGACCGGCACGGCTCATCTGGCTCTGTAGGGAGAGCTGCCTGCACCTGTGAATGAAAAGCCTTAACACACTTCATTAGTGCTTTACAATAGTCTAGAATGGTATCATCAAGTGAATGTATATCGCAAAAGTGGGAGGCGACAGGTGGAGAGGCGGGGAGCCTCATGGGTCTTCCCATTAGACTGTCATGTGGGCTAAGCCCAGTCTTTCGGTTGGCACTAGATCTCATGCTCATAAGGGCTATGGAAAGTGCATCTGGCCATTTTAGGTGAGTCTCAGCACAAATTTTGGCCAGTTTCTTTTTCAGAATGCCATTTTGGTGTTCCACTTGGCCCGAGGCCTGCGGAGGGTACGGGCAATGACAGTTCTGTTGGATCTGCAGGACTTTGCAGATTTCTTTCATTATCTATCCAGTAAAATGAGTTCCTCTCTCAGTGTTTAGGGATCAAGGAATACCAAACCTTGGAATAAAGTCTCTCAGCAACTTTTTGCTTACAGTTATGGTGTCAGCTTTTGCACATGGGTAGGCTTCTACCCATCCAGCAAGCATACATACAATAACAAGAACATACTCATAAGAACAACATTTCTGCATTTGAATAAAATCTAATTGTAAATTTACAAACGGTCCCCCAGGGAGGGAATGTGCTGCCTTCTTTGTTTTTACAGGCTTTCCCACATTATGGGCTTGGCAAATAGGACAGGTGTGGCAGTACTGTTGAGCCGCAGATGGAAAAGTTGGAGCAAACCAACCAAGCTTAACAGCTTCTAACATCCCCCCTTTGCTCACATGTGCCATGCCGTGGTATATGCGAGCAAGATGAGGAAGAAGGACCACTGGGGCAACCATGCGGCCGTCCGGGGAGCACCACAAATGGTCAGGGTGTAACAAACACCCAGCCAGTCTCCAAGTATGTTTCTTTGGTTCTGGAGCCTGATCTTGGAAGAGGGCAACGTTGTGAAGACTTGCCAATGGAGACCGGTCAGTTGGAATAGACAAAAACACAGGCATAGCCTGGGGAGTGGAAATAGCCGCAGCTTTGGCAGCGGAGTCTGCCAGAGCATTCCCACGTGTAACAGCATCATAAGGTTTCTGGTGAACTTGGCATTTAATAATAGCAACAGCAGAAGGTAATTGTAAAGCATTCAACAAGGCATTTACGTATGGACGATTACTAATCTTGGCACCTCCTGAAGTGAGGAAGCCCCTTTGTTTCCAAAGTTGACCATAATCATGTACAATACCGAAAGCATAGCGAGAATCAGTATAAATATTAGTAGAGGCACCAGGGGCTAGGGTGCAAGCCCTGGTGAGGTCCACAAGCTCGGCAACTTGAGCTGAATACACATTAGGTAAGTGATGGCTTTCTATAACATCATATTGGGGACATACTGCATACCCTGCAACAAGGCAACCTTTTGAGTTTCTTTGACATGATCCATCAACATAGAATACTAGATCTGGGTTTGCAAGGGGGTGTCCTTTAGATCAGTGCGGGGCATTGTTAGGTGAGCAGCAACAAAAATGCAAACATGGGGTTCCACATCTGCAGGGGTAAGTAACAGAGAAGCAGGGTTTAAAACGGGGCACCTAGTTAGGGTGATATTTCCAGCAGAGAGAAGCAAGATTTCATACTTAGTTTATCTAGCATTTGAAAGGTGTTGGGTTTTTGTTTTTAGTAAAAGAGCTGCTACAGCATGTGGGACAGCAACAGTAAGGGGAGAACCTAATACAAGGGTGGAGGAAAGTTCAACAGTGACAGCGGCTGCAGCTACAGCACGGAGACATGGGGGAAATGCAGCTGCAACAGGGTCAAGGGCAGAGCTATAATAAGCAATGGGACGGTGCTTGTCTCCATGTGTCTGAGTAAGTACTGCAAGTGCAAATCCGTCCTTTCCATGACAAAAAAGAATAAAAGGTTTAGTATAATCGGGAAGACCTAGGGCAGGAGCTTGTGACAGAGCTTGTTTAATAGAGGCAAAAGCGGCTTTGATTTCTGAAGTCCAGGGTAAAGGCTCAGGGGTATTAGCAAGAGTCAGACTTTGCAACGGCTTGACTATAGAGGCATAGCCAAGTATCCACTGGCGGCAGTAGGCAGTCATGCCTAGGAAGGTCCGCATTTGGGACACAGTAGTTGGTATAGGGATTTTAAGAATAGCTTCTATTCTGGAAGAGGAAAGCAGTCATTCTCCAGCAGAAATCTCATGACCTAAACAGTGGACACGAGGAAGACACAGTTGTAGCTTTTGTTTTGATGCCTTATGGCCTTTTAGGGCAAGAGAGGTGAGGAGAGTTAAGGAATCAGTTTTACAGGCTTCAAAGGAGGTAGATGCCAAGAGGAAATCATCAACATATTGCACAAGCACAGAATTTTCTTTAAATATTATGTCATGTAGATCTTTTTTTCAAAATTTTAGAAAAGAGAGAAGGTGATTGATTCAGTATAACCCTGGGGCAATCGCATCCAGGTATACTGAAGTCCTTGATAGGTAAATGCAAAGAGAAAATGGCTCTCAGGGTGTATTGGAATAGAAAAAAATGCAGAACACAAGTCAACAACAGTAAAATAACAAGCTTTAGGGGGAATACAGGCCAAGATAGTAGCTGGATTTGGTACAACAGGAAAAGTAGGTAAAACTGCAGAATTTACCGCACGGAGGTCTTGTACAAAGCGATAGGTATTCTTTCCAGGATGTTTTTTACAGGAAGAATAGGCGTATTACAAGGGCTCTTAGTTGGGACAATGATACCTTGCTTTAAAAGGGCAGTTATAACAGGCCGTATCCCTTCTTCAGCTTCTGGACGTAAAGTGTATTGAGCAACTTTGGGTAAAGGCTTAGCTGGGTTTAATCTAATTTTTACAGGCTGGGCGGTATGGACTTGTCCTACTTCATTAGCATGCTGGGACCAGAGAAAAACGGAGGGACAGCTTTTATGATTTCTTCTTCCAACACAGAAAGATCAGGGAACTCAGGTTCAAGAGGTGAGCTAGCTAAAGCAGCAAGTACTGCTATCTCATTATCACAGGGGACATTTAGATAAACAACATTAGGAGAACAACAGACAGTACAACTGAGTTTACAAAGCAAATCTCTGCCTAATAAATTAACAGGAGAACAAGGACTAAGGAGAAAGGCATGTTGATCAAAAACAGGACCAAGAGAAACATGTCATGGTTGGGAAACAGGATGAGGAACTATTTGATTTGAAATTCCCACAGCATTTACAACAGCAGAGGAGAGGGGAGTTGTGGGAAATTCTTCAGCTCGGAGAGTAGAGCGGCTTGCACCGGTGTCTACTAAACATTTTGTAGAGATGCCGTTTATCACACAGGAGACAAAGGGATCATCTTGATTAAGTGGGAGAAGCGGGGCTGTGATGCTGTTACTATTCCTCAGGCTGGCCTAACAGGAGGCTCCCTGATTCGGGACAGAGAATTGAGTGAGAGGAGGTGGTGGCAGGTGAAACGTCATCCCCGGCTGGCCAGACCAGTGAGGACATTGAGCCTTCCAGTGTCCTGGTTGGCCACAATAATGACAACTGTCATTATTTTGGGAGTGAAATCCTCCTTGTCCCATCCCACGACCACATCCCCTGCCTCTGAACTGTCCTCGATGGAAACTTTGGCTTCTGCCCCGGCCTAAAGTCTGTAATTGCAATGACATTAGCTTAGTTTCCATGGATTCCTTTTTCTTTTCCTGGCAGGTTGTACAATGATTTGCAGTGGTGACTAGTTCTGCAAGTGGCTTAGTCTGCCACCCTACAGCAATTGTGCACAACTGTTCCTGGACTTTAGAAAGAAGTCCGTGGACAAAAGCAGAAGCAACTGCTTCTGGGGCAGTTTCAGCTGCATTTTTCAATACCAGAATGTCTTTCAAATACTAGTTTCAAGCAGTCCGTGTAGTCTGCTGGGGATTCGCCTTGATTTTGTTTACAGTTATGTATTTTTGGCCCAGTCAGTTTTCCTGGGGCAAATTTTAAGCACAGTCTCAAGGAGGCGTCTTTGGGCATCTGCTAAGTGATCTCCAATTCTGGGGTCTTGAGTAGGCCAAGTAGCCTGTGCGATGAGGCGGTTGTGGACTTCAGAGGGCAGAACACTTCTCACTAATTGGTTCAAATCTGCCTATGTTGGATCATAACAATAGATTACAGTTTCCAATTCATCTTTAAATTTCTGAGACTCTTCTCTGAAAATTATTTAACAAGGTTTAGGAGATCTCCTGGGGTCCAGGGGACAGGGCCTGTGATTGTAGTTTCCCCATTTGGACCTTGCCCTGGAAGTTGATGTAAAGGCATAAGCTGAGCCCTCTTAGATTTTAAAGAAGGGGCTGGACCATACTGGGTACCAGACCTTAAACAAGAGAAAGGAGTTGAGATTTCAGGAGACAGACGCCATGTCTTCGGTGGGCGTGGGCATGCCCCGGGGGCAGGTGACGGTTGTTGAGTGATAGTTTCCTGGTGAGGTGGGCTAGTCCTGCCAGAAGAGTCTATTTGGTTACTTTGGACTTTTTCAGGTTCAGATTGTGCCTGAGGCTGATATGGGGGTGGCACATTAAGAAAATCAGTTATATCTTCTGCAGATTCATTCTCAGTTATTTGTGGATAAAGTTGTTTTGGTGCTGATGGTACTATTGATGGGGGTCCCTCTTTTGGTGCACCTTTCTGTTTTAATTCTTTTATCTGAGATTTCAGTTTTTCTTGGGAGTTTTTAAGACTCCGAACTTGAGATTTTTTTTTTCCCTATTTTATTTATTTATTTTATTTTGACATCTTTTGGAAGCTTCTTTATATTAATCAAAAATTGTGTCCCACTGAGTCTGTGGTATATTACTACCTCTTAACTCAAGGTCTCTGCGGCGATGAACAATTTAACTTAAATCAGGGGAACCAGGGGAAACTGCCAGCTAAAATCATCTCTGGTATACCAATTCCATTTGTCTAGAAACTTACAACTTTCATGGCCATCGTGTGTGTACATGTACAATGCTGCAGTCCCTTTTGGCAGAGCCGGTATGTCTTTCAGACCCTCCACTCCCCATATCTTTAAACTCAATTCACACAGGTCTTTCATACAGGAATGGCTTATTCAGGCTGTCCGGTCAGGTTGTGAGATTTGCTAGTGGCACAGAGATGCTGTGGCTAATGTCCAAAGACAAGACTCCACTGCAATAACAGCACACAATGCAGTTACTCACGGTTAGACACGGCTCATTTAGGAGGGTGGGGAAAGGGTAAACCTGTCCACTGGGTCACGAGGTTCCAGTTGGGCCCCCTTGCATTCAAAACTGCCCTTCCAGACAGCCTTGGGGCGGCTGAACCCAGCCTTAGTCTCAGACCTGGTCAGTGGCTCATTTTTCTCAATTCATACTCTCAATTCACACAAGGGAATTTCTGCATTGAGGCACAAGGTTCAAGAGCATTTCTTTAGTCTCAGCCTTGATCAATGCTTATCATGGAAAAACATTCACACTCTAAGAGTTTCTACCTTGCACCTGTGGCAGGCCAGTAGGGGGCGCCCCTGCATTGAGCCGCCCACCTTCCTGCACCTGACCACCTGCCAGGCTCCGAGTGCCTCCCTAGGGGCGCCTTATGCTTGGCCGACCCCTCTCCCAGAGCACACTCGCTAGTCTGGGGGTAACGTAGATGCCACCACCCCGAGAAGGGACTGCCTCAGCCCTGTATCCTCAGGGAAACACAGGCCTAATAGTCCTATGGGTACTTGACCCAGTACAGGAACTTGGGGCACTTCCCCAAGTCGGGGGCCAAAAAGCAAAGTCTCCCTTAGTCCACAGACCTAAGGGGTCTCTTAGGCATAATTTAGGCCCACCCCTCAATAAGTGTCCTACACTGGTCTCAAAGGAGAACTTTACTGATTATAGGGGGAGGATGAAAATAGGGTTCAAGATTGAGCAATATCATAGAAATCCCATAGAGCAAAACAGTCTGGCTGAGGTAGCCTTTTGATCACACATCTGCGTTACTGCCAGCCATATATCTAACCAGATCTCGAGTAGCTTATTCACAAGCATCTTCCAGAGGCTGTTGGAGATTCCCTCTGGAGGCAGGCCATTCCTCACTCATGAGGTATGGGGTAGAGAGCCAGTTTCAGATGGTAAAGCTCCTCTCTGAGTCCCCCACATGGCTGCTGCCCCCTCCTCCTGGGCAGTCTTAACTTATATACCCCTGTGACCTCATTCACCTGGTCCAGTAGAGGCCAGCACCTGTTGGCTGTTCACCAACCAATTTGAAACACATCACTAGTTGCCGGGCAGACTCTAGCTCACCAGGTAGAAGCCCCTCACCCAGGTAGGTGATACCAGTCACGAGGCAGAGGGAGCAGGTTTCCCCCCTCCTGCAGGAATGTAGCCAGCTCAGGTTACCTAAAGAGATAGGGTAAAGGGCCCATCCTAATCACACTGTCACAGCACAGAGATTTTGGGGAGAAACAAACATGGCTTCCTGCCACAGAGCTCATCCACCAATCTGGAGACAGCAAAGGGAAGCAATACCTTCTGGCAAGGAGTAACTAGGTCCGAATCAGAACTGTGCCAGCCGGGTCTGGAGAACTTCAGGGGGGAGCCCCTGAAGAGTATAAAAGTGGAGTGTGCTCGGCAGGGTGGGAAGAGATGACAAGGGACAGAGAGGAGAGAGGAGCTTCAGAGATGACTGTCCTCAGGACCCTGCCTGAGCTTCAGCAGTTCACGGATCGGTGCACAGTGAACTCGCCCTGAGCTCCACACAGTGCACAGGTCAGCACAATGAGAGTCTGCCCTGGGAGCAGCTCATAGCACAGGTTGGCGCACAGAGAAACAGCCTTGGAAGCAGCTTGTGGCTGCTCAAGTTAGCCCCAGCCCTAGGCCGAGTAGCCAGAGCCCCACAGTGTGGCTCCACCTTTAACTAAAAGAGCCACGGTGGCCAGAGCAAGGCCCAAGAAAGGGAAGGACCCCCGGTGTAAAACCAGGGAGCCAGAGCCTGCAAGGGCTTGGCTCCCAGGAAAGAAAGAGAGAGAGAGACAGTCCTGGGTGCCCAGTGCGGGGTGCCAGGCCATTGAGGAGAGCCAAAGGCACTGCTGGGGAGAGGCTCTTGTGGGATTGACCACCAGGGAATGAGCCTTGACTTCTCCAGAGAGGAAACGAGAGTTACTGGGGAAGTGGGCACCTCAGGGGAGGCTGACATGCGTGAGAAGGGTCTGCCTCCTCCACCCTCCATTGGGGGAGGGCCGTGTCCATGCCCCAGGGCCCTAAAAGAGAGGGGCTTCAGGGAAACCCCTCAGGGAAGTAAGAGCACACTCCCTATTTTGAGGTTGTCCTTGTGTTAAGGGGTATATAGCTAGGGGTATTCTTTAAGGGGGTTTATATGGTTTATGTGTTTTAATGCCTCAGTGTGTATCTTGGTATTGTTATTTGTAAAGGTTTAAAGAAATATGACTGTTAATTGACTTGGGTTATATAGGTTAATATTCCTATGTGTTAATTGTGTTGTATAGGTTGTAAGTTATTTGGTTCATATTTGGTATTATATGTGAACTGTGGAATATTATATATAGTATTATATGTTAAGCCTTGTAAACACTGTATGTTTTATATTAAATATCTGTATTTCTTCTTGTAATAAATTGTACATAGTTAAATACTTGGTTTTGGCCCAGCTCTATAGAGAGGGGAGGAAGCCGCTCTACTAGCTGACCCCTTCCTCAGCACCCTGCCTGACCACAACCACTGTCATCGGAGGACAGGGCACACCCCCTGGGTGTACCCGGGCTACACACAAAAAGAAACTTGAAACAAAAAAAATTTAAATGGATGTCAAAGCCAAACAATGCTGTTCTGCACGGCCCTAATGGCTGCCTATTGCCCTGCAAAGCAGTTTCCCATGTATAAGGCATTTCCAAAGAGGTACTTGTTTTTAATCACCTCCTGGGTAAGGACTGGGGTCATGGGAAGGGAAAGTTACCCTATATTACAAATCAATGGAACTAGTTTGGAAAAAAGAAAAAGAAAACACAGAAAAAAAAATTTCCAGTAAAAAATATATGTCCACAGAAAGGAAGTTCACACACATCCACAAGAAATCTTGTTGTGGCTGAAGATTTAGTTGTCCAGGAGACTGTGGACAATCCTGGCATATACAATTAGTGTAAACAAAAATGTTTTAAATAAATTACACTAAATATTTTGGATGGAAAAGGCAGAGTCAAAATAGGAGACTCATGAAACACCAGGTTCCTTATCTCTATTGAAGGCACAAGGAAAAGTTGCCCTACCCTGGAGGGGTTGAGGAACATTTGCAGGTACTCGAGATGCCATACACATACATCTGGCTCGTGCCTCACAATTTGTTCCACTTCCCAGGACATTGCCTCAAATTTCTAAACATGTCAAGGCCTAGGGAGGATGTGACCAAAACCCAGGCCTTTGGATCTTGTTAATTCAATCTTGCCAGTAATGGCTGGATTCATTTTTACATTGGCTCTCCATTTTCAGCCTTTTACATTCCCCATTTTCAAGCTCTACACAACTAAAAGCTGAGAGGAAAAGACATTTTTCTGTCCTCATCACATGACACCCATAGCTGAGGACTTAAAGAAACACATAGACTGGAGTCACACACCTCCCGGAATGGACACTGGCTTGAAGTCCTCAGCAGGGTTCATAGAGGCAGGATGACCAAGGCAGACTGCAAGCCCTCAGGACAGTCTGCATCAGTCCCTTATATCACATCTGCTTCTATGTTCTCTGTCAAGCTGCTTGGCTTTCCTCTGGCACAGTTATCTGGCTGGCTACAGATGAAGTTCCTCTTTGAGGAGCACCTGGAGCTGCTGATACCCTCATCATTCACGTAGGCACAGTCCCCCTCTCCTCTGATTGGAAACCTGCAACAGCAGCAGGGGGGTTGTGTTGTAAAGATGACGCCTTTCCCAGCCATGTACCGAGCAACAGCCACAAGGGAATGGCCTAGGGCTCAGCATCTGGGTTTGAACCCAAAGTCACAGTTATGGGAATGTTTTTATTCTGGGGCAAGCTGAAGGCTCACCCTCAATTACCCCAAGTCAAATGCCCTACACCACCTGCATTCCCTTGCTGGGCTGTTGATGATAGAGCTGGGTAGGGCGCTGACTCATTCCTAGGCCCCTCAGTGCCCAAGGGAGTTGTGAACATGCTGCAGGGAAGTGAGGATTGAAAAGACATTAAACCTCAGCCCGCAACAGCCAGGAGGGCTTCTGTGAGCTGACTGGAGGGTTGCTGGGGCAGGGGAGCTGGGAGCTTCTAGTAGAGGTGGTCAGTTGATTTGGGTGAGGGTTGAGCCTAGGAACAAAACCACATATTGTGTAGATGTGCCCTATATGAAGGTGGGACCTCCTCCAGCAAGTCACTTCTGGCTGGAAAACCAGGGGGAAGGGGCAGGTGGGCACTCAGCATTTGAAACTTTGGCCTGTTCTGTGCAGGAAACTGCACTGGTCCTCCAGCCACTACCTGGTCCTCCAGTTATAAACATACACCAAGAGACAAGCAAACTGCTTACAACTAAAATCAAACACATT
The DNA here is from genome assembly GCF_052110815.1 of Crocodylus siamensis. Lineage (NCBI taxonomy): Eukaryota > Metazoa > Chordata > Crocodylia > Crocodylidae > Crocodylus > Crocodylus siamensis. Next base: position 55,502,635 of record NC_143409.1, on the reverse strand, counting down.
TGTCCCACACTCCTTCATGTTCCCCTCTTGGCTGCCTCCTTCCAGCCATCTGCAGTAACGGAGGTGCCTGAAGCTCCTCTCCCTGCACAGTGCAGGGTCAGACCTCCTGCTCCCACTCTGGAGCTGAGCTTGCAGTTCTTGGGCACCAGCCCTCTGGTCACATGGCTCCTCCATCATGCTCAGGCCCACCCCAGGAGCCGGCAACTCTTTTGGCTGGAGGGCTGCTTACCAAGTTTTGGCAAGCTGTTGAGGGATTCAGGGGTAGCTCCACCCCATAGTTACCATCTTGTGACTGGAAGTTCTGCCTCCTAACCCCTGACCTTTGCCTCCAGAAGTCCCACCCCTTACCACCAGAAGTACTCCTTTCAGAAGGGGTTGTGCAATCTTGGAACAAGAAAAATACCAAATTATATTTTTAAAATCAAATATCTACTATAAGATTCATTAATTTGATTTCAAAAAATATTTTTGCCCTGATTTACATGAGGTTGTGTAGTGTACACAGAGGTGATTGCACAGAAACTTAAAATGAAGTCTTACCCATGTATATTGGGGGGGCATGGAGGAGTGTGTATAGGTTTTTGGAGGGTTGTGGGTATGTGGGGGACAGCGTGGGTTGAGGGAGCATGTGGGTGTGTGTGGGGGGCATGGTTGGGTATGGGGTTTCTGCAGACCTGTGTTGGGGGAGTGTGGCTGGGATGTGTGGGAGGTGTGGTTGTGGGGGTCTGCATGTAGGGCAGTGCAAGGGGGGTGTGGGTGCATGTGTATGGCGAGGTGCTCCGTTCCTGTCTCCCTAAATGCATGCAAACACACACACCCATGCGCGTGCGCGCACTCTGTTTCTCCTTCATTGCTCTCTCTGTCTGTCTCTCCTCCTCCCTCATTGCATGGCCAAGTACATCTCCCTCCCACTCCTGCCCCCAGGACACTGGCATGGACCCTGATCTCCTACCCAGCTGTCACTGCACCCCTGTGCACTCACTCACTCCCACTTGCCCCCCCACCACCACCTTCAGACACTTTCCACATGGTTCCCAGATGCATGGCCACAACTGCAGATCTCAGCAGGACCCAGTCCAGTCCCGAGGACTCGGGCAATTACCTATGGCCATCCCCTGCCTCCCCCACCCCCTTCTTATCTGAATTTCCCGCTCTGACGGAGGGAGGCAAGAACACCCCAGGGTCTCAGGCCAGAAGCCTGTGCTAGGCAAAAGCTTCTGATTGTGGGTGGGATAGGGTGGGGTGGGGCCAGACTGGGACAGCCTTGCTGTGACTGCTGGGTCCTGCTGCTAGCTCCCCCTGGGTCCTCCTGCCCCTGTCTCTAATCATCTTTGACAAGAAGCCAGGGCAGATAAACACTACATTTTCTAAATTTGTTAGGGTCCCTGCAGGCTGCATAGAACAACCTGGTGTGCTGGATCTGGCCTGCAGGGGGTATTTTGCCCATCCCTGTCCTAACTCAAATAAGCCTCCTGCTCCTGCTGTTACCTGGCTGATTAGTCCCATATAGCAACTCTTAACCCAGCTCTTTGTTTCCTCTTCAAGTGACAGAATTAAGACCCTGGTGCAAAGCCAAACAGCCCAGGCCACATAGCTCCAGCAGGGAAGGCCCAGGCTGTTACACAGTTCTTTGCTGCCCTCATGCTGAGGAAGTGAATAAGATGAACAAACTCACAGATCATTGAATACAGTTCCATCAGTCCATCTCCAGCGCTGGCTTGTTTCCTTCCAAAGGCCAATCCAGTAGTAAGGTTTCCCTTTATGACGCAGCATGAATTCCTTAGGAAGGCACCACATACATTATACATCACAGCTATTTGCACACCTATTTCTCACTTACTAATTTTCAGGCTTTTAAAACAGGGAAAGGCAGAAGAGTCCCTGCCCCCCTTTAGCCCAATACTGAACATGATTTTTAGTTAAAGAAAAAAATAAATAAATAAGACAAACCTCCTTAAGACTTAATTTTGAAATGAAATGAGAAATCTCAAAAGGACCCAGCAGTATTTTCCCCCAATAAACTACTTAAACAATGCTTCTGCACTCTTATTTCTTCTTTACCACATCATCTAGGGAATCAATCACAGCCAGGGAGGCTCCTTGTGAAGAGCAGGTGCTCTGACTCAAGTTCCAGGACTCTTCTGTGCTGGAGAAGAGAAAACACTTCCCTTGATATCCAGGCCAGTGGTCTGGGCAGGCAGCAGTGCAAGAAGGGCAGGGTGTAGGTTTTCTGGCTGAAAACAGAGAAGGGGCATAGTGGTCAATCATCCAACAACCTCTTCCTAGTATCTGCACTGAAGAGGGAATCCCCCCCGGGAAGGGAAGGGACTAGGACCCACACCTCCCTACAGATCTAGGAGCCTGGTCTTTAGCTGCAGGAGGCAAGACCATCAGTCACAGGATTCAAGGTGGTTCCACGACCAGAAAGATCCCCTTTGCGTACAAGCTAGCCAATCATCCATCATGAATGACGGAGTGTTCCAGGGAGTGTTTGCATGCCCCGCCCCCCTCATTCACCCTTTGGGGATGGGCATATAAACCAGGGGCGGGCATTTATTTCTGGTGGAGGGCTGCTCACCATGTTCTGGCTAACTGTCAAGGGCTGCAGAGGTAGCCCCACCCCTTATCAGGTGCCCTTGTTCCATAGTCACCATCTTGTGACTGGAAGTCTTGCCCCCTAACCTCTGACCTTTGCCACCAGAAATCCCTCCCCTTGCCCCCAGAAGTACTCCTTTCAGTAAGAGGTTTTGCCATCTTGGTACCAGAAAAAATACCAAATTACATTCCAAAATGTGAACATCTACAGCATTCATTAATCTGATATCAAAAAATATTTTTGTCCCAATTTACAATGTGTTTGTGTAGTCTACATAGAGGTGATTGCACAATAGCTTAAAATGAAGCCTTACTCTTGTATATTGTAGGGGTGTATGTAGGTATGTGGGGTGAGGGAGCATGTGGATATGTGGGAAGGGGCGTGTGGGGGTCTGAGTGTATGCCAGTGCAAGGGGGCTGTGGGTGCATGTGTATGCTGGGGTGTGCATATGGGACTCATCCTAATGAACACACAAACACACATATCCCATGAACACATGCAGGCCCTGGCTGCACATACACAGGCCATCCAAACATCCCTTCTCCCGGAAGGCCCATTCTGGGTGCTTCTGGGATGGCTGCTATCTGGGCTGCTCAACGGGAACTGAATAAGGACCCAGAGCTAAAACACAAGTGGCCACAGCATGGGGTGCAGACTTACAGCTCCTCAAGAGCTAGGTCCACCAGGGGGACCACTTCATGCACTCCAGTAGGGAACACTCAGGAGGGGCGCAAGTCACCGAAAAAGAGAGCCAAGGCCCTAGAGACTCCAGTCCATCAGTGCACGCACTCCTAAGTGGGCAAAGATGTCTGCACAGGCTCAGAAGCTAGAAGGCCACACAGTAGCTAGAACAGCTGGCTCTGTGCTCCCTGCATTTGGGGACCACACAGAGCTCTGCTAATCCCTGCTGCCACAGAGCACTCAGGGACCCCTGGGAAGCAGAGAAGATCTATTGAACAGCAGAAGACCAACCTCAACTCTCCTCTCCCCTTTGACCCCCCAACACTGACACACTATACCATGCAAAACATTTGCTCCAGCTCCCCTAGCTGCCTGGACTGAGGGTGCGGTCGGAAGGAGACAGGAGAAGACGTTAGAGGGTCATTTCCATCCACTTTAAGGCCCCAGACTGGCATAACAGACCTGGAGAATTAGAAAACGTCAGCCTGGCTGCAACATCCAGGAACCTCCTGGAGCAAATCTGTAACCAGCTGGAGGAGGAGCAGCTGGTCACAAGCAGCCACACGGAACTGCTAAGAACAAATCACCTTGTCTCCTTCTTTACCAAAGTAATTAGTGGGGTGGATGAAGGGAAAGACTTTTGATAAAGTCCCATCTGACCTTCTCATAAAGGTAGATAATTGGCTCAATAGGCACAAGCAAAAAGTCACCCTAAAGGACTGACATTACAATGGCAGGAGTTTTAGAGTAGGGTTCTATAGAGGTCTGTCCTGGATCAGATGCTACTGAACAGGCTAATAATTTGGTTGCTAAAATAGAGAGCTCCCTGGCAGGGTTTGAATTTGAAACCAAACCAAAAAGGACTTTGGAGGATAAGAACATAATTCAGAAGGACCTTGACAGACTGGAAATCTGGGCTAGAGACAGCTTGATGAAGTTCACCGGTAATAAATGCAAAATACTACACCTAGGGAAGAATGAGCAAAAGGCCAAATGCAGAATGGGAACTAACTGGCTGGGTGACAGCCTTGCTGAGAAAGCTCTTATGGTTATGGCATAGACTCCATGTGAGTCATAAATGAGATGTAGCTGCTAACGAAACAGATGCAGTTTGGGGCTGCAACACTAGGGGTATCAGGTGTTAGACACAGGAGGCAACTGCACCCCTCTGCTCAGTGCTGGGTAGACCTTATCTCGAGTACCATGTGTAGTTCTAGGCTCCACATTTTAAGAAGAATGTGAAGAAGATAGAGGAAAGCTCCAGAGGAGGACAACAAAAATGACCAAGGAGTTCAAGGCAAGCTGGATGACGAGAGATTGAGAGCACTGGACATGTTGCAGAAAAAGGTAACCAAAGGGAGCTGTGACAGCAGTCTTCAAATATCTGAAGGGCTGCCACAAAGAAGAAAGAAAACAACTCTTCTCCATTGCTGCAGAGTTCAGGACACAAAGCAATGACTTCAACGTTTGGGAAATTAGATGTAGATTCAAACTCAGGAAAACCTTCCTTACTCTTACGTCAGCGAGGCAGTGCAACCGACTGCCCAGGGAAGCTGAGGAATCTCCTTCCTTGCAGGGTTTCCGCAAAAGACTGGACAAGCATTGAACAGGGATGGTTTAAGAGCAGTGCTCCTGCATTTGGGCAGGGGGCTGGACCAGGTGACCCTGGAGTCTCTTGCCAATCCTGTGATTGTGTTTCTATTTATAGGAAGGCCTAAAGGCTGCTAAGAACTGAGCAAGACACTTCACATGCACCCGGGTCAGCCCTAAGCCACATGGTTTGTCTCACCCTGTAAGAAATGTCCTTTCCCGCTAGCAGGAACACTGCTTTACCAAGGCCTAGGCATACAAAGAAACCAACCACTTCCCTCCAGCCCCAGCAGCTGGGGCCATCCACCCACTGAAGTCTTGGCCAGCAGTGCATTTCCTTTTATAAAGAAGTCTCAAAGGAAACTTTAGTTCCCCTGCCTGAGGCAGAGTACACACAGCCCATCTCACATGTCCTGAGCCACCACACGGTGGAAGGCTTTCCATTCAGATCCAAGCAACCCCAGGCCATGAAAGGCATTCTTGAGACTTCGCTAGATACACTACTTTGGTCTTGCTTTGCCAGAAGTATGCTTTACTCCTGGTGAGACTTCTCAGAAAGGGGCAAAGTGGGAATTCCTAGCAATAGTCCCTTCTTTACTGGTCATCTGCAATTTGAGAGTGTAGTACTTGCTGGTCTGGGTTGGTCCTTGTGGGTGCTGGAAATCTAGGCCCCCCTTCTCCTTCTGAACAGGGAAATGGGAAAACATCTGGAAAGAAACTGGGAGTGGAGAGAGAGGGAAAAGGTTCTTCCCGTGGAAGAATACAACAGGGAAATAAGTGAAGGAGACAAAGGTACAGCAGGACGTAGTGGCTGGATCAGGTAAATCTACCCTGCAGATCAGGGTAGCAACAGCTCTTTACTCACCTGCCAGTGTAATAATGATAATGAGCAAAATTGTGATGACCATGGTAACTGCAATTAAGACCCATTTCTCTTTAATGAAGGTTGGGCATAAATCTGCTGCAAAGACAAAACAAGAAATCATTGTGCTTGGTACATGCATCCACTAGATCATGGGAGACGCATGTGCTGCCTGTCATGGGAGCATGTATTCGGCTGCTTACAACTTCTGCAAACCTCCCTCCATACACACCCACCAGCTACTTTCCTGCCCTAGGGCTGCTGCTTGCTAGCATCTGCTCCTCATTAAGTCCAGCTGCTGGTCTGAGTGCTGGGTGTGGTCCCCAAGCAACTCAGGTGTAAGCGGGTATTTGGCCATTCCCACCAGGGAGTCAGAAAGGACTGGACCCCATGAAGCCACATCACTTCCTTGTGTGCAGTGGGCCACAGGAGCCGGTCGGTCTCAACGAGGCCATACCCAAGGGCCCTTCAGCTTTGACCTTTGACAGCAGATGGAACTGTGGCAAACTCATGCTGCAAAGTTATTTTCATTTCATGTGGCCTGAAAGCCCACCAGGCTCTCTCATTTGTTTAAATTAAAAAAACTTAAAAAGTTAAAAGCAACATGTTAACAAATGGTGTGGGGGGGAGGAGCTGTTTGACAAGCAAAGCAATAAATTCCTTTCTAAATGTTAACCAATTCATTTAGATGCTTTCCAAGAGTCCTGTCAGCCTTCCCAGATATCAGATCAAAACCTCCGGAGCCAAGAACTGGTTGATCAGAAGAGAAATTCTTTGGGCCAACACGGAGAGCTTCTGCTCTAATTCAGGGTCCCCAAAAAGTGGAGCCTTGTCTTTCAAGAGGACGCAGAACTAGCTTTAAAAACTATTCCAGCTCCCATTTTAGTTCTATGAGGCCAGTTTCTCAAATGGGCTCACTGGCGAGCTGTCTGCAGGGGCTGAGCCAAGGATGCCTGGAGTTACATGCGGGAGATGCCTGGGCTCTATCACCAGCTCTGCCACGGACCTGCTGGGTGAGTGGGCAAGCACTCCACTGCCCTGCGCCTCCATTTCTTCCTCTCCAAAATGGGGATAGAGCTACTGACACAGCTCAGAGATTTGCTGAGGAAGACTGCAGTGAAAGAGCTGGGTACTTTGTTAGCATTATTCTGCCTTCCTCTGCTACAGAGCAACACTTCTTGTCTCCATTGTTTGGGGCCAACATTTTCCAGCACAGTTAGTTATTTTAGATGCCCCGGTTTTTCCGTAGCCAAAATACAGCACTTTAGAGATGGCTGATTTCAGTGGCTGGGTGTCTAAGCCTTGCCCATGAGCCAGTCCAAACTTCTCTCACTAAGCTTTTTAAACAATGGAAAATGGTGACTATTTGACCAAAGGAACTTTTTCCTCAGAACCTGCCTCCTTGTCTTTGGGCACTATCCTCTGTGGGCATCAGGAAACCCTCAGTCAGTGGTTTGCAGCCTCATCAGACTCTAGGCCAATCCTTGTTACACTCAGGGCAATTTCTCAGAAAACGTCAGCGCTTCGTTTTCCTTCATTTTTTGACTATAGAAAAAGAAGAGAGGTGTTCTTATGCTGCAAACAACTCAGAAAAGCAGCAGCGGGTCAGAGTGGTGTTGACATTATGGGATGAAATTCTGGGTTTATGCTGAAAATTATGTGTAGGTGCTCTCACACCTACCAGTGCTGATGTACTAATGCCCTTGAACGGATCGCCTGGCTCCTCAAGGTTAAGAATAGCCGTTCTAAATGTTTGAGTCTTGGCAGCTTTTGCCTGAAAGGTTTGGGGATCTGGTAGACAAGATTCAGTTTGCAAGTCCTTGCCAAAACCAACCAAAGAACATCTACTTGAAACTATGACTCTCTCCTGTTTTGTAGAAATTAAATGGGGAAAAGTTCAAGGCACATATAGCCTTCATTTGAGTCCTCTAATATCAGATGGGGCAGAGGCAGTCTCTCTCTGTGTCTCTGTGCAGAGCCCAGCAAAACGAAGTCCAGTCATTCCTAGGCAACGCACCAAGTAGATAACAAAATAGTGATTTACTTGAAGCTCTCCTGTTATCTTCTGCTGGCGCCTCCGGAGAAGGCAGCATTGACTTCTCCATGTCACCACCTGTCAGGAAGCAAAACAGATTCTCATTCACAGTAAAGTCAGGCTGCCAATTATGTCCCCCACATAAGGCTCAGTGCAGCATAAGATTACTCCTGCTTCCCCTCCTCACAGTAACCCCAAGTAAGTGGAGTCATCCTTTCCTGGATTGAAGACCCAAGGGCATTACAGAACATGCAATACATGTGGCAACTTGCATGTCACATCATCCCCTCCTGTAGCTGGCATCAGAACCAGACACTGTTTCTACCAGCTGATAAAGCTGCTGGGTATGATCTGTCTCCAGGCATCCTGTGTCTAAACCCTGCTAATACCCCCTGCAGGAGATCAGGAAAGGGAGGAAGGAGAGAACTGTGCTGCAAAAAGTAGTGGGTTGAGCATTAATATCAGAGACATGGGAAGCAGTGAGCCAGCATGAGAAGAGAAAAGTGTATCCAGGACCCCCAAGGCAAAAGGGGATCTGAATGATCAAGGCAAAACTAGGCTAAATGGGTGCCCCAGGCCTACTCTAGCATAGGGAAGTCTCAGACGGCTTTGTCTCCAGAACAGACACTCAAATTCCCCACTCATCACCCCTTGCAAAAGGGCTAAAAATGGGGTCAGACACTTGGTTCAGCCAATCCAAAGGGTCTGTCCAATAACACCCAGTGACCCCTTTTAGAGCCAACCTGTCAGTAACATGTGATCTTATGAGCTGTACTCTGCGTACCCTTCCTACTCTTATAAATGCCCAATACCCCTTTCAAGCTTGCTAACATTTAATCTTGCGGTGACATTTGCCATTGAAAATGGCATCACATCACAAGGGAAAAAATATTTTCCTGTGATCGATTTGGAATTTTCCAATAATGTCACTGATTCTGCGTCAGTGCTGGGGTTTGAGGTAAGAACAGGATCTTGACATTTCCCTTCTCTAACCCAGGCTTTAGTTCTCCCTTCCAACCCAGAATGAAAACTCTCTCTTCAAATAAGGGAGGGAAAAGGGATGAGAAGGATAGTTTACTTACTAGTATCACCTGCCTCATTTTTTCTCTCTTCTGCCATCCTCTTGCCGATCAGAAGTCAAACCCATCCATTACCACCTATCAGTCAGCAAGAACAGAAGCATGAATTCTGGGCGATAATTTTTATGGGATCAAATGTATTATTGGGAGAGATGTCCAATGACTTTTGGGCACAAAGTGCCTGTGACCGTCACTCAGGATGGGTTATCTGAGGCATGCAGCTCTAAGACTCCCCTCAGTGTAGGGCCAGTGCAACATCACCCCTCCAACAGCACTCCTGCTCAACCTAGGCATTTCTGGTGCACTCCTCAGGGTCACCATTTAAAACTCCCCCTGATATTCAAAGTATCATAGAAAATGAGGGTCAGAAGGGACATCAGGAGGTCACATTTAGTCCAAGCCCCTTCTCAAAGCAGGACTAGCCCCAACAAGATCATTTCACCCAGGGCTTTGTCAAGCCAGGGCTTAAAAACCTCCAAAGACAGAGATTCCACCACCTCTCTGGGTAACCCGTCCCAGTGCTTCACTGCCCTTCTGATGAGAAAGCCTGTCCTAATATTCAACTTAAACCTCCCTTGCTGCAATTTGAAATCACTACTCCTTGTTCTACCACTACTGAGAACAATACAGCTCCATCCTCTTTTGAACCTCCTTTAAAGTAATTGAAGGCTGCTATTCACCCTCCTCCATCCTCCCCCATCCACTGCCCGGTCTTCTCTAACCTATTTCTCTGACGCTTTCCTTACAAGTCATGTAGCCCAGCCCCCATAACATTTTCACTGCCCTCTGCCAGACTCTCTCCAACTTCTCTGCAATTTGTGCACATCCTTTCTGTAGTGAGGAGCTGAGAACTGGACACAGTACTCCAGAAGTGACTTCACCAGTGCAGAAGAGAGGGGAATAATTACTTCCCTTGATCTGCTGGCCACGCTTCTCCTAATTCAGCCCAGTACACACTGATGGCAACAAGGGCACACTGTTGACTCATATACAGCTTATTGTCCATTGTAACCCCCAGGCCCTTTTCTGCAGAGCTGCAAATAATCCAGTCAGTCCCCAGCCTGTAGCAGTGCATGGGATTCTTCTATCATAAGTGCAGGACTTTGCACTAGTCCATATTGAACCTCATGAGATTTCTTTTGGCCTAATTCATTAATTTGTCTAGATCAGGGGTTGTCAACCGGGCGTACACATACGCCAGAGGGTACTTGGGAAGGCCTTAGCGAGTACACGCGAGCAGGCGGAGATGGAGCACAGCCACCCACCACCTAATGTTGCCACCTCCCAGGATCAGAGCTGGAGGTGAGGTAAGGGCAGCAGCCCCACTCTGTGGGCTGCACAGGTCCAGGCAGCCAAACACAGGGGTGGGGGGGACCTTGCACACAGCCGCCCACCACCCCAGGCTGGTGCTGCTCTGCATGTGGCTGCTGACTCCCCCACACCACATCCAGCCACTGGGGGTACACTTATTTGAAAAGGTTGAAAACCCCTGGCCTAGGTCATTCTGAATCCTAGACTTAGCCTCCAGTATATCTACTACACCCCGACGCTTGATTTTATCCCCAGACATGCGAAGGGTCCACTCCATCCTATCTTCCAGATCATTAATGAAGATATTGAACTAAAAAGCAGCCCAGGACTGACACCATGCATCCACAGAGCCAGTTATCATAGAAGGCAATCTGGTTGGTCAGGCATGACTTGCCCTTGGGGCACCCATGCTGACAGTTGCTAATCATCTTCTCTTCCAAGTGCTTAGAGATGGATTCCTTGAGGACTTGCTCCATGATTTTTCCAGAGATTGAGGTGAAGCTGACTGGTCGCTAGTTCCCTGGATTCTTCTTCTTCCCTTTCTTAAAGATAGGTACTATATTTTCCCTTTTCCAAGCATCCAGGAGCTCCCCTGAACACCATGAGTTTTGAACTGTGGCTCTGCAGTCACATTAGCCAACTTCCTCAGCACTCTCAGATGCTTTGCATCCAGTCCCATGGACTTGTACATGTCCAGCATTTCCAAATAGTCCTAACCAATTCTTTCACCACTGAGCTTAGCTTCTCCCTAACCTGTGCTGCACAGTGCAGTAGCCTGGGACTTGACATTGCCTGTGAAGACAGAGGTGAAAAAGGCATTGAGCACTTCAGCCTTTTCTGCATCCTTTCACTAGGTTGCCTCCCCTATTCAGTAGGGGACCCATACTTATAATCATCATCTTCCCCCCTCTTACCTCTACCCCATGCAGGAGGTTGCAGTAAAAATCCATCTTTCACCTCCTGTTAGGCCCAGTGGACCATGGGAGACACTGCTATGCATCAACAGCAGCAGGGACATCAGCAATATTTTCCATCTGTGGACTGGAATAACTTGGCTTGGGTCAAAGGCAGGCCAGCACTAAAACCCAGCACCCGTTGCTTCCCCCCTGCCACCACTTCTCTGCTGCACAGCTACAGCGTGGCATAGGTGAAGCACCCAGCCACTGGGCAACAAGAGCAGCATGGGCAAAACCCCCTACCACAAAAGCCCTGCTTCATAAGCTGGATTCAGTGGCTCCAGAGGCTGCTGAGCCTGCTGTAGGGTGGCCCAGGGAGGTCAAAACTGGACCCATATTAACACCTCAAACCCTTTGAGCTGTGTCTTTTCCACATGCCTGGCACACACAGCCCTGCAGAAGAACTCTGCAGCATGGAGCAGCACCAGATATCAGTGCATTTCCTGTGTATCCATGCTCCCATACAGAAACAGCTTTCATGAGTGTGACCAAACAACAACTGTGCACCAGAGTGAATGCACGTGGGGAGTACCCAACTACGTGTGGGGGCAGATTTCTCACAAGAAAACCACTCTCCAATCTCTCAGTATTAATCTTAAAAGGGAGCTCACAAAATACTTTTCACAGATAAACCTATGAGCTTCGCTTCCTCAGCTTCCTGGATACAAAAAATCATAGAATAAATATAGACTTTGGATTTATGACACATTATAACCTGCCTAACATCTGATTCCCCAGGCACCTTGCCACTATTTACCAGCTACATTCATCCCCCCCACAGCAGCCTGTCTCCCACCCACAGACTCTTAAATTAACGTCTTAACTGACTGCCTTCCTTGCTGCAGCCCAGCCTCTGGCCTCTTTACTATTTATTCTACCCAGGAAGAGGGCACACCAACTGCAGATGCTACCTTAGCCTCATGAAGGGTATTTATACCCAAAAGCTTGCTAAGAAGATTTTTTCCAACTATTTGTATCGATCTAATAAAAGATATCAGATTTACCCAAAGAACCTTCTCTGTCTATGTCCTTAGGCCAATGTGGCTACAACCTACACCTGCAAATTCTCTCTGACACTAAAGCTACCTGGCAGTAGCCTGCAGTGACCTTAGAAGAGGCAAGTTCCCACTTGTTTTAATCCCTTGATCCCGAGGAACAACTGTTTTCTCTCACCTGCCAGTAATTTGAGTCAGTCCTTTCAATCCATGGCCAAACTCCTCAGTTAAACTGTTAATGAATTATTGGAAACACAGCTGCAAGCCATCTGCTCTGCCCAGCACACACTGCTCCCTGCAGCCCCCCTCTTTAGGAAAGGCAGAGTCCAATGCCCAGCTCCAGGCTGTAAACCCTGATATGAAACCAGCACCTCCCTGCAGCCCAGAATCTGGTGCCCGTCCACACTGCCAGCCCCCCAGGCACTGAAAGGGAGAGTTTGCTCGGAGACAGGAAATGGGGCTGGCAGGAGGGGCAACAGTTGCAGGAAAACAGTTAGACCACAACATCTGCTTAATCTATGTGATAGGCAACGGTTTTTCTGAGCAGCCATCTAATTCTGGCAGGCTCATTGCTACCAGGGTGTCTCCCATAGTGGCCCTCTCGCTCTTGCCAGGCTCAAGCTCTAATGCCACCCTCCCTCCAGCCCTCAGGCTTGAGAAGTCCCTCTCAGACAGACTAGGTCCCTATAGGGTACCAGAGCCTTAAGGGCAAGTTGTGTGGCTCCTTCACCTCCCCTACCCAAGCCTCACAGATGTTCCCTTTGATCTTTTTCTTTATACACTCAGATACCTGTGGGCCCTCAGATGTTGATCCTAGTCTCATCTGCCCACCCCTGTAACCTGTCTAGGTCTGATTGCAGCCTATTCCTCCCCTCTAGCCTTCCCACACACCCCCACATCTTAGTATCATCAGCAAATTTGAACAGGGTGCTACTTACCCCCTTGTGCAAGTCGCTGATGAAGATGTCGAACAGTGCGGGCCCGAGGACCGAGCCCTGGGGGACCCCACTGCCCACACCCTCCAGGCTGAACATGCCCCGTCCACCACCACTGCTCTCTGGGTGCGGCCCTTCAGCCAGTTGGTGACCCATTTGACTGTGTAGGTGTTGACAACACAGTCCCCCAGTTTCTTAATGAGAACGGGGTGAGAGACAATGTCAAAGGCCTTCCGAAAGTCCAGAAAGACTACGTCCACCATGACACCTGCATCCAAGGATTTTGTGACCTGGTCGTAGAAGGCCACCAGGTTGGTCTGACAGGACCTGCCTCGAATGAACCCATGCTGGGTCCCAGTCTCTCTCAGACTTGTGGGACCCCCAGTCCCACACATAACCCCTCCTTCAGGCTCCCAGATCCTCTGGTCTGGCTTGGCCTGCTCTGGGCTTGGGGACCCTCTGCCCAGCTCCACCTTTCCCAGGCTTTTGGGCCTTTGAGTTTGGGTCTCAGTCTCCCAGACTCCTGGGCTCCTCACTGGGACCCAGTCTCAGTCCGAGGCTCCTAGGTTCCCATACTCTACAGATCCCTGGTGCCTGCCCCAGCAGGGCTCAAAGCTAAACACCCAGGCTAGCTCAAATAAACTAGAAACGTCACCACCCTTTGGCAGGCGCTTCTCCCTGGTAGGGTAGGGGTTTAACATAAACAGGCCACTCACCTGTAAAATCAGTCTTTCTTAACTCAGAGACTTGCCTCAGTTCCCAGACCGGCAGGGCTGTCCAGCAATACCCAGTCCCTTCACTTCTTGGCTGCTGGGGAGACACTACCTGACCAGTGCAGGCTTTGGGTTCACGTAGTTCCAGCCTGAGCCCTCTTCCTCTCAGGTGAGTTCGTGTTAGCCCCCTTTTGCCACCTGCCACTAAACATAGACAGAGGATTTATGGGACATTATCACCTGCCTGCCATCTGACAGCCCCAGGTAACGGCGCTACATGTTACCAGCTACATCCTATCACCAGGTCAGCCTTCCTGCTTTCCCCTTCCCCCACCCAGCTGTCTCAGACCTATTGTCTCCCATCACCTCTGAGTCTCGCTGCTAGGCATTTGCATTTTGACAGACCTGCATTTTGCATATTGGCTTCTATTCCATCAAACAGTAACAGACTATGCCTATGCCTGAAAAAGGGAGTTTGTGCCCAAAAGCTTTCAAAAACAATTTTTCTAACTATTTATTTGGTTGAATAAAAGATATCACATTTACCCAAAGAACCATGTCTGTTTATGTCCTTAGACCAACATGGCTACGACCAACACTCTTTGCAAACATGCACCAGAATAGGTTATCTATGTCTGCTTATCAAGGGGGGTACTGCTAGGACCATTGTGACAAGAGATTGGGACTTGCTGAGTTTTGAGGCTCATGAGGGTATCAGCTGAAAGTGCTGATCGGACCCAGCCTGCTCAGACGTACTCTGCTAGCGTGTGTGTGTGTCTAACTGCATTTATTATTGTCCTGCTGAAACAAGGGATGAACTGAGTTCAAGGCATATGATGGTGTTAGCCTGTCAATGCTGAATAACCTGGCCTGGCTCAGGAGTGTCCTGTTAATCTCTGTGTGCATGTGCATACATGTGTATGACTGATTTGGTGACTGGAGGAACCCAGCCCAATTGAAACTGAGTCCTGCAAGATAGCTCCATTGGGGGCGAGGATTTGCAGAAGGGAGAGATACAGCTCCGTATAGAAACACAAGTGACACAAGCAGCACACTGATAGAATTACAGAGACCTTAGAAATGTACCCCTAATAAATGAGCATGCCCCCAAAGTCACGGGCAAATCTGGCAATGCTGTGTGCACAGCATTTAATTGGTGGACAATGCAAAAGGGGGGGTAGCAGATGCCGTGGTTGTTGATGTCTGTTATTGTTAGTAATATTATGGTCATCAATGTTTGTCTGTTGATGTTTGGTGTGCAGCCGTAAATGCCCAAGGAATAAGAGAAAAAAATGAGGCTTTTTCTCTGATACTGGTCAAAGTGAAAAGCTTTGAGTGACCAAGGGTCAAAAACGCTTAAAGGCAAAAAGCTTGATGCGGTTGAGAACTGGAAGGCTTAGAGGTAAAAAGCATGACGTGGTCCAGGACCAGCAGGCTTAGGGGTAAGAGCTCAAGGTCATAGCTCCTGATATAGCAAAATACCCTACAATTCCAGCAGCTATAGCAGAAGGAATAAACTTATTTTTAGTATTAAATTTGGCTAATATAGTTTTTTTGATTATTTCCTTGGCACAAAAGTGCTGGTATAATTTTGAAATTATATTTAAAAAAAAAAAACAACAGCATTGTTTTATTCTCATTTAATATGTAAATATATATGTGTATATATATGTTCTTCCCCACCCCCCAGAATTACAATAATATCTGTAGTGTAAATTTACAAATATGAATAATATTTTGCTGCAAGGAATTTTCCTTGGCAGAGTTTGAGTGTTTTCTTTTGCAGAAACCATAATGTAATCAACCGAGTAACAAAGGTGACTGATGAACTACGAGGTCTCAGTACCATCAACTGCATCTTCTTCACATAAGCCATGTTTTTTCCACAACAAAGAACATTGTCTTGCCTGTTTTGTTCTGTTTATTTTGTTGTTTAATTTATTTAGTTGCTAAAAGTCTGAATCCATATTAATATCATATAGATGTAATAAAAATTATTGGGGGATACACCATCTAAAAGTTAAAATCATCTGTGGATCCCAGACCGGGACACTTCTGTCCTACTTGGACTGGAAGGTTGTCCGGCTCCTTAAAGTAAAAAGTAACAGTTTATATGGAAATACCAGGTTAAAGGCACTATTGTAAAGTGTGTATTCTTTATAACTTTATAACTGTGTGTATTCTTTATATCTCTCTCTCTCTCTTCGTATTGGCACTTATATGTAATGTATAATGTTAAATTACCAGGTTATGTGTGAAAAATTTCATTAACCAATAGTTTTAAAGAAAACGAATATACAGAGTCAAAACTTCCCTAAATCTGGAGCCCATGTGCCAGAATGATGGTTACAAACAAAATTAAATTAGGCTCAGTGATGGCGCAGTGCCATTTGGGCAGCTGCAACAGACTGGAAGGTAGGTATGCCTTTTGTAATTTGAATTATTACAATTATTATTACAGGATTTATCAACTATGAATTGGCAAGTACCTGGAAAAGAACCCCCTTAATGGTACATACCCCATCTAAAAAGACACACAGGTTCTATGGGAAAGACACACGCACTCTTGGTAGTAGCAAAAATATGAACCCATAGTATGCTCTGGTTCAAAGAAAAGCCTGCTTATGAAAATCAAGCAAAGTAAAAGTTTATCCACACGCTATTAAAATTGATTAGATAACAACACTACTAAGTTATAAAACAATGATGGCAAATCGTCATAGATCTAAAACCTAATGACATACTAATAATACACCCAGAATGTATCAAATATCTATCTCCATCCACACAAGGATGGAATAAATGGGCAGACAGCATTGGAAAAATGAATCAAAATCACAGAGCTAAACGATTATGGGTCACAGTGCTGGGTGCAGCGGGCACTGGAATGGGCGTTTTGAATTCCATTAATTAGGAAATACGGATGAATGAATTAAATGCTTTTGGAAGCACACTGTTTTGCTTAGCTGGTCCTGTTGATGAGAGTTTAGCTGCAATCACGTTATCCCAGATGTCGTTGGCTGACGTAGTAACAACAGCGGAAAAGGAACAAAGAACTGATGCTCAGGTGTTGGTTGATGATTTTATAAAATTTGAGGAAGATGTATCCATTGCTTTAATGTGTGCACAAACACAGTTATGGTCTCCGGGTGTAGCTCACAGCCTAATTGAACAAAGAGCAAATTGGCATATACCTGTGGAATTAAGAAACTTGATCTGGAATACTACCAAGCAACCAGCATGGTTATGGCCTTATAACAAATTAATAGGATTCAAATATGATCCTGATACTATGGCTTTACATCTTCAAATTAAAGCTATAGTGAGAACAGAAAAAGAATTAGCATTTCCTGTTTTTGTATTACGAGCATGAATTAATGGAACTATGTTACTCCCCTGAGTAAACAGACATTGGGCTCAAAAAAGTGCAGGTGGATATGAAGCTGTATCCACCAGCATGTGAGAAGGTTTTATATGTTTGGAATATATACACACAGGAAGGAGGGTTAAGGGGGAGGAGAGGGCCTTGTATTCCCCATCCACTAGCTGCATGGCCCAGTATCCATCTGTGTTGTCACCCTGGGGAAACAGACACAGCCTTGACTTCTTGTTCGAACAATGAGGAATCCAGAAGCTAACTTCCCACACAGTCAGCTGAAGATCTGAGGCCGCTACCACCAAAGGTCGAAGCTATAACATCTGAAGGAACCTCTAGCCAGGTCATATTGCAAGGAAGACTTGTTATAAGCCTAGGGGTTACTATTAAAAGTTCACTTGATACCAAATCCAGTGAGGGCCGTGTTAATCCTTGGGGGTCTCAGGTAAAAGGAATCCTAGGGGCAACATACCCAACCTCACCCCTAAAGCATGCCCACCCTCAGCCACGAACACTCTGGGAAATTTGTCTCTGGCCCCTACTCTGCCATGGGAACCTGGCTCTGACACCCCAAAGCCTTATCAAATACCTGCTCCAAACCCCTCGCTTCAGTGTTAGGCAGCTTCTCAGTCTTGTTAGTAAATGGCATTGGCGATGTGTAGGGGGTGCAAGCAGGTGCATGTGCACCCCCGAGATTGGCCATGCACCCCCTGGAAGCGCCAGCTGTGAAACTGGAAGTGAACTGGCAGTGCATAGTGGTGATCAGCTGCTGGGGGACAACCCCACCCCTGGTTGGCAATTGACCACCACTGGGCCCCCCGCTCTGATTGGTGATCGGCAGCTCGGGGACCCCCCACCCTTGGTGCTCTGGTGCTCCGTGCCAGACTTGGGAAGCACCAGTCACCCATGGTAAATGATCGTGTTCAGTCCACAGGTTTAGGAACATGTGTCACACCAACTTTTCTCTATCAAGGTAGACTAATCAACACCTCTGCTCAAAGAAGACACATTGTAGTATACTTATTACACATACACAAGCTCTGCGCCTTCATGTGATGCTGGGATATTTAGCAGATGTGGCCATGGCCTCTAATCCAAACTGGAGAGTACAACTTCATTGACGAACACACTGACTGGTGCCGTCTTAGAAGTGGTTCTCATTCCCCAGCCCACCCTCCAGCCCCAGCAAAATATAGAACTGACATTATTACACTGAAGATATACCCTTTTTGCTTCAAGTCTTCCTTCTTTCTCTCTACAGATGGGCTCTGTAACCTGGAAGATGGACCCAAGACTGCAGGGTTGGGCACCACCACACTACCTAAAACCCAGACATTTATGGGACTGAGGCAGGACAGGACTAATTGCCTGCGGGAAAATTTCTGAGAGAACAGTATCAATATTATTGTAGAGGTGGGGCTTTTTCCAGGTCTTCCCCAAAACCCTGAATTACTGTAGCATCAAACAGGGAATCTCCTGAATTACTTGCCCAGTGAGTAGTGACTTGGTTTTGGGAGAAATTTAAAAAAGATTATTTTGATATGAAAAAGAATACAAAAGGCTAGAAAACAGGAGCACATTTGCTGTGGAAACGAGGACTGGCAGAACATGGATCCTTCCTTTTAGATGAAGAATATTAGCAGCAATAGGAGTCAGTGTCCTTCCCTGTGTGCTGGAAATGTATGGTACTGTATCCTCTGCCTCCTTCTAAAATGACAAGCAATATCCAAGCGAGTTGTGCAGCACATCAGTTATCAAACCCATTTGTGGACAGTGGGTTTGGGGCAAGCTGTGAGCAGCGCTGGAGGAAATGCATTGCTGACTCCAGCAACAACCCCAGATAATGTCCACTAAGACCTGAACTCCTGATGTTGCACAAGGGGCCGTTCGAGCTCCTGGAGGCTAAGTTCCAATTTGGTCCCCAGAAGTGAGTCACACCACAAGCCACAGAGACAAAAGCCTTTATTGCTTGCAAGTAGGTCGGCCTGGAGTCATGAGACTCAGATCAAAGCCGACCCCGAGTGCCTATTCTCCATTGCTTATATACTCAATTACAAGGTACTGGAAAATTCCTTTAGCACAGGTGTACTTTGGGTTACATAGTTGTGAAATTGGTTGCAATGTTTGGGACTATCTAGCCATTAGCTTGTGGTTTGTATTCTCACACAACAGGGTGGAAAGACAAATTTCAGGTCCTGGGTACATTCTTGTGAAAGCATAAAGTGTTAAAGCAAACAGTTTTTAGCCCCCGCTTGTTCCACACTGACAACCTTGTTGCCCCACAGCTCCTACCTCGTTAACTCACACAGCCTAGACTCCTCTTGTTCTTTTGTTTTTCATAGGAATACTCCAAATGTCCAGGCAATACCCTCCACATGGACATGAGGACCTTGGGCCCATATCTCATTGCGTAAAGAACATGCACAGTACTGCAACATCAGCGAAGTGACAGTGGTGTCATTTACTTCCATCTGAGGCCTGAATGCCAGTCTTTGGATCCAGTGGTGGAGGAGTGTGTGAAGTATCTGTTTCCCATCTTGGATGTTAGAGGTGGTATCACACGAGATTTAGGGTGGTGTAAAATTACTGTCCCAATAAGTGAAATGGAGCAGCGGGGTGAGTGTCAAGGACATCGGTCAGAAAAAGCTGAGGGGGAGCTGGCAGTTCTTCATCCCTTATCTGCAGGGAGACAGTGCTGGGCCCTCTGGGGAGGAGGCCCATGGGCAGGCCTGGTTAGATCTGCAGCTGGCCTGCCAGACATGTGCCTGTAGCTGTCAGATAATAACAGTCTGAGACACAAGCACCCAGATGCACAGAGGGACCAAGCCAGGGCTGCCGAGAAGGGAAGGCTGAGAACTGAGACCCCAGACACCAGGGCATGAAGAAGTGATGGCTGCACAGTGACACCCATTCCCTGGTAGGCTGCAATGCGATGCTGACATTTCCCCACCCAGGCAAGACTATGGTCCCCTCCTCTAGGTCAGATCAATGGGGCAGGACTGGTGCTGCTGACGGGACACTTGCTCTGGGGCTGCCTGAGTCGTGGGTGTCTCAGTTCTCCTCTGGCTGCTGCAGAGACCTAAGTCCTCCCTTGCCCCAGCTCCAGGCAGTCCCAGGGGTTTGGCCATGTGGGGACAGCAGAGCTTGTCGCAGTGCCTGTGCTAGGTCCTGCTGCGGTGTCTCTGCTGTGTGAAGTTTCACCTCTGCTGTTTGATTCCAGGATTCAGAAGAGTCTGAGGACACACAGGTGGGTGAGCCTGACCCTGTATCAGTGACCCCAGATCCTTCCCTGGGAGAGCCGTGCTTCCTGCAGCCACTTCTCCCACCATAGCAGTGCCCCACATGTGGGCTTTGAACCTGTGATAGGACAGAGTCACCACATCATTGCTGGCCCCTGCCTTCACTGCTCCTTTTTCCCAGTGTGCTCTGTGTCCACTGGGCCCTGGGCAGGGCTGGGCTTTTGCCTATGTCAGGCCCCAGGCCCAGGACTGAGCTGGCAACCTAAGCCCAAGTCCTGGGCACCTCAAGTGAGGAAAGCACCAGGCTCAAGGGAGACTCCTCTCCTCCCTCTGGCAAATCCCCCCTGGGCAGAGCCCCTGTCACAGCCCCTCCTGGGCCAGGGCTCACACTCTGAGACACTGTGCATGTCACCCCATCACAGACTCTGCCCGAGCTTGTCCCTACAGGGACTGTGGCAGCTACTGATGGGCAAGGGTGGGAGGGGCTGCCTTAGAGACTGATGGGGACAGAAACAGCTCCACTTCCCAACCGTGTGACACAAGGGGACAGGGTGACAGGAATGAGAGCAGCAGCTGCTGGAGGCAGTGGAGGGGGAAAGGGAAATACAGGAATTCCTGGCTCTGCCCGCTGTTGGCGCCTCTGTGAGACTGAGCCACAGAGGCCCAGCACTCAGCTGCTGAGCTCATCCTTCCCACATGGCAGCTAAAACCATGAGGGTATGGGGCTGGGGCCTGGTGGGTCCTTTGGGTATTGTGCTTTCATGCAAGTCAGCTCTGTGTGTGTCGGGAAGAAAGGGCCCACAGCACCCTGGGGAGAGACCCAGACTGGCTCTCTCAGCTCAGCACTTTGTATGATCCCTGCAGAGACTGGATGTGTTCCTGCCACAGTGCAGCCCCTCTCTGCTCTGCAATGCCTAAGGGTTTAGGGGTGTATGCCAAGGAGGGGATAGGTGTAAAGCACATGGGGCCTTTGCACCTGTTACAGAGTAGGACACTGCAGGGAGTTCGGGGTATTGCTGAGAGCAGGAGCCCTGGAAGCTGGCACAAGACAAATGCCATTGACGGTCGCTTTTTAGCAGTCCCTGGGGAGCAGAGCAGAACTCTGGAAAGCAGTTTCTGGCTCAGAGTCTGATGTTATGTGGCAGCCTGTGTCTTTTAGGAAACTTTAATACGTTGGCTAAAGGGGCATGTATGTGTGTGGGAGGGGAGAGGGGCAAGGAAGAGGTGGGAAGAGGAGAGGAGTGGGGAGAGGAGACCTAGCTGTCACTTCCCTGTTACTTTTCACTTTCAGCTTTTTAGCTGCTGGAGGTGGCAGGAATGGGGTGTGCAGCCTCTCTAAAACAGGGGACACAACAGTGGGAGTCTACTACAGACCTCCCACTCAAAGTCCCGAGCTTGACCAGGAGTTCACCCAGGAACTGACTGAGGCCGCTTGCTCCAGGACCTTGGTTGTCATGGGTGACTTCAATTACCCGGACATTTCGTGGGAAGATAATTCAGCTAAATCTGAGCAGGCGCAAAGCTTTCTCTTGTGCGTGGATGACCTGTACCTGACTCAAGAAGTCTATGGGCCAACGAGAGGCAAAGCGCTGCTTGACCTGGTACTGGGTACGGGGGACGACCTAATCGGCAACCTAGTGATCGATGGGAAGCTGGGTGACAGCGACCACGAGCTGATCACCTTCACCATCCGCCGTAAAGCTGGCAAGTCAGTCAGCAACACAGAAGTCCTTGACTTCAGAAAAACTGACTTTGACAAGCTCAAGAGGCTGGTCAGTCAGGCCCTCAGGGACCGTGACCCCAGGGAGATGGGAGTTCAAGAAGAGTGGTTGCTTCTCAAGGAAGCGATCCTCAGTGCACAAGCTGATTCTATTCCAACACGGAGGAAAGGCAGCAAGAAGGCACAGCAGCCCCGCTGGCTCTCCAGGGACCTAGCGGACCTACTGTGCCTAAAAAGGAAAGCCTACAAAGGATGGAGGACGGGATTCACCTCCAAGGAGGATTACTCCGCACTGGTCCAGTCCTGCAGGGAGCAAACCAGGTAAGCCAAGGCTGCAACTGAACTCCAACTAGCTTCAGGCATCAAGGACAACAAAAAGTCCTTTTTCAGATATGTGGGGAGCCGGAGGAAAAGCAAGGGCAATGTTGGACCCCTGCTAAACCAGATGGGGCAACTGACAACTGACGCCCAGGAAAACGCCAACCTATTAAATGGGTACTTTGCGTCAGTCTTTCATCAGTCCCATGGGACGCCCATGCCTGCTATGGGACAGGGAAATCTGGGTGAGGGGGATCCCCTACCCTCCATCAATGCTGACCTCGTGAAGGAACACCTTGAGAAGCTGGATACCTTCAAGTCAGCCGGCCCTGACAATCTGCACCCCAGGGTACTCAAGGAGCTGGCAAGCGTCATAGCCCAGCCCCTGGCACGGGTCTTTGAAAACTCCTGGCGCTCTGGTGTAGTGCCCAAAGACTGGAAGAAAGCCAATGTGGTGCCGATCTTCAAGAAAGGGAGGAGAGTGGATCCGGCTAACTACAGGCCCATTAGCCTGACTTCTATCCTGGGGAAGATCTTAGAAAAGTTTATTAAGGAGGCCATCCTTGATGGACTGGCCCAGGCTAACATCCTAAGGGACAGACAGCATGGGTTTGTTGCGGGTAGGTCTTGTTTGACCAATCTCATTTCCTTCTATGACCAGGTGACCTATCACCTGGACAAAGGGAGAAGAGATTGATGTCATATATCTTGACTTCGAAAAAGCTTTTGATCTGGTATCCCATGATCACCTCTTGGCCAAACTGCCCAGTTGTGGCCTTGGCTCCACCACGATCCGCTGGCTGGGAAATTGGCTTCGTGGTCAGACCCAGAGGGTTGTAATTGATGGCAGTCACTCATCGTGGTGCCCTGTGACCAGTGGGGTCCCTCAAGGCTCTGTCCTGGGACCCATACTGTTCAACAGCTTCATTAATGATGTGGACATTGGAGTCAGGAGTGGACTGGCCAAGTTCGCCGATGACACCAAACTTTGGGGCAAAGCATCCACGCCAGAAGACAGGCGGGTGATCCAGGCTGACCTGGACAAGCTCAGCAAATGGGCAGATGGGAACCTGATGGTGTTTAACACCAAAAAATGCAAGGTTCTCCACCTTGGGAGGAAAAACCTGCAGCACGCTTATAGGCTCGGCAGTGCTACGTTGGTTAGCACTACAGAAGAAAGAGACTTGGGGGTCATCATTGACCACAAGATGAACATGAGCCTGCAATGCGATGCTGCGGCTAGTAAAGCGACCAAAACGCTGGCGTGCATCCATAGATGCTTCTCGAGCAAATCCCGGGACGTCATTCTCCCCTTGTACTTGGCCTTGGTGAGGCCGCAGCTGGAGTACTGCGTCCAATTTTGGGCTCCACAATTCAAAAAGGATGTGGAGAAGCTTGAGAGAGTCCAGAGGAGAGCCACGTGCATGATCAGAGGTCAGGAGAACAGACCTTACGACGACAGGCCGAGAGACATGGGACTCTTTAGCCTGGAAAAGCGCAGGCTCAGGGGTGATCTGTTGGCCACCTATAAGTTTATCAGGGGTGACCACCAGGATCTGGGGGAACGTCTGTTCACCAGAGCGCCCCAAGGGATGACGAGGTCGAACGGTCACAAACTCCTGCAAGACCGTTTCAGGCTGGACATAAGGAAGAATTTCTTTGCTGTCCGAGCCCCCAAGGTCTGGAACAGTCTGCCAGCAGAGGTGGTTCAAGCACCTACATTGAACACCTTCAAGAGCAAATTGGATGCTTATCTTGCTGGGATCCTATGACCCCAGCTGACTTCCTGCCCTTTGGGCAGGGGCCTGGACTCGATCATCTCCCGAGGTCCCTTCCAGCCCTAATGTCTATGAAATCTATGAAATCTATGAAATAAAATGCATTAAATTAAGAAAGCCAGGGCCAAGTTTCCAAGCCCCCGGACCAGGACCAGCTGCTTGGAGGCTTTAGCCCCCACAAGAGTGACCCTGTTGAGAAACAGCCCCAAGGAGAGACACCTAGCCCCTCTAGCACTGGTGAAAGGTGCTGAACATCCACTCTCCAGAGATTCAGCTGGGAGGAGGGCTCCAGGCACAGTGTTCACACACTGTGAGAGAGATCCCCACTCAAACCCCACCGCCTGAACATGGGAGCTGTCTCTGTGCCGGGGCCCTGCTGGGATGGGCAGGCACCGCTCACTGACACAGCCCAGCCATGGAGTCACTCCTGGGCCCTCCTCCACCTCCCGCAGCCTGAGCGAGTGGCACTGCCCCTGGTCCTTGACCCCAAAACCTGCTCTGAGATGGGCTATTTCTGTATGAATGTGGGTGTGATTCTCCAGCACCTTCCCTGTTACATGTCCAGGCTGAGAGGGCCACAGGGGAGGAGCTTGCTCTCTGCTGGTCTGCTGTGGTTGCTGCCAGGAGGGTGGGCATGGGGAGGTGCCCCTGCCCGGAGCACGTGGGCCAGGGCTCCTGGGTGTTAACAAGCCTGGCCCTGGACCGAGGGGACGGTGTGAAAGAGGATGGCAGGAGGAGAGGGGGCATCCTGGAGCCAGGTTCAGCCTGACCAGTGTGAGGAGAGACCTCATGTCACAATGTCACTTCCTCAAACCACCATCTCTGCCATGTTAACACCCTGCAGTGTGGCCGGTGCTGGCATGTTTTAATGGCCATGTGGAGCCCTTAGCACTTCCCCTCTTCCACAGTCTCTGGCTCAGCCTTCAGCCCAGCCTGAAGGAGGCACAGTTGGAGAGGCATTTAGTCAGACTGAATGCCTTGAGAAGTGCAGCAAGGAGCTGGTGACAGTCCCAGACCACAGGCATGGCTCATACAATTCCTAGCAAATGCAGCAGGTCCCATTGGATAGGATTTCCATGTGCTGGGGGACTGGTATTGAGCTCAACTGCAAAGCAGCTGGTGTGAGGAGGGTCACTGCCTTACCGGGGGTAGGGCAGAGCCCCCTCCCTGGGGAGTACATGCAGCTCCTGCTGCCACTCCCTCCACAGCAGTCACAGGGAGGGGCTGCAGCTGCTCCCTGGCCATGTTCACCCCTTGGCCAGCCCGGGTCAGTCACACCTTGGGGTGTGTAGGGACACGAGGGTCCAGCTGCCTGATGACACCCCAGCCCTGTTCCTGCAGGTCTGTCCCTGGCACATACCTCTCCAGCCCCAGCTCCCCTCTAGCACTGCTGCAGCACCAGGGCAGCTCCACAGGGCAGACACTTGTGTGCACCGGTGCTATCTCCTGCTGCTGGTTAAACCCTGGTTCTGTATAAGACTCCCCAGGCCAGCACAAAGGCCCCTGGAGTGCCCCTTCCCTATGCACCCCACCTCCTGCCAGTTACCCTGGTGTCTTGGTCACAGCCCTGTGTACACTTATGTTGGGTTTGTGTGTTTCCCTGCTGCCCAGGCCACATCACCATGGAGAGGCGGGTTGCCTTATTCTCCTTCGGCCCTGCATGGAGACCTTCTCTGGCCGGCTGCATTGATCTCCTTGTTACTCTCCAAATTCACCATCTGATGGCAGGTAGGTGCCTCTGCGTCCTCATGCCATTTACTGCTTGTTACCTCTCAGATTCATGTTCTTGGGGACCCTGACACAGGATGCAGTCTGTCTGACTCACAGAGAATCCCCCCACACACACACCCCTAAACAGAAACTGATTAAGATGCAGTGAGAGAAACACCTAAAACCCTCCAGATAAGGGTGACAAGAGTTAACCAACTGCCCTAGGTCTCATTTGCATCTGAGATGGGACCAGGTGACAACTCATTTACATGGCAGATGGAGAACAGAAAGCCCGAAGCACTGTGAATTCTGGGATCAGAGAAGCAGGGGAGCACTGCATGATGGGGAATCTGAGCTCCAAATGCTAGTCAACGCACATTTACACACACCCAGCTCGGCATTTATCAGACCAGTTCTAATCTGGATTTACAAAGGACTTCCACACACACACCCCCCAGAACTAAGCAGAAGTAAGTTTACTAGGCATCTCGGGCCGTACATTCCCCGGTCCCACCATTGGAGACCTATTTAAACTCAGTGGACTAAAACTCAGTTGACAGATTAGGGAAAGCTGAGACAAAGAGACCGAGTCAGAGGGGGTACGGGCAACATTTGAACAATGGTAAAGGGTTCCTCACAATGTCCAGCCGGTTGGAGCCCTGACCACAAGCGTTGTCATACTTCTCCCAGGATGACTGGTGGAAGTCCTCCCCTCCCAAAGGTTATGAACACTCCAATAATTGCCGTAAGGCTGTTAAAAGACTGTAGTAAGATCTGGAAAAGTCATGCTAAGCTAAGGCTTGTTCACAAGTAAAAATCCAAAACCCTGATGCTGCAAGCTATCTATTGTTTCTGAAGCAGCCATGAGATCTCCCATCAGTATATCTGCTATCCATAGGAATGTCAAGCTGGCTCCTTTAAGTGTCTGGTTACTCCTTAACCTTATGTTTTCCTGAGTATCGATCAGTTTCTTGAGATATTCCTAACCAGATAACCCCTTGTCAAGAGAAAAGACAATCTGATTTACACTATTGAGAATGTGTTGAAGAAGCTGAACTGAGGGCATAAAAATCTGTAAAAAGCGGCAAAGTGTGTGTGCTTCAAGAGAAGAAGTCTCTCTCACATCACCTGCTGTTGTTCTCGGGACGCTGGAAGAAACAGATCATCTCCCTTCAAGGATCGTGCTGAGAACTTTAACCTGTCAGGAAACAAGCTGAGTGCCTTGGACTGGTGAGATCCCAGCGCTCGCTCGCTCGCTCGCTCTCTCTCGCTCTCTTTTTTCTCTTTTCTCTCCAGACATAGATTTCTGAACCCAAACTGTATTAGTTAAGCTTGAGCTAAGTTTCCCCAAATACTTAGTGAAACCAGGGTATACTGTGACTGTTTGTGTTTGTTTTTCCTTTGCATGTCTGTCACTACTAGTGTCAATATATATTTCATCTACTTGGCAATAAATAACTTTTATAGTCAAACTGGTAGCAACTGGGTATATTTTTCCTTCTTTACTTTTTAAGCTAAAGATCCCTGTGAAGCCCAAAAACATTGTGGGGTCTGCTCACCAAGAGGCTAAAGAGTGGGATGTGCTGAGTTTGAGACACACAAGGGGATCAGCTTGTACAGGCTGATTGACCCAGTTCAGCTCAGACGTGCCCTAATGAACTGAATGCTGGCCCATGGGGGTGTCATCTGGACACCCAGCGGATTCAGAGGTATTCTGTTTAATTGTGTGCTTGTGTCTGACTGGGGTTATTGTTGCTCTGATGAACTGATCCTTGGCATATGAGGGTGTCAGCCTGTCCACCCGGCCAGGTCAGGCGTGTCACGTTAGTGTGTGTGTGTGTGTGTGTGTGTGTGTGTGTGTGTGTGTGTGTGTGTGTGACTGATTTGGTGACGGGAGGAACCCAGCCCCATTGAAACTGAGTCCTGCAAGATAGCTCCACGGGGGGTGAGGGCTTGCAGAAGGGAGATATACAGCTCCATATAAAAACAAGTAACACAAGCAGCACATTGATAGAATTACCGAGATCCTAGAAACGTGTCCCTAATAAATGAGCACATCCCAAAGTGATGGGCAAATCAGGTAACATGCTATTCTCACCCAGAGCTCTACTACCCTGCAGTACTTCGCACAGCAGAGATGTAAGCATGTCACCTCCTTGCACAGCTGCCCACATGGGATCCAGGCCCTGCCCAGGGTAGGCACTGAACCACCCCCCATGGACCCTTTCCTGCAGGCCTGTGTCTGCCCAGCTGCTGGACTTGCTGTCTCTGATCCACCCTTGCTCCCTGAACCAGCCCACTGCTAGGTACTTCCCCCCGCTTCCTGCCATGCATCCACTGCTCTGCAGATACCTTGGCCCTTGGCCCTTAATGCCCCTGTGTTGCCAGATTTGCCTATCCCTTTTGGGTGTGCTCATTTATTAGGGGTATGTTTCTGGAGTCTCTGCAATTCTATCAATTTACTGTTTGTGTCACTTTTGTTTCTATACAGAGCTGTATCTCTCCCTTCTGCAAGTGCTCACCCCCAGTGGAGCTACCTTGCAGGGCTTAGTTTCAATGGGGCTGGGTTCCTTCAGCTACTGAATCAGCTGAATATGTACACACACACACACACACACACACACACACACACAGATTAACAGAGCACATCTAAGCAGGTAGAGTAACTCAGCATTGCCAGACTGATGCCCTTATGTGCCACAGACTCAGCACAGAAACAGCATGTATGAGCCAGCCGGGTCAATCAGCATTTAGAGGCTGACACTCTCATATGCCATGGCTCAGCACTTCCCAATCTCTTGTCCCAGTTGTCCTGAGAGTAATTCCCTTGATGAGTAGATCCCACAGGATTTTGAGGCTTTACAGGGATCTTTGGCTTAAGTAAAAGAAGCGCTGCGGCAGAGCAAATGGGGAGGGTGAAGAGAAGAAAGAGGAAACAAGGTTTGGAGAGAAAGTATAGGAACCAGTTTGACCATAAAAAATATTTTATTAACAGATATATGAAACTTATGATGATATTAGTAGTAATAGCCATACAAGGAAAAACAAACAAAACAATTACAATTTTATATGGGTATAGATGGGTATTTTGGGAAATCTAGCTCAAGTCTGATCAACAAAAGTCAGGTTTATAAAGCAATGCCTGGAGTAAGAGAGGGGGGAGAGAGAGAGAGAGAGAGAGAGAGAGAGAGAGAAATTAAAATCAAATCAAGCCAAAGGCTTAGAAAGTTGGCTTAAAGAAACAGAGACAGAGTGACAGAGACAGAGAGCTGGGTCTCTCCACACTGTGCAGTCTGAACTGGTCGAGGGTCCAAGTGTTTGCTGGAGCTTGCGGACAAGCTGCTCAGTTTCCGGTCCAGCGTGCTTGAGACAGGCAGAGCCCCCAGCACGCTCCGGGAGGGTATTCCAGGCAGAAAAGGGAAAGATGACATCCCAGTGGAAGTGGTGCAGCATTCGGATCCAAGCACTGGAACCGAGACTTGAGCTTGGGTAGGGTTTTTTGTAGGGAACCAGCCGTGGTTGAAGGGAGAACGCTAGGCTTGTTTATGGGTAAATGGTGGCTCAAGGAAGTATACCAGAGTTGTTCTGTTATGCTGGACAAACAGGAGCTGATCACGCCCGGCTATGGGCAGCTGTTACTCTGAGCGAGCTCACAAAGCAAACAGGCAGATTCAGTGTTTTGAGTACCAATAAAGGAGTCATCACTAGAATTGGTCTGATAAATGCTGAGCTGGGTGCGTGCAGACATGGGGATTACCATTTGGAGGAGAGATCCCCCATCATGCAGTGCTCCCCTGCTTCTCTGGTCTCAAGGTTCAGAGTGGTCC
Organism: Crocodylus siamensis; assembly: GCF_052110815.1. Lineage (NCBI taxonomy): Eukaryota > Metazoa > Chordata > Crocodylia > Crocodylidae > Crocodylus > Crocodylus siamensis. Next base: position 55,472,914 of record NC_143409.1, on the reverse strand, counting down.
TTGCCTTGGACTCTCTGTTCTCCACCCTGAATGCCAGTGGAGTTGCCACCCTGCCCCATCTTTGATGTAAATGAGACTGGGGGAGTTGCCTTACTCCTATCACCCTTGTCTGGAGGGGTTTAGGAGTGTCTCCCACTGCACCTTCCTTGCCTTTTGTGAGTCCTTCTGATCAGTTCTGGTTCAGGCAGAGGTGGGTGGGGGGATTCCTTTGTTAGTCATACAGGCTGGGTACTGTCCCCAAGAGCACAGAGCTGACAGGTGACACCTGAGATGTGGCCTGTCGCATTGGCCTGGCTTTCTCTCAGTCACTGATGAACATGTTCAGCCATTTCTTCTACCCCTCCGATCAGGCTCTCTCCTCTGAAATGTAACTGTCAGCCTGCTTGGAATTGAGACACCCCCTCACTGACATAGGTAAGGTGTGGCCTGACACCCCAGCCCTGTTCCCCACCCCACTACATGGCTGGTTCACGCCCCTGTGCCTGGGTGCACTGGGAGGTGCTCACACCTCAGTGAAGAGGGCCTCCAGCAATTGCCCTCCCCTATAGTGCACATCTCTCATTATGGGGCTGTATCTGACCCACACAATGGACCCGTTGCTGGGCGGGGGGCAGGAGCAGACCCTACTGTGAGTTCTAGTGCGGCACTGAACCCATTAGAGCCAGGCTGCCGAGGATGCAGTTTGTCCTTGTCCACGCTCACTCTCTGCTGCCGTGTTGCAGCTGCACTGATGCTGTTCTCGACTCTTCCTTTCTCGGCTGTCTTGTTCTGCTCCCCAGCCCAGTTCAGAGTGATTGGACCAGCCCAGCCAGTCATTGTCTCTGTGGGCACCTCTCCCACAGCATTAGTGCTGAGAGCATGGAGGTGCAGTGGGTCTGGTCCCAGTTCTCTACATATGTGCACTTGTACCGAGACAGAGAGGATCGGGATGAGGAGCAGATGCCTGAATATCGAGGCAGGACTCAACTTGTGAAGAATAACATCACTAATGGGAGCATCTCTCTGAGAATACACAGTGTCCAACCACCTGACCACAGGCAGTACACCTGCTTCTTCCAGTCTGGTGCCTCCTCACACGCTGCTCTGTTGGAACTGCAGGTGACAGGTCAGTTCCTCTGCTGTTTGGAGCCACCCAGAGTGTACTGAAGGGGGGTCAGGCTCAGGGGGCAGTAACAATACTTCACTTGTCAGCACCCAGAGTCCTCTCTCAACCTCCAGTGCCTGCAGTTTAATGCCTGCAGTGCTGACAGAGGTGGCATAGAGAGCAGAGCCAGGGGGCTGCAGAGGGGGCTGTGAGAGACGGAGAGAAAGGGAGAATGGGAGTGGAGGGATAAGCAGAATCTGGCCCTAGTTACATTACTGAGAGTTGATGCCATCTTCTCTTGCAGGTCACTTTTTCCCCCAGGTCTCCCCCTGGGTGGTGGCTCTGGCCGTGATGCTGGTGGTTGTCATTTTTCCTGGGCAGCATCATGTCAATGGTAATGTAAGAAGAAGAGAGCTCCTGTGAGATGGGACAGGGCAGGATGGGTGGGAGCTTCCCTTCCACTGCTCTGAAGGGGCCTGTAAGCACTGGGGAGTTGTTACCAGATTTGCCCGCTACTTTGGGGTGTGCTCATTCATTAGGGCTAGGGTCTTGGTAATTCTATCAATGTGCTGCTTGTGTTACTTGTGTTTCTGTATGGAGCTGTATCTCTCCCTTCTGCAAGCCCTCACCCCCCAGTGGAGCTATCTTGCAGGACGCAGTTCAGTGGGGCTGGGTTCCTCCAGTCCCCAAATCAGTCATACACACACACACACACACACACACACACACACAGATTAACATGACACGCCTGACCTGGCCGGGTTGATCAGCATGGACAGGCCGACACCCTCATATGCCAAGAATCAGTTCATCAGAGCAACAATAACTACAGTCAGACCCAAGCACACAGTTAAACAGAATACCTCTGAATCCACTGGGTGTCCAGCTGACACCCTCATGGGCCAGCGTTCAGTTCATTAGGGCACGTCTGAGCCAAACCGGGTCAGTCAGCCTGTACAAGCTGAGCCCCTGATGGGTTTCGAACTCAGCACGTCCCAATCTTTTAGCCTCTTGATGAGCAGACCCCACAGTATTTCCGGGCTGCACAGGGATCTTTAGCTTAGGTAAGAGGGGCGTTGCTACAGAGCAAGTGAGGAAAGAGAAGTAAAGAAGGCAAAATATACCCAGTTACCACCAGTTTGACTGTAAAAGTTATTTATTGCCAAGTAGATGAAACATATATTGACACTAGTAGTGATAGACATGCAAAGGAAAAACAAACACAAACAGTCACAGTATACCCTGGTTTCACTAAGTATTTGGGGAAACTTAGCTCAAGCTTAACTAATACAGTTCAGAGTTCAGAAATCTATGCTTGGAGAGAGAGAAGAAAAGAAAGAGAGAGAGCTGGGATCTCGCCAGCCCAAGGCACTCGGGCTGCAAAGCCGACAGGTCGACAGTTCTCAGCACAATCCTTGAAGGGAGACGATCTGCCTCCTGCCGCCTCTCCAGAAGAAAGCAGGTGGTGTCAGCACACACTGCTGCTTCTTTTACAGATTTTTATACCCTCAGTTTAGTTTCTTTCAAGCATTCTCAATAGTGTAAATCAAATTGTCTTTTCTATTGACAAGGGGTTATCTGGGTGGAACATCTCAGGAACTTGATTGATACTCAGGAAACATCTACTTGGAGCCAGCTTGCCATTCCTATGGATAGCAGATATACTTGATGGGATCTCTCTTGGTGTCTTCAGAAACAATAGATTGCAGCATCAGGGTTTTTGGATTTTTACTTGCTGTGAATAAGCCTCAGCTTAGCATGACTTTTCCAGATCTTATTATAGTCTTTTAACAGACTTAAGGCAATTATTGGAGTGTTCATAACCTGTTGTGGAGAGGACTTCCACCCGTCGTCTCGGGAAAAGTATGACAACACTTTTGGACAGGGCTCCAACAGGCTGGATGCTGTGATGAACCCTGTGCCATTGTTCAAATGTTGCCCATACCCCCTCTGACTCGGTCTATTGCCTCAGCACTCCCTAACCCGGCAACCGAGTTGTAGCCAATTAAGTTTACATCGGCCTCCCCTAGCGGGACCGGGGAATGTACGGCCCGAGATGCCTAGTAAACTTACTTCTGCTTAGAGGTGTGGGGGGGGGGGGGAGGAAGGAAAAGTCCTTTGGAAATCCAGATTAGAACTGGTCTGATAAATGCGGAGCTGGGTGTGAGGGTCAATCAGCATTTGGAGCACAGATTCCCCATCATGCACTGCTCCCCTGCTTCGCTGATCCCAGAATTCACTGCAGTCTCTGCTTCAGGCTTTCTGTTCTCCATCTCTCATGTAAATGAATGGTCATCTGGTCCCATCTCAGATGCAAATGAGACCTAGGGCACTTGTTGCACTTTTGTCACCCTTATCTGGAGGGTTTTAGGTGCATCTCTCACTGCGTCTTAATCAGCTTCTGTTTAGGTGGTGGGGGGCGCGATTCTTTGTGAGTCAGATAGTCTGTGTCCTGTGTCAGGCTCCCCAAGAACATGGAGCTGACAGGTAACAGAGTGGACTGAAGCTGTGGGAGAATGTGACAGTTGTGCCTCTTCGGGGCAGTCTATTAGTGGTCCCACAACACTGATGAAGAGCCAACCGCCGGCCTTCTAGCCTGCCATGCCTTGTTGTTATTTGCTTGATGGAAAGATCTTAATCAAGCAGGAGGCTGCCTATTCTCTGACTCAGTGCCTGAGGCACTATCTGCGGTTCCTTTCCTCCCCTTACATCTGCAAGGCTTGGGCTGTGGTGTATCTGGTGTTGTTCAGGTCTGTCCTGATCTCTGTGCCGCGCAGACGCTCTTGGGCTTGTCCCTCAGCCTGCACCCTCGCCAGCGCCCTCTAGCTCATTTCACACTGCCCATTCTGGGGCTTCTCACCAGTATCAGCTCCAGGGCTCCTCACTGCCCCCTTCAGTCAGGGCTCCTCGCTGCCCCCTAACTCCAGGCTTCACACTGCCCCCTAACTCTGGGGCTGGGGCCAACGCACCCCAAACAATGCTGCGCCTTCTCTGGTACCAGGAACTCCCACGCTACTATGGAGTCCCTATGAGGCCTCCTCCAACCCCTAATAGCCTCACCCAGTCCTCCGGTGAAACAATAAACACAAAACACAAAGCCCCTGGGCTATAACATAAAAAGCTAGACCATCCAGCCAAAAAATATAATAAACCATCCCTACCAGAGACAGCAAGTGCACCAAACCCCAGCAGGAATCAGGGGATGTTCCCACCATTAGAGTTCTCCCCTTGTGCTGGCCGAGTTCCTCCTCCCTTGGCCGCCGGAGGGAAACTGCCCTCCTGGCTTCCTGCCTGGGCTTAAGAAGGGCTAAGCTCTGCCCCTTCCTGTCTCTAGGTTTCCTGCTTGCCCTAGCAACCAGCACCTTCTCAGCCCTGGTGACTGGCAGCTGAGCTTCCCCCTTCCCGCCACTAGGGGTCTCTTCCGAGCCATTTCTGCTCTCAGTCCCAGGGCACCTGGGAGCTCTGCGACATACCTCCCCCCTTTAACTCCAGACTCACCAAGCCGATATTCATCCTTGCGGGCCTCCGCCTGGCCTCCTCCCCTGGGCCTGTCTTCTGGCACCCAACAACCCGGATACAGGAGGCAGAGGTTTTCAGGTGCCTCCTACTCGCCTTTTCCCCAAGGGCACACCATGTGGGATTTGTTGGGAGTTACCCACCACAGGTAGTCCCCCCACATTAGCCAGCCTTGGTAAGGTGCACCTAGGCCTGTAGGGCCCCAGATTCGATGTATTTTTCAGCCAGGACATTAGACACTGTATCGTAGCTCTGGGCAGGGGTCTGTCTCTTTGCAGCCCCCTTCTTTTTTCCTCTTCCCCTCCTTCACAAGGCACTGACCTTTCTCCTCTCGTCTTCTGACACTCCGGCCCTGCCTGGAAAGCCGGTTCTTAGAGGGATTCTCCTGCCTCTCAGTAACAGGGTTAGGTTTCCCTGCCACCCAGCCCCTCTTCTTCTTTCTTGTCTGGGATCCTTCTGATGCTCCAGGCCCCTCTTCCTCCTCATATTGCCTTGAGAAGAAGTCAGCATTTGTATTCAGGGTCCCCGGGTGATGTTTTATCTCAAAACAGTATGGCTGTAGACTATTAGCCCACCTTATCAGCCTAGCACTGTCTGTCTTCATATTCTGTAACCAGCGTAAGGGCGCGTGATCAGTGATCAGCATGAACTGACGTCCTAATAGATAGTACTGGAATGTTTCGATAGCCCGTTTAATTGCCAAACACTCCTTTTCTTTCGTGGTGTAATTCCGTTCTGGTGGATGTGATTTCCTACCTATGCAGGCTATAGGGCATTCTTCTTCTCCCTCTCTCTGCATCAACACCACTCCAATAGCTTCCTTTGAGGCGTCAGTCTGTACTTGGAACGATTTGTTAAAGTCGGGTGTATATAAAAGGGGTTGCAAGCACAGTGCGTCCTTCACTGCTCGGAAAGCTTCTTCTGCAGTTGGTGTCCATCTCACCTTGGTAGGAGCTTCCGCCTTTGTCATCTCTGTCAAAGGCTCCACCACCTCTGCAAAATGAGGTACAAACCTCAATAATAATTGGCTAACCCCAAAAAGGTTCTCACTTGCCTAGCGTTCTCACGTGCATAGCGTTCTCACGTGGTTCTAGGTTCTCACGTGCATAGCGGAGACCAACTGGAGGCTACAGAAATGGTGCTTCGAGGCGGGCTTTGGCTTCCTCAGCCATGACTGGCACATCGTGATGAGAGACATGCTGGGATGGGATGGGCTCCACCTTTCCCCTAAAGGTAAGCGTGTGTTCTCTTCCAGGTTGGTGAACCTCCTTCGGCGGGCTTTAAACTAGGCTCGTCGGGGTAGAGGGAAGATGAGGGCGGAGGAGATGATGAACTACCAGGCCCAGCAACAGCCAGCGAGCCCAGACCAATGGTCAAAAGGGAGAAACAGGTAAGTGATGGGGGACGGGGCATTGCTGAGACTAGGGGGTCAGTGGGCACAACCGTTGGAGGCCTCAAATGCCTCTACACGAATGCTCGAAGTATGGGGAAGAAGCAGGAGGAACTCGCCCTCCTCCTAGCTGTCACCAGCCCTGACATAGTAGGGATCACAGAAACGTGGTGGGACTCATCGCATGACTGGGCGGTGAGTGTCAAGGGCTATAGGCTGTACAGGAGGGACAGGATAGGAAGGAAAGGTGGAGGAGTAGCACTCTACATCAAGGAGGAATATACTTCCTCGTTAATTAGCAAGGGGGTAGAGGGGGGGCACTCTGAGGTGCTCTGGGTTAGAGTAAAAGGCAGTCCAGGGGAGAGAGACTTAACAGTGGGAGTCTACTATAGACCTCCCAACCAGGGAGAAGAGCTCGACCAGGAATTCTTAGGTCAGCTCACAGAGGCAGTGACGGCTAAGGATGTGATCATCATGGGGGACCTGAACTTCCCAGACATCTGCTGGGAGGAGCAGTCAGCCAAGTCTGATCGCTCACGTCGGTTCTTAGCCAGAGTGCAGGACCTCCATCTAACCCAGGAGGTGCACAGTCCCACCAGGGGAGACGCCTTGTTGGACCTGGTGCTGGCCACGGGTGATGACCTGGTGAGGGGGCTGCGGGTGATGGGCCACCTGGGAGACAGTGATCATCGCTTGCTGGAATTCACCATCCAGCGTAAGGTGGCAAAGGGCTGCAGCAAGGCAACAGCCCTAGACTTTAGGAGGGCTGACTTCAACAAGCTAAGGAGGATCGTTGGGGAAGCGCTGAGGACCCAGAGGGGAAGGGAATCAGATGTCGAAGGTGAGTCGTTGCTCCTTAAGATCCTCCATGCCCAAAGGGAGGTAATCCCAACAAGGGTCAAAGGGAGCAGGAGGGCACATAAACCCCCATGGCTCACTAAGAGCATCCGGGAATGTCTCCTTGCTAAAAGGGAGGCATACACCCAATGGAGAGATGGGGTCATCACCAAGAAGGACTATGTTACAGTCGCCCGAGGATGTAGGGGGGCAGTCAGGAGGGCCAAGGCAGAGATGGAGATAGGACTAGCTTCCCGGATTAAGGACAATAAGAAGTCCTTCTTCAAATACATAGGGGGTAAAAAGAGGGTCCCGGGTAATGTGGGGCCCCTGCAGGACACGATGGGCAACTTAGTCATCAAGCCAGATGATAAAGCTAACATATTTAACGATTTCTTTGCCTCTGTCTTCCTAAGTAGGGACCAGTTCAGCCACCTCCCTGCTGGCCCCCCTCGGGCCCCGGGAGAGACACGCCTGGGCCAGGGGTTAGCGAGGAGTTAGTTAGGGTACTTCTGGAGAGGCTGGACGTGTTCAAGTCCGCTGGTCCGGACGATCTTCACCCTAGGGTTCTACAGGAACTGGCCGAGGTCATTGCGGGACCCCTGGCGCGGCTCTATGAGCACTCGTGGTGCTCTGGCGAGGTGCCGGAGGACTGGAAGAGGGCCAATGTGGTCCCTATCTTCAAAAAGGGAAAAAAAGAGGACCCGGGAAATTACAGGCCAGTTAGTCTTACCTCAATCCCGGGTAAGCTCTTTGAAAAAATTCTCCTGGCACACATCCAGGAGGGCCTTGCGGGGGAATGTATGCTCAAGGGCAACCAACATGGGTTCATCAGTGGCAGGTCTTGTCAGACCAACCTGGTGGCCTTTTACGATCAGGTCACCAAATCATTAGACGCAGGGGTTGCTGTGGATGTAGTCTTTCTGGACTTCCGGAAGGCTTTCGACACTGTCTCTCACCCTGTCCTCATCAAAAAGCTGGGAGACTGTGGTGTTGATGCCCACACGGTCAAATGGGTCGCCAACTGGTTGGAGGGCCGCACCCAGAGGGTGGTAGTGGATGGGTTCTTCTCGACCTGGAAGGACGTGGGCAGTTGGGTTCCGCAGGGCTCGGTCCTCGGGCCCGCACTGTTCAACGTCTTCATCAGTGACTTGGATGACGGGGTAGAAAGCACCCTGTTCAAGTTTGCTGATGATACTAAGATGTGGGGGGATGTGGGTGCACTAGAAGGGTGCAATAGGCTACAAGCTGCCCTTGACAGGTTGCAACGGTGGGCGGATGAGAATAGGATGGGGTTTAACACTGATAAGTGCAAGGTGTTGCACATGGGGAGGAAGAACCGGCACCACACTTACAGGTTGGGGAACTCCCCTCTTGCCAGCACGGAGACGGAAAAGGATCTTGGAGTCGTCATTGACTCCACGATGAACATGGGCCGGCAGTGTGGGGAGGCAGTCAAGAAGGCCAACCGTACCCTGTCATGCATCCACAGATGCATCTCGAGCAGGTCCAGGGAGGTGATCCTCCCCCTCTATGCGGCACTGGTCAGGCCGCAGCTGGAGTACTGCGTCCAGTTCTGGGTGCCACACTTCAAGAGGGACGTGGACAATATGGAAAGAGTTCAGAGGAGGCCACTCGTATGATCAGGGGTCAGCAGGGCAGGCCTTATGAGGAGAGGCTACGGGACCTGAACCTGTTTAGCCTCCACAAGAGAAGGTTAAGGGGGGACCTTGTGGCCTGCTACAAACTGGTCAGGGGGGATCAGCAGGTATTGGGGGAGTCCCTGTTCCCCCGTGCGCTGCCAGGAGTGACCAGGAATAACGGTCACAAGCTGGCGGAGGGTAAGTTTAGATTAGATATTAGGAGGCGCTACTTCACAGTCAGGGCGGCTAGGGCCTGGAACCGGCTTCCAGGGGAAGTGGTGCAGGCTCCTAGCCTGGGGATTTTTAAAAGGAAGTTAGATGAGCACCTTGCCGGGGTCATCTGACCCCGGTGCTCTTTCCTGCCAAGGCAGGGGGTCGGACTAGATGATCTACCTAGGTCCCTTCCGACTCTAGCTACTATGAAACTATGAAACTATGCCTTTTAGTATGAGGAGTTTGATACCTCTGTAAGGCCTCCACCTTGCTCAACAGTGGTCTTACCCGTCCGCCTCCTACTAGGAATCCCAGATATTGGGTTTCCTCTTTCCCTATTGTGCATTTCTTTGGATTGGCCATCAACCCAGCCCTTCTCAAGTCCTGCACTACTGCTGTCAGTGTGGTGAGGTGTTCTGCCCAGCCTGTGGTGTAGCTTACAATATCATCAATGTAAGCCGCAGCGTAGCCCCCATGTGGAGCCAAAACTCTGTCCATTAGATGTTGAAATGTAGCTGCAGCTCCATGTAATCTGAATGGCATACGTTGGAGTTGGAAAAGGCCCCAGGGGTTGGCGAATGCTGTCTTTTCTTGATCCTCAGGAGCCACTGGGATCTGCCAGTATCCTTTTGTCAGGTTGAGGGTGGAGATATAGCGAGCTTGTCCGATGTTTTCTATCAGCTCGTCTATTCTTGGCATTGGGTATGCATCGAACCTAGCTACTGCATTCACCTTCCAGAAATCAATGCAGAGGCAAATTTTCCCATCGGGCTTAGGTACTGCCACAATAGGCCTCCTCCAGTCACTGTGTGACTCCCATATAATGCCTCTCTCCAGCATCATTATTTCCATTTTTATTTGGCTCTGCTGTTGTTGGGGAATCCACCGCCAGTGTTCACAGACCACCTGGCCCGGAGGAGTTCTTATTCGATTCACCACACCCCGAGCTTCCCCAGGTGTGTCCCGGAATATATCTCCGTACTCCCTGATTAGCTCGGTGGCCTGTCTTCTCTGTGCTTTTGATAGTCGTGGGGCCAATTCCACGTCCCCCAGTCCACTCTCCTCAGTCAATGAGGGTCCCAATTCCAGTTCCTCAGGATGGAGAGATAGGTACATGCATTCCTGGTCCTCCCACTTCTTTAGCATGTTAACGTGGTTTCTTCTGTTTAACATGTTAACGTGGCTTCTTCTGTTTATCCATCTGGTAGACCTTGTAGTCTACAGGCCCTACTTGGCGTACCACTTCATAGGGTCCCTGCCACCACACAAGCAACTTACTTTCTCGGTCTAGCAATAGAATCAACATGCGATCTCCCACCTCAAATTTTCTTGTCCATGCACCTCAGTTATAATATCTCATTTGACGTTGTTGTGCCTCCTTGAGATTTCCTAGGACCGCACTTCGGGCTGCTTCTAGACATTCCCGCAGATGTATTACATATTGGACTAAGTTCTGGTCCTTACTCTGCTGTTCCTCCCAGCTTTCCTTAATCAGCACCTGAGAGCTCTGTGACAGAGAAGTTTCTGAGCCAGGAAAGGGGCCCATGTGGATTCAGATCCCACATCTGAGCCAGGAAAGGGGCCATGTGGATTCACCCCTCTGGAAGTCAGTGGAGAACCCAAAACCAAACACTGTGGTGAGCTGTCCCACCAGGATCAGTGCTACTCAGCTGGAAATGGATGAGGACGTGGGAGTCCTGAGCTGGGAGCCTATTAATGTGTTTGTCCTGTTGCCTGCAGACAGAATAGAAGGGAAAGGATCTGAAAGGTGGGGGAGATGGTTAGGGCCAAATCCTATCCTCTAAGGTGGGCAGGAGCTGTTGATGGCCAAAGTGGTACTCAGTGCTAGGGCTGCTCAGCCGGAGATCCCCACAGAAGACCAGGCTTTACTGCATGTTGGTGTGCTCTGTGGGTGCTCCCTGTTGGTTTGTTCCCTGGCCTTCAGGGAGCCTGTAGATGGAAGTAGGATCCTAGAGTTGCCAATGTCTGTGACCTGACTCAATGTCTCCAGTTGTTGAAATAAAGAAATTGCACTTGGGACCTGCAGACCCATTTTCAGACAAGGCTGGTGCTTGGGGCCAGCTGCTTTAGCTCCAGCTCTACTGAGCAGTGACTGTCAGATATGATAATGCCTGTGTCCTGCTCCAAATAGAGCACCCAGGCCCATCCACACCTCCTTCACTAAGCCCAGGCTGATGTGAGCATGCCCCTCTACAGCATCCCCTCACAAATGTCTCATCTACCCTGGTCCTAGTGCCAGCTACTCCCCATCAACCTCACAACTAGGGGCAGGGACTAACCAGAAGGCCAGGGTTTGGCCTAGGATAGAGCCCACCCTGTATCCAGCCCAGGTCAATGCCTCCCTCTATTGACACACATCACCTTCCTCAACCCCATGCCAGAAGCCATGAGGTCAGCTCAGGGGATGGACACAGAAAAAAGCAGGAAAGGGAGAAGGACAAAGGGACACAAGAGTGGAAGGGCCCACATAGGCCCCTGACTGCAATCCCTTGTGGCCACAGGCAGTCACCGAATTGATGTTTAGCCAAAAGGGTGCACAACAAAATCCAACCAGGCCCCAGCTCTCCTGTAGTGCCACAAAGACCTCTGACCCCAGGGACAGTTTCCCTTAGGGGGAAAAACCCACCACACTGGAAAACATAGTCTGGCCCAGAGCAGGAGTGACAAGGGCCCCAGCAATGCCTTGGGCACCTGCAGGGCCAGGATTTGTTGGTTAAAAGATGTCTGGAACCAACCAGCTCACAGTCCTGGCCATCCTGACCTGGGAGATCATTCCCTCCTTCGGTACCAGCAGGGACACCAGCCCTCCTGGGCCAGGCTCCTTCCACTACAGCATGACCTTCAGTTACCCCCTACTACAAGGGCAGGATTCAGAGGGGACCAGACAGGGGGATGGCTCATTTGGTAGAGACCTTTAGAGCAGGTCCTAGAGGGGATAGGGAAGAGTGGGGCAGTTTGACCATGCACTGGAGCAGGTCAGTCCCAGGAATCAGGGATGTGGTGTGCAGTGAAGGTAAAGCCCATCTCCTTATGTGCAACATTGCAACCCTACCCATGGTAGAAATCTTACTATAAACTGGATAGGGTGAAATGACCCAGCAGGGTCATGAAGCACTACAGGGATTTGGGAGAGGGGCTTAAGGGTCTGGGGATGCAGGTGTTGTTTTCTTCGATCCTCCCAGTCTTGGGCTATGGGCTGAGGAGGAAGAAGAGGATCCAGGTAGTCAACAAAAGACTGTGGCGCTGGTGTCATTGGGAAGGCTTTGGCTTCCATGACCACAGTCCGCTCTTCGGAGAGGCAGTGAAATACTTGGAAGGGACGGCCTCCACCTCTCTCCACCTTTAAACTAAGCCCGTCAGGGGATGTTATGGACTACTGCCTCTGCTGGCCCACTGAGCAACCCTTGCAAAGCCAGCAGGCCAAGGCATTTAAGGGATCCTACCCATCCTCCAGCCCTGGAATGAGCTGTAGGCAAGGCAAGGTGTCTATTCACAAATGCCAGGAGCTTGGGGAATAAACAGGAGGAACTTGTCCTCCTGCTAAATGCAAATAACTATGATATCATAGGGGTAACAGAGACCTGGTGGGACTCCACCCATGACTGAGCCACAGGTATAGATGGCTATACCCTGTGCAGGAGGGATCGAGTGGACAAAAGGGGCAGGGGTGTAGCTCTCTATGTCAAAGAAAGCTATGCGTCCCTGCAAGCCGACACTGGCACACACAGTGGATGACTTGAGACCCTCGGGGTTAAAATCCATGGGGAACATGACACAGAGGACACAACAGTGGGAGTCTACTACAGACCCCCAATCCAGGAGTTTGCCAGGGAACTGGCTGAGGACATGCACTCCCGGTGCATGGTTGTCCTGGGAGACTAACTACCCAGACATCTTGTGGGAGAGCACTCAGACAAATCTGACCAGTCACAAAGCTTTGTCTTGTGTGTGGATGACCTCTATCTGACACAAGAAGTCTATGGGCTGACAAGAGGTAAAGCACTGTTCAACCTGGTACTGGCAACTGGGTACAACCTAATCAGCAACCTAACGATCGAAAGGAAGCTGGGTGACAGTGACCATGAACTGATCACCTTCACCATCTGCTGTAAAGCTGGCAAGTCAGTCAGTTGTACAGAAGTCCTCGACTTCAGGAAAGCTGACTTTGACAAGCTAAGAAGGCACAACCCAAAGGGGAGGGGAGTTCAGGATAAGTGGTTGCTCCTCAAGGGAGCGATCCTGGATGCACAAGGAAAGTCCATCCCATCTCGAAGGAAAGGGAGCAGAAGGGCACAGCAGCCCCATTGGCTCTCCAGGGAACTGACGGACCTCCTGCATCTTAAAAGGAAGACCTACAAAGGATGGAGGACTGGAACCGCCACCAAGGGGGAATACTCTGCTCTGGTCTGGACTTGCAAGAGCAAACTAGGAAAGCCAAGGCTGTGACTGAACTCCAGCCAACTACACATATCAAGGACAATAAAAAGTCCTTTTTTAGATATGTGGGGAGCAGGAGGAAAAGCAAGCACAACATCGGACCCCTGCTGAACCAGATAGGACAACTGACAACTGATGCCCAGGAAAAAGAAAACTTGCTAAATGGGCACTTTGCGTCAGTTTTTCACCAGTCCCATGGGATGGCCCTGCCCACTGTGTGTCAGGGAGGCCCGGGTGAGGGAGATTCCTTGCCCTCCATTGAAGCTGACCTCATGAAGGAACACCTCGACAGGCTGGACACCTTCAAGTCAGCCGGCCCTGATGGGTTACACCCAAGGATACTCAAGGAGCTGGCGAGCATCATAGCCCAGCCCCTGGCACAGATCTTTGAGAGCTCCTGGCACTCTGGTGAAGTGCCAAAAGTTTGGAAGGCCAATGTGGTGCCGATCTTCAAGAAAGGGAGGAAAGTGGATCCGGCAAACTACAGGCCCATCATCCTGACCTCTGTCCTGGGGAATGTCTTGGAAAAGGTTATCAAAGAAGCCTTCCTTAACAGACTAGCTGACAGCAATATCCTGAGGGATACCCAGCACGTGCTTGTCACAGGTAGGCCTTGCTTGACCAATCTCACTTCCGTTTATGACCAGGTGACCTATCACCTGGACAAGGGGGAAGAGATTGATGTCATATATCTTGATTTTAAAAAAGCTTTCGATCTGGTATCCCATGATCACCTCTTGGCAAAACTGGCTAACTGTGGCCTCAACTGCACCACAATCCACTGGCTGGGGAAGTGACTCCGTGGTAGGACCCAGGGGTGGTCAACAGGAGCCACCAGTTATGGTGCACTCTCACCAGTGAGGTCCCTCAGGGCTGTGTCCTAGGGCCTATACTGTTTAACATCTTCATCAATGATGTGGATATTGGTGTCAGAAATGGACTGGCCAAGTTTTCTGATGACACCAAACTGTGGGGTAAAGCATCCACACCTGAGGACAGGCAGGTGATCCAGGCAGATCTTGACAGGCTCAGAAAATGAGCGGACAAGAACCTGATGGTGTTCAACACCAATAAATGCAAGGTTCTCCACCTTGGGATGAAAAATCCGCAGCACCCTTATAGGCTCGACAGCGCTACACTGGCTAGCACTATAGATGAAAGGGACTTGGGGATCATGGTTGACCACAAGATGAACATGAGCCTGCACTGCGATGCTGTGGCTAGTAAAGTGAGCAAAACATTGCCTTGCATCCATAGATGTTTCTCAAGCAAATCCCAGGACATCATTCTCCCCTTGTACTCGGCCTTGGTGAGGCCGCAGCTGGAGTCCTGCGTCCAGTTTTGGACTCCACAATTCCAAAACAATGTGGAGAAGCTAAACAGAGTTCAGAGAAGAGCCACGCACGTGATCAGAGGTCAGGAAAACAGACCTTATGATGAGAGGCTGAGAGCCATGGGACTCTTCAGCCTGGAAAAGTGCAGGCTCAGGGGGGACCTGGTGGCCACCTATAAATTTATCAGGGGTGCTCATCAGAATCTGAGGGAATGTCTGTTCACTACAGTGCCAAAGGATGACAAGATTGAACGGTCACAAACTCTGCTGCGACTGACTCAAGCTGGACATAAGGAAGAACTTCTTCATTGTCCAAGCCCCCATTTAGTAGGTTGGCTTTTTCCTGGGCGTCAGCTGTCAGTCATCCCATCTGGTTCAGCAGGGGTCGAATGTTGCACTTGCTTTTCCTCCGGCTCCCCACATATCTGAAAAAGGACTGTTTGTTGTCCTTGATGCCTGAAGCTAGTTGGAGTTCAGTTGCAGCCTTGGCTTTCCTGGTTTTCTCCCTGCAGGACCAGACCAGTGCAGAATAATCCTCCTTGGAGGTGAATCCCATCCTTCATCTTTTGTAGGCCTTTCATTTTAGCCTCAGGAGGTCTGCTAGGTCTCTGGAGAGCCAGGGGGCCTGCTGTGCCCTCCTGCTGCCTTCCCTCCGACATGGAATTGAATTAGCTTGTGCATTGAGGATCGCTCCCTTGAGGAGCAACCACTCTTCTTGAACTCCCCTCCCCCTGGGGTCATGGTCCCTTAGGGCCTGACTGACCAGCCTCCTGAGCTTGTCAAAGTCAGCCTTCCTGAAGTCAAGGACTTCAGCGTTGCTGACTGACTTGCCAGCTTTATGGTGGATGGTGAAGGTGATCAGCTCATGGCTGCTGTCACCCAGCTTCCCTTCAATTATTAGGTCGTCCCTAGTTGCCTGTACCAGGTCGAGCAGCGCTTTACCTCTCATTGGCCCGTAAACTTCTTGCGTCAGGTAGAGGTCATCCATGCATGAGAGGAAGCTTTGCGACCGCTCGGATTTTGCTGAGTGATCCTCCCACGAGATGTCCGGGTAATTGAAGTCACCCGTGACAACCATGGTCCTGGAGCATGCAGCCTCAGCCAGTTCCCGGGTGAACTCCTGGTCAAGTTCTTGACTTGGGGTGGGAGGTCTGTAGTAGACTCCCACCGTTGTGTCCCCTGTGCCGTGTGTCAGCATGATCCCTGCTGACTTCCTGGCCCTGGGGCAGGGCGGTGGACTCGATCCTCTGGGGTCCCTTCCAGCCAGAATGATCTATGAAATCTCACCTCTGACCCTTCTCTTCCCCAGGGACACTGAAATCTAAGCTGGAAAGTGAGAAGGGTGAGTGTCTGAGGCCAGTTATATGTGCTACCAGGGGGATGATTCCCAGAGATATGACTCTCACTGAGGTGCAGTCTCACCTCTTCTCCTTCTCTCCCCAGCGGCCCTGCGGTCTGAACTGGAGAGTGAAAAATGGCAAGTGCCAGGGACATGTGGGATGTATTAAACAGTTTATGTGACAGTAGGTGTGTGCACACAAGATACTACATCACCATCACTGTAGCAATAAGCTAAAGTGACAGCTTGTTGCTATGGCAAGGTAGCATCAGTGGACACAAACCATGATGCCAACACTATGTCACCATAGCGATGAACTGGGTTGCCATAGCTTGTCACCATGGTGATGTAGCATCTAAAAATAATCATGCATCTCCAGGACTACACAGTCCGGCAGTATCTGATTTAGTACTAAATGACTGGGCAGTATGAAATAGGTTTCTGCGGACGCAGACAAGAGCTCAGACACAAAAGAAATGTGGTTTCCTCAGTCCCCTTGGCTCAGTTATGCCAGCTCAGGTCTATGCAGGGACATTCAGGGGGCAGAGCCAAAAGTGTCTGCTTGACTGTAGCGGGCCAGCTAACAGCCTGGTTTGTTCCCAACTACAGGTCAACTGCATTTCCATTGCAGACACCAGCAGTGTGTTAAAGAGCCACTCCTGCTGACACAGGCCAGCTCTGATGGGAAGAGACCAGTGTCTTTACCAGCACTGTGACTAGTACAGAAGGGGTCCCTGAGCAGTCCTTGCTCTGCCTGGTCCATGCCATTGCAGGAAACTGAGAGACCTGACTAGTACATAGCAGGATCCCTCCTCCCATGGGACCCCCTGGGCTCTGGCCCTTTTATAGCCTGCAGTGAGGTGAAGGGAAGGACTTTACCCTGGAAAATGCAAACAACCATACCTCTGCTTTGTCTGGACCCCAGATACTAGTCCCACAGCCATGATCAATGTAGGAATGGGTCTGCAGTTCTGAATCAATGTATCATGTTAATTAAAACTGCTTTAAGGGTTCCCCCTCCTTAGGGAGTCACAGCAGGGCAGAGGTTAGGATGTTCAGGGGCTGTATCTGCATTTCCAGCCTGTAACGCTCCTTTCCAGTTTCCCCTGAGCTTTCCTGGGTGCATAACTCTGCAACAGGGGCTGATTTACACCACCCTTGCAATGTGGTTCCCCCATAAGTTCCTGGCAACTCCTTTCACCCCATCTGGAAGGGCAGAGGGTTTGGGGAACCAGGTGTCCTGTTGCCAAGAGGAAGTGAGGGACAGACCCTGGGTATAGAGGTAGCAGTGAAAGTCGCTGCTTGGCGCTCTTCATCACTGGGTTCCAATCTCCATCCTTGTCACGGTTCTCCTGATGTTTGTTTCAGAGAGGCACTGTGCAGATAAAGGTAATGTTTCTCTATGGAGGGAAGAGGAAAGTCTCATGTTTTGCAGCTGATGTCCCCCCAGGCCTTCAGGGCTCTCCTTGGAGCAGAATCTGGCTGTGATGTGTGCTGTCTGTGGAGGAGCTCCCCAAGAAACCTCATTCTCCAGCAGCCCCAGCCCTCTGCTCTGTGTCACTCCTCTGCAGTGCTGCATGGGAGCTCCCAGGGGCAGCGCTTGTCTCCGCGTGCCAGGGGGCAAGGGGGCAGCATGCATGTGGGGGACCACAGAGGACAGGCTGAATTAGCTGTGGCAGAAGAGAAGGAGGGCTGATGAGAAACTGGGCTGCCAGGATTTGGAGGAGGCTGGAGCATGAGGTCACGGAGGAGCAGTATTTGGGATCGAGAGGAGCTGGGGTGGGGGGTTCCAAAGCAAAAGGAGAGAGGAGTCTGAGACACCAGGAGACTGTGGGGCTGAGTGTGCTGTGTGAGAGGAGTGCTGAGAGGGGAAAGGAGGAATTTTCTTTGGCCTCCATCTGTCTGAGCTGAGCAGGACACAGCCTAGAGCACAGGCTAGCGAGACAGGTGGTGGTGGGGAGGGGCTGGGGTAGGATGCAGCTGAGGAGGAGCAGGCGGATTTGGGAGCTGTCAGCACCCAGTGCCAGATGAAGATGATGTGACGTGACGATTCATGTGAAGGGAAAAGGTGTCCGTGCAAAGCCTGCACGGGTGAAGAGGATGTCGGGACAGCAGAGCCTGTTTCTGCCCACACAGCGAATGGCCCCTGGGCTGGAGTACAGATCACTGCCAGTGTCTGTCTATGTCCTCAGGCAGGAGAGGCTGCCCCAGCTGGGACTGGGCCAGGGAATTTGTGGGACTCCAGGTTAATTCTCATTCTCTTTCACTTTGCAGCAGAATATGAAGCAATAAAAAATAAGTGCCTTTTACTCTCTCACTGACATCCTGACCTCATTGGCAACACCCTGAAAACCAGCCACACATCCTGCCCCATCTTCAGGGGGGCCTTTTTACAAGGATATGTCTGTATGAAAGGACCCACTCCTCAGGGCCCACTCCCAGACCTGCAGCCCTGCTTCCTTGGGACAGGCCTGGGCCCTGTGGCCCCTGTTCCTTTCCCTTCCCCACGGAGACTGTGTGACTGGCACTGACTGAACCCAGGGGCCTCATAGGCTGGAATCAAAAGTCACTGCAGCACCCCCACCCCAGCCATGCTCACCCAATAACCGTGTTGTCTCCCTGTACGCCCAGCCCCTGCGCCTTCCACCTCTGGAGCCTGTGCAGTGCCCCTTGCTCTGAGGCTTTAGGCCCCAACATGGGTGCAGGTCCTGTGTCCAACAACCCCCCTGAGTGCTGGGACCTCACACTGCAGCTGCCTCTGCCCTGGGTCTAGGACTGACCCCTCGGCCTCTGCTCCCACAAGACTTAAGCATAACCTTTCCCCAAGGCTGCCAAGGTGTGAGCCTTGTATGGATATGTGATGGGTAGAGAAACCTTGCACAGAGAGTCTGAAATCCCCCTGCTCTTCACTTAACAGCACAGGAAATGCATGGATCTGGATAAAAATAGCAAACTGCACATGTTTTCCTCCCCAGCTGCCTTGACTCTAGGGAGCACTCTTGGGGTTGGGATTGGGGCCTCTGGGATCCCTTTTGCCTTTTGAACTATGGAGTCCTTCAGCTGAGCTCCCTGACCTCAGATAGCTTTAGAGCCAATCCTGTCCTCCATGCCTCCCATCGCTCTCTATCCATGAGCTCACCTCTCCTGCCCAGGCCTGCCTCTGTCCTAACCCAAAGCCCTGATGAGGCTCTAGCAATCTGGGCATCACCCCCTACATCCCTTCCCTTCCCAGAGGGAATGGGGGGTTTCAAGATCAGGGGCTGTAGAGCAGCATGAGGTCCCAGTCCTCCAGTCTGTATTTAGGCCACATGTCCACTGAAACCAATGTGGGTTGCAAAGTTCAGACTTCTCAGAAGAGATCATGGCCACTGACCAGCACTGACACCTCAAGAATGTTTTTGCTGACTGTCTATAAACTTTTTAGTGACATGTTTTTAGAAACCGATATTTTACATAATGTAAATATAGCCCTTCTGCCAGACCTTGGAAGGCAGTGACAAGGTTGGCTTCAAATGTAGGGATTAACAGCACCCATAGTGCAAAATTTGGGTTGTCAGTAAAAAGCTTGCAGATTTTAAGTGAGAAAAAAATGTTCTTGTGTTGGCAACCCTGCTTGACTGCAGCTGTGATATTTCCATATGGTGCCACCACCCCAACAGACCCCTACTCACCCCCACATTCTGAGACCTCCAACCACACCCTACATGGTGCTGCATCCACCCCAGCCTACCTCCAAGCCTTACTCACCAGCTCCACTGCCCCATCCTGGAATAGAGAGCCACCCATTCCCTCTCCCCCTCCTGACCCACAGCTTCTTGCCAGCTGCACCACTCCCCTTTCTGTGCCTTTGAGGTGGGCACAAGTTAGACATAGGGTGCGGCCCAAGGGGACCAACGGCAGCATGTGGCTGGGCAGGGAGGAGAGGTCTAGGCTGTTTCCTATGACCCCCAGAGCCCAGACAAGAGCTCCCTACAAGGTGCTGTGCCACCAGTGGACAGTGTTGTGCCCCTCCTGTCTATTAGGCTCATTGTTGCTTAATTATTTATGGTGACTCCAGTATTTTACAGAATTGATGAACAAGTGTTTTTTGCCATATATTCCCCTGACTTTGAAGATAACTTCTTCCTGAGCACATGCTTCTTAATTGAGTTAATCCTAAATGCATGAGCAAGACCCACTACCCCAGCACCCAGGAGGTCTTTTAGTACCAGTGGGAGTGCCAGGTCACCTGGACAAGTCTCTCTGTGCTACAGCACAACTTTCAGTTACCCACTGTCACAGTGGCAGGAGTCAGAGGGGACCAGACAGGGGGATGGCTAATTTGGTGGAGACTTTTAGAGGTCATAGAGGGGATAGGAAAAAGAGTGGCAGTTTGAATCATGCCCTGGAGCAGGTCAGTTCCAGGCAGCAGGGATGTGGTGTGCAGGGAAAATAATGCACACCTATCTGTGTCTGCACATCTCCTTATAGAGATCACTACAACCCTACTCATGGTAACAATCTTACTATAAACTGGACAGGATGAAATCTCACCTTTAACCCGTCTCTCGCCCAGGGACTCTGCAATCCAAGCTGGTAAATGAGAAAGGTAAGTGTCTGAGGCCAGTTATATGTACTACCAGGAGGATGATACTCAGAGACATCTCTGGGTGGATCTCACCTCTCTCCCCCTTCTCTCCCCAGAGGTCCTGCCGTCTGACCTGGAGAGCAAGAAAAGTGAGTGCTTGGGACATGTGGGATGCACTAAAGGGTTTTGGTGATGGTTTCTAGCAAAAGGTGTTTGAAAATTCATTATATCTCTGTGAGATGAGCTGTGACCTGAGCTGAAGGGAAGCGCTGGTGGCTAGGGTGGCCATCATAGATGACAGTCCAGTTGTCCTCTGTTGTCTATTGATACGGGTTTCATAGAAATAGAGGACAGAGTAGTAGAAAACTGGAATGTCCTCTATGATGGCCACCCTATGATGACACCATGTAAGCATCCCTCACAGGACAGGGAACACCTCACTTACCCCTAGGCAATGGCTGCACCTGTCAGTCCCATAGGATGTTCTGCTCAACTCCTGTCCAGACACAGAAGAAAGATGCTTTCCTCAGTCAGGCCAGCTCAGACCTGTCCACAGCCATGCTGGGGACAGAGCCAAGATCATTTGCTTGACTGTAGCTGGTGTCACAGGCCAGCTGGGCACCGTGAGTATATCAATTTATCCACTCGGCTATTTGGTTCAGAACCAAGGAGGCAGAGTTGGGAGTAAAACAATGGCAAATTTATTATAGCTTACATACCCACAACAGTTAACAGAAAGACAAATGCAAGAAGCAGATAATGCAGTCTTAAAGAGCTAATAGTAAATAATAACAGATAATAACAACAGATAAATAGATCAATCTGTTGCAGGCCAGCTAGGCACTGTGAGGGTATCAGCCCCTGAGCTGTTTAAAACAACAAATAGACAGACATGGGTTGGCAACTTATCGATAGTCCCTCAATGCCAGGTGCACACCAGCTGATTCCAGTGAAGTCAGGCGTCCCCGATCCACGCTGTCTGAAGGATTACTGGGGTCTTCACTCACACCGGAAATCCGGAGTCCTGGCTTAGAACAGCAATTTCTGTCCTGTTCCCTCCTTCCTGTTGGTCACCTGACGCACACTTTTTTTATACCTAGTCTTGTGCTAATCTGCTGGCCTAAGGGCCATTCGCAATCTTGTTTTATAGCTATTACCCTATGGGATTAAAAGGTGTTAAAATTATTATAAAAGGTTACTACTCAGACTTGGGTTTATCTAATAAGCAAACTGCAACACAGCATCTTCAGGTTTGAAATTAACATTACCCCACGTAAATCCAGCCCCTTTATATCTCTCTGACTATGCTTCTTTGGGATGTGCTTTCCTGGAATGTGCTGGGTGAGTCAGGTGGTTGAATCCAGTTTTTATCATCATCAAGGCTAATTTCTGAGCAAGAAAGAATCGTTAGGTCAGCCAATTTCACAGCTATAGCTTTGTCTTTGAGACTTAGTAAGTTCTACAAACAGTTACAAGTTACATTTGTGGGTTACAAAAATACAAGCTTTATATTAGACAAAAGCTTTCAATGTTTCTAAGAAGCACATATTTATCGCTTATTAATTTCTTTGGTTCTGGCCATCACAATCCACCCCTTGCTTCTTTGGAGCATTTGGTAAGGCTTACAAATATGATTTCTGCCAGGTGGCGTATACGTGGTTGGCAGAAACAACAACATTTATTTTGGCACGGGTATTAGACTTAATTTTATAACAACAACATTTAAAGATTATATTGAACAATATTAATCTCATAATTAAACTTATTACTGCTACGAACTAAGCAAAAGGAGCATTTTTAGTAAAGGTATATATTTGCACAGTACAAATTACTTTATACTACTTACACAGCAGGGGAATATTAGTAGCACATTTAATAGTTCGCCCTCCCTCTTGAGCTATGAGGGCAAGTTATTTTCTTTTTGGGGCATCTTCGAACAAACTTTTAATGTGAGCTGCCACTTTTCTTCATCTTTTTAGCTGGGGCATGTCTACATCCTTAACCCAGGATTTTGGAAGACTTAGGTTAAGGGTAATGCTTTCTAATTGGAGTTTCGGCTACATTAAAATAGCTTCCCGGCCTTAGACATTTAAAATAGCTGATGCTCTTTGAACATCTTTAGCTTCTGCACAACAGTTGGTTCAGGGGGTTTAAAACATACTGTTGGGATAGTACAAGCGGCTAGAACTTTCTCAGCAAACTCACTGAGCTAGGGTAACATAGGGAGTTGCTGCTAGAGGTGTTACACAAACCATGTCAGGGGGGACTACTAGGCTACTCCCTCTATAAAGTTCTCGACCTTATTAAAATACTATTTTACAGGGTACACTGAATATTGAGCTAAACACTTTGGGCTTTTTGGAGTTACAGTTTCTTAAATGGGACGACATAAGTTTTAGTCTCACATACATCCTTCCCCCAGTCCTGTTGTTAAGAGATGGGCAGTGCTGTTTGCTACCCTATGTACGACAATAAAACATTTTGTTTTGCTACACTCTTCTCATTGTGTGCTCCATGTGTCTTGGTAAACTAACTGTTGGGTTAAAACTGGGGGTAATCCATGGCCTTCTAAGCTAACAGACCAGTTTTTGTGTTTGAGATCTCTCATCACCTGGGAGAAGTGAAGGTTAAGTGAAAGCTGCGCTTGGGCATGCTCTAAGTTTGATTAGCATTGGCTTGAAAGCCTGCATGCATGAAAAGGTAACTTATTTGTGCTGCTTTTTGGCTAATGGTTGCTACTAATTCATCAGTGTATTCTAGGGCTATGTTATCAATCATACCCCCTTTGTGTCATATATCTGTGATTCCTTGGGTGTTTTCTGAGATTTATCTATGTTCTAAACTCTCATGGCTGAATTAAGCCCATTCTACACATGGTCTAGGGCAGTGGTCTCCAAACTTTTTTGACCACACACCCCTATCAGTAAAAAATTTTTGAGCATGCACCCCAACATATGTATGTTTATTTATTTATAAATTATATACATGTGCTACTGTACCAATATATTATATACATTATGTACATTATAAAACATACACCAAAATAGAAATTAATAAAGTAAATTTAAAAAATAATAATCATTGTTTTTACCTCGCAATGTGGCTGAAGAAGAGCTCGTACAAGGAGTAAGAGAGGTGTCAGCTCTGCCATTTTCTTGTTGTTCACTTGTGCTTGCATTATTAGTATTATCTTCAACTGTGGTTTCTTTGCAGGAATCTTTTTAAGCCACTTGTTCATTTTGTGAGGGTTAGTTTAGTTAAATGTAGATAATATAATCTGTAAATCCACTTAACAGGGCACACGTAAACTGCTATACGTTGCAATATGCTGAAAGCGAATGAACGAGTGAGGACGCCACTGTCAACCCCTCTGCGTTGTGGAACTCCCATTCTTCCTTCAGGATACCTCACGTACCGTACATGACACGTGACCATCTGACATACGGACTGAGGGCCCCAGTGTCAATCCGTATATTAAATATTAATAAAGCTTAATTTCTTTCTTATTTTTTTAGATAAAAAATAAATATAAATAGAAGTTCTAAAATTTTCCTCCCGCACCCCAATGGATCATCTTGCGCACACCCGACTTTGGAGATCCCTGGTCTAGAGCACCTCTGTTTTTCCAGGCGATTGGAGACTGGGCTGTGGGTTGAAAAACAGTTTGCCAGGCTCAGCATAGCATATTTTCTACCATCTGAGCGCCAGCAGAGTAGTTAGGAAATGCTGCTCTGACAAACTATTGCTTGGGGTTAAATGTGATACGGGCATTGAACATGGAGGCATTAAGGAGAACTGGAGCTCTGGTCTGGGACTTCCACCATGGGGTGACATTAGACAAGCAAGGTAGAAAATGCACTTGTGATGGCTCTTTTTGAATTAGCAGCATGCATTCCTGCTTAATGCAAAAAAAGGACAGGGGTTCTCTCGTTCGGGTGCTTAACTCTTTCTTTTCTTGTTTCTGGGATTGGTAAACTTCTCAATGGGGTTGGTTTATTTGCTGGAGTGAATTTCTATCTGCGTACTTGAACTCACACTGACTAGGTATGACTATGGCATGGGTATCTTGCAAAAATGACTCTGGCACGGTGCTCCTCATGGGTTCAGCTAGTTCTTCTGGGTCGACCAGGGCTGTGTGCTGCAGACTTTCTCAGACTGTTTGGCGATATGCGGCTATGGTGTATTCAATTCTGTGAGCGTGCCCCCCTTCATCTATATGGTGAAACTACAAAATACTCGGAACATGGGTCTCATTCTGTGGACCACCACCTAACAGCATAAGAGCTGTTTTTAAACTACTATAGTACCTCGCTGTACTTGGAGGACGGGTGTATTTGGTGAGCGGTACACTATTGTGCTAAAGTGTCATCAGGCAGGGGAACCGCTGGAGCTGGGAGGTGGAGTCGGACGGTTTGGTCACTTCTTCGGGCTCCGGGTGGTTGTAGAACTTCAAGCTGCAGGCAGGGTTGCAGCAGTGGTCACGTCAGGACTCAGGGTGGGCAGCGTACCTGCAGGCAGAATATAACAACACTAGGGCTATTGGAAGAAACTACAACAATTTCCACCTGTTCTGCACTCGTTTTTCTCAATTCTGGTATATGGGAGGAAACTGAGTAACCACCCTGAGTCCCATAGTAACACTGAAAGACTCAGCCTTGTCAGTCTACAATCTATCGCCGATGACCGAGAGGCTAGTTTCGCACTTCTTTGATTGCAGCTGGGTGCTCTCAGTATCTCAGTGTGTCTGAGGCCCCACATTAGTCAAACAACACCAAACAACTAGCAGTCCTGTCATGATGGCGTTCCACTCCTTCATTGCTGGATGAGGGTGGCGGCATTGCTCTGGAGCAGAATGACGACTCCAGAGTGCCCCACGGTTGCTATGGCTGTGCCTGTTGATGGACCCAATCTGCAGGAACAAGGAAAAATGGAGTCTGGCTCTTGGATCTGACCTTGACACTCACCCATGCCATTAGCACCCCTTCCCATTTGTTCCCCTGCAGATGCCTAACTACTACTTGGTCTCCCGCCTGGAGTTTCTCTCAACTACTCTTTGGCCGTTCTACTGCCGGCTCACGTGACCCACTTTGACCAAAGGCTTACTGCAGGGGGCTTCCTCCAGCACAGGGCTGATTGTTGGCTCAGTTGACTGAGCGATCTAGGTGCAGGTTTTAGTCCTTGAGGGCCAAACTAGCAGCCATTCACAGGTTGCACTTTAAGATACCATTGGCTTGTTTTACTAGTCTATTGACAAGATGGTTGCAAAAATGTGAACCATTGTCACTTTGCAGCTCTATGGGAGGTGGGTAGATGGTTAGCAATTTTCTAGTGCTTTGGCGGAGGCCCAGGCAAACATCATTCTGGTGACTCCTTCCCCTGCTACAAATACATACTGTTGCTTTCTGGGGGTGGGGGGAAGTGGGCTTATAAAGTTGCATTGCTAAACTTGCTATATTACCTTTCTGTCATGCAGTGACAAAGGGGTAGTCGAGGCAGGGGTTAGTCAGGCTTTGACTTCCTGGCAGGTGATGCAGGAGTTGACTCATTCTTGCACTTCCCTTTTAGTTAGGTGAATGCTCCAGGTGGCTGCTAGGTGAGCAGTGCTATCATGGCTAGGGTGCCCATGCTGCTGATGCAGCCATTCTGTGACTAGCACTCCAGGGGCCAGGGTGGGCGGAGCCAATTTCCCAGCCAGCGGATCATGGTGGAGCCAAGGCCACAACTGGCCAGTTTGGCCAAGAGGTGATCATGGGATACCAGATCAAAAGCTTTTTTAAAGTCAAGATATATGACATCAATCTCTTCTTCCTCATCCAGGTGATAGGTCACCTGGTCATAGAAGGAAATGAGATTGGACAAACAAGACCTACCCCGCAACAACCCCGTGCTGGCTATCCCTTAGGACGTTAGCCTGGGCCAGTCCCTCAAGGATGGCCTCTTTAATAAACTTTTCTAAGACCTTCCACAAGATAGAAGTCAGGCTGATGGGCCTGTAGTTAGCCGGATCCACTCTCCTCCCTTTCTTGAAGATCGGCACCACATTGGCCTTCTGGCCAATACTGGTCTCCGGCTTGCTACTGCCCCTATTGTGGCCAGTTTCTTTGGGGATTGGGCTGGCCAAAGTTCCTACGCTACTTGATTAGGTGGGGTAAAGGCTGACAGCCCTGCATGTGCCTGGGAAAATGCTGACAGTTCTGCCCTCAGGGCAGAGGATCTCTCCGGTGACCCTGCTGGTGGTGCAGAAGGCTCAGCTTTGGGGATTCCCCTCTTCCAACCGTGTTTACCTCACAGCCCTTACAATACATTCGTGGGCAGTCTTTTGATTTGCACTTTATTGAAACAGACAGCTAACAAGTCTTTCTACACCTTTGCTTGCAGAGTCTTCGGCTGGCTTTCTACAGCTTTTCCACAACAATTCGGGAGGGGGGTAGGGGGGTTATTTATTACAGAGGTCACTTCCATGGCTTTGGCAGTTTTCATCAGCTTCGTAAGCCTTGGCTTCTCCAAAATCGCTAAAAGCTCCCTTCCCGCTAACCTGCCACCTCGTCCCATGCCAGCGCAGGGCTACGCCACCCTGAGAGCTCCGGTGTCAGCAAATGCTTCTTGGGGATCATCTTCTTCGAGCGTGTAAGAGCAGTGGCACGAGGCAGGATTCTGGAAGAGAGCGGGGGGGGCGCTGTGTCTCTGCTTCCGGGCGCCGTGGGGGGAATTGCGGGGGGGCGGGGCGGGGCGGGCCAGCCGGGCATTCCTCCGCCTGACCTGGAAGCGGGCCTCCACCAGAGGGGCAAGGAAGAGCTGTGGGCGCCCAGCCCACCAGGGCCATCAGAGGAGGCCGGCCGGACCGCTCCCTTCCCGCTCACCTGCCACCTCGTCCCCTGCCAGCGCGGGGCTACGCCACCCTGTCCCAACTCTCGGGACTAGCACACCCCGTGACGGGCTGGCAGCCACGGCAAGTAGTGGCATGGACGGGCCCCACCCGCTGCTGCGTGCCGGAGGAAGAGGCCTGGCGCGGGCTGCCGGCCCAAAGGCACCGAGGGAGGGCCTGCGCAGCTCCAGACGCTGCCGCTGATCAGCCCGGCGCGGCGCCAGAAAGAAGCCCTGGTCCCGGGGACCGCGCCCACCTGCAGCCCATGGCCGGCAGGCAAGGGGGAGGCGGGGCTGGCACCTGCCCCACCACCTGTGGGCCGTGGACAAGCTGGCAGCCGATTGGGAGAAGCTGCTGAGTGCTGCTCAGCTGCAAGAGCAAGAGCGAGAGCTGGGCAGGGGGGCAGCTTTGCAGGGAAAAGGGGAGGCTGCTGTCAGGAGCGGGACTCGAACCCGCGCCTCCAGAGGAGACTGCGACCTGAACGCAGCGCCTTTGACCGCTCGGCCATCCTGACGGGAAGCCCGGCCGGCGCCCCTGGCCGCCAGCACGCTGCTCCCGCAGCCCGCCTGCCGGACCCGAGCGCTGCCTTCCCTTCGTCTCCCAGGGCGAGGGTGGGCCCCAGCAGCGATGAGCTCTCCTGAGGAAGCCAGGAGGCCCACCGCCCTTTGGGGCTTCCTGGAGGGGAATTCCCTCTCCCAGGGGCGACCCCGCCGCCTCGCCCTCGCCCTCGCCGGGGTTAGAGCACGCGGTGCCCCGGGGCATCTGCTTGGCGCCAGAGCATGGTGGCGGGACGGTTGGCGGAGGGAGAAGGCGCCGAGGGGCGCGGGAGGCCTGCGCCGTCTCTGTGGCGCAATGGGTCAGCGCGTTCGGCTGTTAACCGGGCGGTTGGTGGTTCGAGCCCACCCAGGGACGTGGCCTGGCCTGGCGGTACCCGTGTGTGGCGAGGCGGGCCGCGTGCGCTTTGCTGGTCCCTGCGCCTGGCCAGTCTCGTGCTCCTTTTACCGCCCTCAAGTCGACCCTCCCACGATTCTGACCCTTAACGTCTTGGGGTCCCCAAGCAAGCAGCGCCCCGCCCCGCCCCGCCCCGCGTGATCCCGGCCTGAAGAGCCGCCTCTCCAAACGGCCTGCTCTTGTGCCCCAAGGCTTTTTTCCAGAGCCCACGTTTGGAAGTGGGAGCGCAAGGGTCTCCCCGAGATCTCTTGGCGGCCAGACGCTCAAGACTCATCGGCCGCTGTGCTGCAGGATGTCCCTTGCCCTCTTTGGGAAAGCTGGGCCCTTTCTCCTTTCCTTCCAGATGCCTGGCCTGCGGGCCTTCCACACGCCTTCGCCGAAGCCTTTGTGTCCGGACTGGGCACCCGCCAGGCCTCCAAGGTCTTGGAGATCTGGGGCTCGGGGAAGAGAAGGAAGGCCCCAGGCCTTTCCGGGACCCAGAAGGGACTTCTACGTTGCCACGTGACGTTCATAGCCGAGGGCCCCAGCGGCTTCTGACGTGACACTGAGTCGCAAGCCGGGTGGCTTCTCACAGCAGCCAGCATGTCCCTCCGAAGGTGCCTGCTGGCCGCTCCACGTGCCTTGGAAAGACACGGCCCGGCCTTCTGCTGGGGCCTAGGCGACGGTGCTTGGCTGCCAACGTTTTGGCCTGCTGGCTCTCGCCCCCCACAAACGTCCCTTCTCCCTCGTCTGCCCTGCCTCGCCCGCCACCTCCCACCGCCTCCCGTCACGCGCCGTCTTCTTCCCATGGCTTGGCTGCTTCCCCTCGTCTCTCATCACCTTGAGCCGCTGGACCTGGACCCCGGCCTTTGCAGGCGTGCACTCCTGCAGGGACAGGGCCCAGTGCTCTCGGGCTCCGATGCAAGTGCCTGGTGCCTTAAGAGCAGTTCTCCTTGAAGCACGGCTTGCGCCAGGCACGCCTGCTCCTTACAAGGACCCGTTGCAGGGAGGCAGGATTGTCCAGCGCTCCACAAAGAGCTCCGGTGTCAGCAAGTGCTTCTTGGGGATCGTCTTCTTCGAGCGTGTAAGAGCAGTGGCACGAGGCAGGATTCTGGAAGAGAGCGGGGGGGGC
Source organism: Crocodylus siamensis (assembly GCF_052110815.1). Taxonomy (NCBI): domain Eukaryota; kingdom Metazoa; phylum Chordata; order Crocodylia; family Crocodylidae; genus Crocodylus; species Crocodylus siamensis. The sequence continues at coordinate 55,443,607 of NC_143409.1, read as the reverse complement.
GCTGTGTCTCTGCTTCCGGGCGCCGTGGGGGGAATTGCGGGGGGGCGGGGCGGGGCGGGCCAGCCGGGCATTCCTCCGCCTGACCTGGAAGCGGGCCTCCACCAGAGGGGCAAGGAAGAGCTGTGGGCGCCCAGCCCACCAGGGCCATCAGAGGAGGCCGGCCGGACCGCTCCCTTCCCGCTCACCTGCCACCTCGTCCCCTGCCAGCGCGGGGCTACGCCACCCTGTCCCAACTCTCGGGACTAGCACACCCCGTGACGGGCTGGCAGCCACGGCAAGTAGTGGCATGGACGGGCCCCACCCGCTGCTGCGTGCCGGAGGAAGAGGCCTGGCGCGGGCTGCCGGCCCAAAGGCACCGAGGGAGGGCCTGCGCAGCTCCAGACGCTGCCGCTGATCAGCCCGGCGCGGCGCCAGAAAGAAGCCCTGGTCCCGGGGACCGCGCCCACCTGCAGCCCATGGCCGGCAGGCAAGGGGGAGGCGGGGCTGGCACCTGCCCCACCACCTGTGGGCCGTGGACAAGCTGGCAGCCGATTGGGAGAAGCTGCTGAGTGCTGCTCAGCTGCAAGAGCAAGAGCGAGAGCTGGGCAGGGGGGCAGCTTTGCAGGGAAAAGGGGAGGCTGCTGTCAGGAGCGGGACTCGAACCCGCGCCTCCAGAGGAGACTGCGACCTGAACGCAGCGCCTTTGACCGCTCGGCCATCCTGACGGGAAGCCCGGCCGGCGCCCCTGGCCGCCAGCACGCTGCTCCCGCAGCCCGCCTGCCGGACCCGAGCGCTGCCTTCCCTTCGTCTCCCAGGGCGAGGGTGGGCCCCAGCAGCGATGAGCTCTCCTGAGGAAGCCAGGAGGCCCACCGCCCTTTGGGGCTTCCTGGAGGGGAATTCCCTCTCCCAGGGGCGACCCCGCCGCCTCGCCCTCGCCCTCGCCGGGGTTAGAGCACGCGGTGCCCCGGGGCATCTGCTTGGCGCCAGAGCATGGTGGCGGGACGGTTGGCGGAGGGAGAAGGCGCCGAGGGGCGCGGGAGGCCTGCGCCGTCTCTGTGGCGCAATGGGTCAGCGCGTTCGGCTGTTAACCGGGCGGTTGGTGGTTCGAGCCCACCCAGGGACGTGGCCTGGCCTGGCGGTACCCGTGTGTGGCGAGGCGGGCCGCGTGCGCTTTGCTGGTCCCTGCGCCTGGCCAGTCTCGTGCTCCTTTTACCGCCCTCAAGTCGACCCTCCCACGATTCTGACCCTTAACGTCTTGGGGTCCCCAAGCAAGCAGCGCCCCGCCCCGCCCCGCCCCGCGGTGATCCCGGCCTGAAGAGCCGCCTCTCCAAACGGCCTGCTCTTGTGCCCCAAGGCTTTTTTCCAGAGCCCACGTTTGGAAGTGGGAGCGCAAGGGTCTCCCCGAGATCTCTTGGCGGCCAGACGCTCAAGACTCATCGGCCGCTGTGCTGCAGGATGTCCCTTGCCCTCTTTGGGAAAGCTGGGCCCTTTCTCCTTTCCTTCCAGATGCCTGGCCTGCGGGCCTTCCACACGCCTTCGCCGAAGCCTTTGTGTCCGGACTGGGCACCCGCCAGGCCTCCAAGGTCTTGGAGATCTGGGGCTCGGGGAAGAGAAGGAAGGCCCCAGGCCTTTCCGGGACCCAGAAGGGACTTCTACGTTGCCACGTGACGTTCATAGCCGAGGGCCCCAGCGGCTTCTGACGTGACACTGAGTCGCAAGCCGGGTGGCTTCTCACAGCAGCCAGCATGTCCCTCCGAAGGTGCCTGCTGGCCGCTCCACGTGCCTTGGAAAGACACGGCCCGGCCTTCTGCTGGGGCCTAGGCGACGGTGCTTGGCTGCCAACGTTTTGGCCTGCTGGCTCTCGCCCCCCACAAACGTCCCTTCTCCCTCGTCTGCCCTGCCTCGCCCGCCACCTCCCACCGCCTCCCGTCACGCGCCGTCTTCTTCCCATGGCTTGGCTGCTTCCCCTCGTCTCTCATCACCTTGAGCCGCTGGACCTGGACCCCGGCCTTTGCAGGCGTGCACTCCTGCAGGGACAGGGCCCAGTGCTCTCGGGCTCCGATGCAAGTGCCTGGTGCCTTAAGAGCAGTTCTCCTTGAAGCACGGCTTGCGCCAGGCACGCCTGCTCCTTACAAGGACCCGTTGCAGGGAGGCAGGATTGTCCAGCGCTCCACAAAGAGCTCCGGTGTCAGCAAGTGCTTCTTGGGGATCGTCTTCTTCGAGCGTGTAAGAGCAGTGGCACGAGGCAGGATTCTGGAAGAGAGCGGGGGGGGCGCTGTGTCTCTGCTTCCGGGCGCCGTGGGGGGAATTGCGGGGGGGCGGGGCGGGGCGGGCCAGCCGGGCATTCCTCCGCCTGACCTGGAAGCGGGCCTCCACCAGAGGGGCAAGGAAGAGCTGTGGGCGCCCAGCCCACCAGGGCCATCAGAGGAGGCCGGCCGGACCGCTCCCTTCCCGCTCACCTGCCACCTCGTCCCCTGCCAGCGCGGGGCTACGCCACCCTGTCCCAACTCTCGGGACTAGCACACCCCGTGACGGGCTGGCAGCCACGGCAAGTAGTGGCATGGACGGGCCCCACCCGCTGCTGCGTGCCGGAGGAAGAGGCCTGGCGCGGGCTGCCGGCCCAAAGGCACCGAGGGAGGGCCTGCGCAGCTCCAGACGCTGCCGCTGATCAGCCCGGCGCGGCGCCAGAAAGAAGCCCTGGTCCCGGGGACCGCGCCCACCTGCAGCCCATGGCCGGCAGGCAAGGGGGAGGCGGGGCTGGCACCTGCCCCACCACCTGTGGGCCGTGGACAAGCTGGCAGCCGATTGGGAGAAGCTGCTGAGTGCTGCTCAGCTGCAAGAGCAAGAGCGAGAGCTGGGCAGGGGGGCAGCTTTGCAGGGAAAAGGGGAGGCTGCTGTCAGGAGCGGGACTCGAACCCGCGCCTCCAGAGGAGACTGCGACCTGAACGCAGCGCCTTTGACCGCTCGGCCATCCTGACGGGAAGCCCGGCCGGCGCCCCTGGCCGCCAGCACGCTGCTCCCGCAGCCCGCCTGCCGGACCCGAGCGCTGCCTTCCCTTCGTCTCCCAGGGCGAGGGTGGGCCCCAGCAGCGATGAGCTCTCCTGAGGAAGCCAGGAGGCCCACCGCCCTTTGGGGCTTCCTGGAGGGGAATTCCCTCTCCCAGGGGCGACCCCGCCGCCTCGCCCTCGCCCTCGCCGGGGTTAGAGCACGCGGTGCCCCGGGGCATCTGCTTGGCGCCAGAGCATGGTGGCGGGACGGTTGGCGGAGGGAGAAGGCGCCGAGGGGCGCGGGAGGCCTGCGCCGTCTCTGTGGCGCAATGGGTCAGCGCGTTCGGCTGTTAACCGGGCGGTTGGTGGTTCGAGCCCACCCAGGGACGTGGCCTGGCCTGGCGGTACCCGTGTGTGGCGAGGCGGGCCGCGTGCGCTTTGCTGGTCCCTGCGCCTGGCCAGTCTCGTGCTCCTTTTACCGCCCTCAAGTCGACCCTCCCACGATTCTGACCCTTAACGTCTTGGGGTCCCCAAGCAAGCAGCGCCCCGCCCCGCCCCGCCCCGCGGTGATCCCGGCCTGAAGAGCCGCCTCTCCAAACGGCCTGCTCTTGTGCCCCAAGGCTTTTTTCCAGAGCCCACGTTTGGAAGTGGGAGCGCAAGGGTCTCCCCGAGATCTCTTGGCGGCCAGACGCTCAAGACTCATCGGCCGCTGTGCTGCAGGATGTCCCTTGCCCTCTTTGGGAAAGCTGGGCCCTTTCTCCTTTCCTTCCAGATGCCTGGCCTGCGGGCCTTCCACACGCCTTCGCCGAAGCCTTTGTGTCCGGACTGGGCACCCGCCAGGCCTCCAAGGTCTTGGAGATCTGGGGCTCGGGGAAGAGAAGGAAGGCCCCAGGCCTTTCCGGGACCCAGAAGGGACTTCTACGTTGCCACGTGACGTTCATAGCCGAGGGCCCCAGCGGCTTCTGACGTGACACTGAGTCGCAAGCCGGGTGGCTTCTCACAGCAGCCAGCATGTCCCTCCGAAGGTGCCTGCTGGCCGCTCCACGTGCCTTGGAAAGACACGGCCCGGCCTTCTGCTGGGGCCTAGGCGACGGTGCTTGGCTGCCAACGTTTTGGCCTGCTGGCTCTCGCCCCCCACAAACGTCCCTTCTCCCTCGTCTGCCCTGCCTCGCCCGCCACCTCCCACCGCCTCCCGTCACGCGCCGTCTTCTTCCCATGGCTTGGCTGCTTCCCCTCGTCTCTCATCACCTTGAGCCGCTGGACCTGGACCCCGGCCTTTGCAGGCGTGCACTCCTGCAGGGACAGGGCCCAGTGCTCTCGGGCTCCGATGCAAGTGCCTGGTGCCTTAAGAGCAGTTCTCCTTGAAGCACGGCTTGCGCCAGGCACGCCTGCTCCTTACAAGGACCCGTTGCAGGGAGGCAGGATTGTCCAGCGCTCCACAAAGAGCTCCGGTGTCAGCAAGTGCTTCTTGGGGATCGTCTTCTTCGAGCGTGTAAGAGCAGTGGCACGAGGCAGGATTCTGGAAGAGAGCGGGGGGGGCGCTGTGTCTCTGCTTCCGGGCGCCGTGGGGGGAATTGCGGGGGGGCGGGGCGGGGCGGGCCAGCCGGGCATTCCTCCGCCTGACCTGGAAGCGGGCCTCCACCAGAGGGGCAAGGAAGAGCTGTGGGCGCCCAGCCCACCAGGGCCATCAGAGGAGGCCGGCCGGACCGCTCCCTTCCCGCTCACCTGCCACCTCGTCCCCTGCCAGCGCGGGGCTACGCCACCCTGTCCCAACTCTCGGGACTAGCACACCCCGTGACGGGCTGGCAGCCACGGCAAGTAGTGGCATGGACGGGCCCCACCCGCTGCTGCGTGCCGGAGGAAGAGGCCTGGCGCGGGCTGCCGGCCCAAAGGCACCGAGGGAGGGCCTGCGCGGCTCCAGACGCTGCCGCTGATCAGCCCGGCGCGGCGCCAGAAAGAAGCCCTGGTCCCGGGGACCGCGCCCACCTGCAGCCCATGGCCGGCAGGCAAGGGGGAGGCGGGGCTGGCACCTGCCCCACCACCTGTGGGCCGTGGACAAGCTGGCAGCCGATTGGGAGAAGCTGCTGAGTGCTGCTCAGCTGCAAGAGCAAGAGCGAGAGCTGGGCAGGGGGGCAGCTTTGCAGGGAAAAGGGGAGGCTGCTGTCAGGAGCGGGACTCGAACCCGCGCCTCCAGAGGAGACTGCGACCTGAACGCAGCGCCTTTGACCGCTCGGCCATCCTGACGGGAAGCCCGGCCGGCGCCCCTGGCCGCCAGCACGCTGCTCCCGCAGCCCGCCTGCCGGACCCGAGCGCTGCCTTCCCTTCGTCTCCCAGGGCGAGGGTGGGCCCCAGCAGCGATGAGCTCTCCTGAGGAAGCCAGGAGGCCCACCGCCCTTTGGGGCTTCCTGGAGGGGAATTCCCTCTCCCAGGGGCGACCCCGCCGCCTCGCCCTCGCCCTCGCCCTCGCCGGGGTTAGAGCACGCGGTGCCCCGGGGCATCTGCTTGGCGCCAGAGCATGGTGGCGGGACGGTTGGCGGAGGGAGAAGGCGCCGAGGGGCGCGGGAGGCCTGCGCCGTCTCTGTGGCGCAATGGGTCAGCGCGTTCGGCTGTTAACCGGGCGGTTGGTGGTTCGAGCCCACCCAGGGACGTGGCCTGGCCTGGCGGTACCCGTGTGTGGCGAGGCGGGCCGCGTGCGCTTTGCTGGTCCCTGCGCCTGGCCAGTCTCGTGCTCCTTTTACCGCCCTCAAGTCGACCCTCCCACGATTCTGACCCTTAACGTCTTGGGGTCCCCAAGCAAGCAGCGCCCCGCCCCGCCCCGCCCCGCGGTGATCCCGGCCTGAAGAGCCGCCTCTCCAAACGGCCTGCTCTTGTGCCCCAAGGCTTTTTTCCAGAGCCCACGTTTGGAAGTGGGAGCGCAAGGGTCTCCCCGAGATCTCTTGGCGGCCAGACGCTCAAGACTCATCGGCCGCTGTGCTGCAGGATGTCCCTTGCCCTCTTTGGGAAAGCTGGGCCCTTTCTCCTTTCCTTCCAGATGCCTGGCCTGCGGGCCTTCCACACGCCTTCGCCGAAGCCTTTGTGTCCGGACTGGGCACCCGCCAGGCCTCCAAGGTCTTGGAGATCTGGGGCTCGGGGAAGAGAAGGAAGGCCCCAGGCCTTTCCGGGACCCAGAAGGGACTTCTACGTTGCCACGTGACGTTCATAGCCGAGGGCCCCAGCGGCTTCTGACGTGACACTGAGTCGCAAGCCGGGTGGCTTCTCACAGCAGCCAGCATGTCCCTCCGAAGGTGCCTGCTGGCCGCTCCACGTGCCTTGGAAAGACACGGCCCGGCCTTCTGCTGGGGCCTAGGCGACGGTGCTTGGCTGCCAACGTTTTGGCCTGCTGGCTCTCGCCCCCCACAAACGTCCCTTCTCCCTCGTCTGCCCTGCCTCGCCCGCCACCTCCCACCGCCTCCCGTCACGCGCCGTCTTCTTCCCATGGCTTGGCTGCTTCCCCTCGTCTCTCATCACCTTGAGCCGCTGGACCTGGACCCCGGCCTTTGCAGGCGTGCACTCCTGCAGGGACAGGGCCCAGTGCTCTCGGGCTCCGATGCAAGTGCCTGGTGCCTTAAGAGCAGTTCTCCTTGAAGCACGGCTTGCGCCAGGCACGCCTGCTCCTTACAAGGACCCGTTGCAGGGAGGCAGGATTGTCCAGCGCTCCACAAAGAGCTCCGGTGTCAGCAAGTGCTTCTTGGGGATCGTCTTCTTCGAGCGTGTAAGAGCAGTGGCACGAGGCAGGATTCTGGAAGAGAGCGGGGGGGGCGCTGTGTCTCTGCTTCCGGGCGCCGTGGGGGGAATTGCGGGGGGGCGGGGCGGGGCGGGCCAGCCGGGCATTCCTCCGCCTGACCTGGAAGCGGGCCTCCACCAGAGGGGCAAGGAAGAGCTGTGGGCGCCCAGCCCACCAGGGCCATCAGAGGAGGCCGGCCGGACCGCTCCCTTCCCGCTCACCTGCCACCTCGTCCCCTGCCAGCGCGGGGCTACGCCACCCTGTCCCAACTCTCGGGACTAGCACACCCCGTGACGGGCTGGCAGCCACGGCAAGTAGTGGCATGGACGGGCCCCACCCGCTGCTGCGTGCCGGAGGAAGAGGCCTGGCGCGGGCTGCCGGCCCAAAGGCACCGAGGGAGGGCCTGCGCGGCTCCAGACGCTGCCGCTGATCAGCCCGGCGCGGCGCCAGAAAGAAGCCCTGGTCCCGGGGACCGCGCCCACCTGCAGCCCATGGCCGGCAGGCAAGGGGGAGGCGGGGCTGGCACCTGCCCCACCACCTGTGGGCCGTGGACAAGCTGGCAGCCGATTGGGAGAAGCTGCTGAGTGCTGCTCAGCTGCAAGAGCAAGAGCGAGAGCTGGGCAGGGGGGCAGCTTTGCAGGGAAAAGGGGAGGCTGCTGTCAGGAGCGGGACTCGAACCCGCGCCTCCAGAGGAGACTGCGACCTGAACGCAGCGCCTTTGACCGCTCGGCCATCCTGACGGGAAGCCCGGCCGGCGCCCCTGGCCGCCAGCACGCTGCTCCCGCAGCCCGCCTGCCGGACCCGAGCGCTGCCTTCCCTTCGTCTCCCAGGGCGAGGGTGGGCCCCAGCAGCGATGAGCTCTCCTGAGGAAGCCAGGAGGCCCACCGCCCTTTGGGGCTTCCTGGAGGGGAATTCCCTCTCCCAGGGGCGACCCCGCCGCCTCGCCCTCGCCCTCACCCTCGCCCTCGCCGGGGTTAGAGCACGCGGTGCCCCGGGGCATCTGCTTGGCGCCAGAGCATGGTGGCGGGACGGTTGGCGGAGGGAGAAGGCGCCGAGGGGCGCGGGAGGCCTGCGCCGTCTCTGTGGCGCAATGGGTCAGCGCGTTCGGCTGTTAACCGGGCGGTTGGTGGTTCGAGCCCACCCAGGGACGTGGCCTGGCCTGGCGGTACCCGTGTGTGGCGAGGCGGGCCTCGTGCGCTTTGCTGGTCCCTGCGCCTGGCCAGTCTCGTGCTCCTTTTACCGCCCTCAAGTCGACCCTCCCACGATTCTGACCCTTAACGTCTTGGGGTCCCCAAGCAAGCAGCGCCCCGCCCCGCCCCGCCCCGCGGTGATCCCGGCCTGAAGAGCCGCCTCTCCAAACGGCCTGCTCTTGTGCCCCAAGGCTTTTTTCCAGAGCCCACGTTTGGAAGTGGGAGCGCAAGGGTCTCCCCGAGATCTCTTGGCGGCCAGACGCTCAAGACTCATCGGCCGCTGTGCTGCAGGATGTCCCTTGCCCTCTTTGGGAAAGCTGGGCCCTTTCTCCTTTCCTTCCAGATGCCTGGCCTGCGGGCCTTCCACACGCCTTCGCCGAAGCCTTTGTGTCCGGACTGGGCACCCGCCAGGCCTCCAAGGTCTTGGAGATCTGGGGCTCGGGGAAGAGAAGGAAGGCCCCAGGCCTTTCCGGGACCCAGAAGGGACTTCTACGTTGCCACGTGACGTTCATAGCCGAGGGCCCCAGCGGCTTCTGACGTGACACTGAGTCGCAAGCCGGGTGGCTTCTCACAGCAGCCAGCATGTCCCTCCGAAGGTGCCTGCTGGCCGCTCCACGTGCCTTGGAAAGACACGGCCCGGCCTTCTGCTGGGGCCTAGGCGACGGTGCTTGGCTGCCAACGTTTTGGCCTGCTGGCTCTCGCCCCCCACAAACGTCCCTTCTCCCTCGTCTGCCCTGCCTCGCCCGCCACCTCCCACCGCCTCCCGTCACGCGCCGTCTTCTTCCCATGGCTTGGCTGCTTCCCCTCGTCTCTCATCACCTTGAGCCGCTGGACCTGGACCCCGGCCTTTGCAGGCGTGCACTCCTGCAGGGACAGGGCCCAGTGCTCTCGGGCTCCGATGCAAGTGCCTGGTGCCTTAAGAGCAGTTCTCCTTGAAGCACGGCTTGCGCCAGGCACGCCTGCTCCTTACAAGGACCCGTTGCAGGGAGGCAGGATTGTCCAGCGCTCCACAAAGAGCTCCGGTGTCAGCAAGTGCTTCTTGGGGATCGTCTTCTTCGAGCGTGTAAGAGCAGTGGCACGAGGCAGGATTCTGGAAGAGAGCGGGGGGGGCGCTGTGTCTCTGCTTCCGGGCGCCGTGGGGGGAATTGCGGGGGGGCGGGGCGGGGCGGGCCAGCCGGGCATTCCTCCGCCTGACCTGGAAGCGGGCCTCCACCAGAGGGGCAAGGAAGAGCTGTGGGCGCCCAGCCCACCAGGGCCATCAGAGGAGGCCGGCCGGACCGCTCCCTTCCCGCTCACCTGCCACCTCGTCCCCTGCCAGCGCGGGGCTACGCCACCCTGTCCCAACTCTCGGGACTAGCACACCCCGTGACGGGCTGGCAGCCACGGCAAGTAGTGGCATGGACGGGCCCCACCCGCTGCTGCGTGCCGGAGGAAGAGGCCTGGCGCGGGCTGCCGGCCCAAAGGCACCGAGGGAGGGCCTGCGCGGCTCCAGACGCTGCCGCTGATCAGCCCGGCGCGGCGCCAGAAAGAAGCCCTGGTCCCGGGGACCGCGCCCACCTGCAGCCCATGGCCGGCAGGCAAGGGGGAGGCGGGGCTGGCACCTGCCCCACCACCTGTGGGCCGTGGACAAGCTGGCAGCCGATTGGGAGAAGCTGCTGAGTGCTGCTCAGCTGCAAGAGCAAGAGCGAGAGCTGGGCAGGGGGGCAGCTTTGCAGGGAAAAGGGGAGGCTGCTGTCAGGAGCGGGACTCGAACCCGCGCCTCCAGAGGAGACTGCGACCTGAACGCAGCGCCTTTGACCGCTCGGCCATCCTGACGGGAAGCCCGGCCGGCGCCCCTGGCCGCCAGCACGCTGCTCCCGCAGCCCGCCTGCCGGACCCGAGCGCTGCCTTCCCTTCGTCTCCCAGGGCGAGGGTGGGCCCCAGCAGCGATGAGCTCTCCTGAGGAAGCCAGGAGGCCCACCGCCCTTTGGGGCTTCCTGGAGGGGAATTCCCTCTCCCAGGGGCGACCCCGCCGCCTCGCCCTCGCCCTCGCCGGGGTTAGAGCACGCGGTGCCCCGGGGCATCTGCTTGGCGCCAGAGCATGGTGGCGGGACGGTTGGCGGAGGGAGAAGGCGCCGAGGGGCGCAGGAGGCCTGCGCCGTCTCTGTGGCGCAATGGGTCAGCGCGTTCGGCTGTTAACCGGGCGGTTGGTGGTTCGAGCCCACCCAGGGACGTGGCCTGGCCTGGCGGTACCCGTGTGTGGCGAGGCGGGCCGCGTGCGCTTTGCTGGTCCCTGCGCCTGGCCAGTCTCGTGCTCCTTTTACCGCCCTCAAGTCGACCCTCCCACGATTCTGACCCTTAACGTCTTGGGGTCCCCAAGCAAGCAGCGCCCCGCCCCGCCCCGCGGTGATCCCGGCCTGAAGAGCCGCCTCTCCAAACGGCCTGCTCTTGTGCCCCAAGGCTTTTTTCCAGAGCCCACGTTTGGAAGTGGGAGCGCAAGGGTCTCCCCGAGATCTCTTGGCGGCCAGACGCTCAAGACTCATCGGCCGCTGTGCTGCAGGATGTCCCTTGCCCTCTTTGGGAAAGCTGGGCCCTTTCTCCTTTCCTTCCAGATGCCTGGCCTGCGGGCCTTCCACACGCCTTCGCCGAAGCCTTTGTGTCCGGACTGGGCACCCGCCAGGCCTCCAAGGTCTTGGAGATCTGGGGCTCGGGGAAGAGAAGGAAGGCCCCAGGCCTTTCCGGGACCCAGAAGGGACTTCTACGTTGCCACGTGACGTTCATAGCCGAGGGCCCCAGCGGCTTCTGACGTGACACTGAGTCGCAAGCCGGGTGGCTTCTCACAGCAGCCAGCATGTCCCTCCGAAGGTGCCTGCTGGCCGCTCCACGTGCCTTGGAAAGACACGGCCCGGCCTTCTGCTGGGGCCTAGGCGACGGTGCTTGGCTGCCAACGTTTTGGCCTGCTGGCTCTCGCCCCCCACAAACGTCCCTTCTCCCTCGTCTGCCCTGCCTCGCCCGCCACCTCCCACCGCCTCCCGTCACGCGCCGTCTTCTTCCCATGGCTTGGCTGCTTCCCCTCGTCTCTCATCACCTTGAGCCGCTGGACCTGGACCCCGGCCTTTGCAGGCGTGCACTCCTGCAGGGACAGGGCCCAGTGCTCTCGGGCTCCGATGCAAGTGCCTGGTGCCTTAAGAGCAGTTCTCCTTGAAGCACGGCTTGCGCCAGGCACGCCTGCTCCTTACAAGGACCCGTTGCAGGGAGGCAGGATTGTCCAGCGCTCCACAAAGAGCTCCGGTGTCAGCAAGTGCTTCTTGGGGATCGTCTTCTTCGAGCGTGTAAGAGCAGTGGCACGAGGCAGGATTCTGGAAGAGAGCGGGGGGGGCGCTGTGTCTCTGCTTCCGGGCGCCGTGGGGGGAATTGCGGGGGGGCGGGGCGGGGCGGGCCAGCCGGGCATTCCTCCGCCTGACCTGGAAGCGGGCCTCCACCAGAGGGGCAAGGAAGAGCTGTGGGCGCCCAGCCCACCAGGGCCATCAGAGGAGGCCGGCCGGACCGCTCCCTTCCCGCTCACCTGCCACCTCGTCCCCTGCCAGCGCGGGGCTACGCCACCCTGTCCCAACTCTCGGGACTAGCACACCCCGTGACGGGCTGGCAGCCACGGCAAGTAGTGGCATGGACGGGCCCCACCCGCTGCTGCGTGCCGGAGGAAGAGGCCTGGCGCGGGCTGCCGGCCCAAAGGCACCGAGGGAGGGCCTGCGCGGCTCCAGACGCTGCCGCTGATCAGCCCGGCGCGGCGCCAGAAAGAAGCCCTGGTCCCGGGGACCGCGCCCACCTGCAGCCCATGGCCGGCAGGCAAGGGGGAGGCGGGGCTGGCACCTGCCCCACCACCTGTGGGCCGTGGACAAGCTGGCAGCCGATTGGGAGAAGCTGCTGAGTGCTGCTCAGCTGCAAGAGCAAGAGCGAGAGCTGGGCAGGGGGGCAGCTTTGCAGGGAAAAGGGGAGGCTGCTGTCAGGAGCGGGACTCGAACCCGCGCCTCCAGAGGAGACTGCGACCTGAACGCAGCGCCTTTGACCGCTCGGCCATCCTGACGGGAAGCCCGGCCGGCGCCCCTGGCCGCCAGCACGCTGCTCCCGCAGCCCGCCTGCCGGACCCGAGCGCTGCCTTCCCTTCGTCTCCCAGGGCGAGGGTGGGCCCCAGCAGCGATGAGCTCTCCTGAGGAAGCCAGGAGGCCCACCGCCCTTTGGGGCTTCCTGGAGGGGAATTCCCTCTCCCAGGGGCGACCCCGCCGCCTCGCCCTCGCCCTCGCCGGGGTTAGAGCACGCGGTGCCCCGGGGCATCTGCTTGGCGCCAGAGCATGGTGGCGGGACGGTTGGCGGAGGGAGAAGGCGCCGAGGGGCGCGGGAGGCCTGCGCCGTCTCTGTGGCGCAATGGGTCAGCGCGTTCGGCTGTTAACCGGGCGGTTGGTGGTTCGAGCCCACCCAGGGACGTGGCCTGGCCTGGCGGTACCCGTGTGTGGCGAGGCGGGCCGCGTGCGCTTTGCTGGTCCCTGCGCCTGGCCAGTCTCGTGCTCCTTTTACCGCCCTCAAGTCGACCCTCCCACGATTCTGACCCTTAACGTCTTGGGGTCCCCAAGCAAGCAGCGCCCCGCCCCGCCCCGCGGTGATCCCGGCCTGAAGAGCCGCCTCTCCAAACGGCCTGCTCTTGTGCCCCAAGGCTTTTTTCCAGAGCCCACGTTTGGAAGTGGGAGCGCAAGGGTCTCCCCGAGATCTCTTGGCGGCCAGACGCTCAAGACTCATCGGCCGCTGTGCTGCAGGATGTCCCTTGCCCTCTTTGGGAAAGCTGGGCCCTTTCTCCTTTCCTTCCAGATGCCTGGCCTGCGGGCCTTCCACACGCCTTCGCCGAAGCCTTTGTGTCCGGACTGGGCACCCGCCAGGCCTCCAAGGTCTTGGAGATCTGGGGCTCGGGGAAGAGAAGGAAGGCCCCAGGCCTTTCCGGGACCCAGAAGGGACTTCTACGTTGCCACGTGACGTTCATAGCCGAGGGCCCCAGCGGCTTCTGACGTGACACTGAGTCGCAAGCCGGGTGGCTTCTCACAGCAGCCAGCATGTCCCTCCGAAGGTGCCTGCTGGCCGCTCCACGTGCCTTGGAAAGACACGGCCCGGCCTTCTGCTGGGGCCTAGGCGACGGTGCTTGGCTGCCAACGTTTTGGCCTGCTGGCTCTCGCCCCCCACAAACGTCCCTTCTCCCTCGTCTGCCCTGCCTCGCCCGCCACCTCCCACCGCCTCCCGTCACGCGCCGTCTTCTTCCCATGGCTTGGCTGCTTCCCCTCGTCTCTCATCACCTTGAGCCGCTGGACCTGGACCCCGGCCTTTGCAGGCGTGCACTCCTGCAGGGACAGGGCCCAGTGCTCTCGGGCTCCGATGCAAGTGCCTGGTGCCTTAAGAGCAGTTCTCCTTGAAGCACGGCTTGCGCCAGGCACGCCTGCTCCTTACAAGGACCCGTTGCAGGGAGGCAGGATTGTCCAGCGCTCCACAAAGAGCTCCGGTGTCAGCAAGTGCTTCTTGGGGATCGTCTTCTTCGAGCGTGTAAGAGCAGTGGCACGAGGCAGGATTCTGGAAGAGAGCGGGGGGGGCGCTGTGTCTCTGCTTCCGGGCGCCGTGGGGGGAATTGCGGGGGGGCGGGGCGGGGCGGGCCAGCCGGGCATTCCTCCGCCTGACCTGGAAGCGGGCCTCCACCAGAGGGGCAAGGAAGAGCTGTGGGCGCCCAGCCCACCAGGGCCATCAGAGGAGGCCGGCCGGACCGCTCCCTTCCCGCTCACCTGCCACCTCGTCCCCTGCCAGCGCGGGGCTACGCCACCCTGTCCCAACTCTCGGGACTAGCACACCCCGTGACGGGCTGGCAGCCACGGCAAGTAGTGGCATGGACGGGCCCCACCCGCTGCTGCGTGCCGGAGGAAGAGGCCTGGCGCGGGCTGCCGGCCCAAAGGCACCGAGGGAGGGCCTGCGCGGCTCCAGACGCTGCCGCTGATCAGCCCGGCGCGGCGCCAGAAAGAAGCCCTGGTCCCGGGGACCGCGCCCACCTGCAGCCCATGGCCGGCAGGCAAGGGGGAGGCGGGGCTGGCACCTGCCCCACCACCTGTGGGCCGTGGACAAGCTGGCAGCCGATTGGGAGAAGCTGCTGAGTGCTGCTCAGCTGCAAGAGCAAGAGCGAGAGCTGGGCAGGGGGGCAGCTTTGCAGGGAAAAGGGGAGGCTGCTGTCAGGAGCGGGACTCGAACCCGCGCCTCCAGAGGAGACTGCGACCTGAACGCAGCGCCTTTGACCGCTCGGCCATCCTGACGGGAAGCCCGGCCGGCGCCCCTGGCCGCCAGCACGCTGCTCCCGCAGCCCGCCTGCCGGACCCGAGCGCTGCCTTCCCTTCGTCTCCCAGGGCGAGGGTGGGCCCCAGCAGCGATGAGCTCTCCTGAGGAAGCCAGGAGGCCCACCGCCCTTTGGGGCTTCCTGGAGGGGAATTCCCTCTCCCAGGGGCGACCCCGCCGCCTCGCCCTCGCCCTCGCCGGGGTTAGAGCACGCGGTGCCCCGGGGCATCTGCTTGGCGCCAGAGCATGGTGGCGGGACGGTTGGCGGAGGGAGAAGGCGCCGAGGGGCGCGGGAGGCCTGCGCCGTCTCTGTGGCGCAATGGGTCAGCGCGTTCGGCTGTTAACCGGGCGGTTGGTGGTTCGAGCCCACCCAGGGACGTGGCCTGGCCTGGCGGTACCCGTGTGTGGCGAGGCGGGCCGCGTGCGCTTTGCTGGTCCCTGCGCCTGGCCAGTCTCGTGCTCCTTTTACCGCCCTCAAGTCGACCCTCCCACGATTCTGACCCTTAACGTCTTGGGGTCCCCAAGCAAGCAGCGCCCCGCCCCGCCCCGCGGTGATCCCGGCCTGAAGAGCCGCCTCTCCAAACGGCCTGCTCTTGTGCCCCAAGGCTTTTTTCCAGAGCCCACGTTTGGAAGTGGGAGCGCAAGGGTCTCCCCGAGATCTCTTGGCGGCCAGACGCTCAAGACTCATCGGCCGCTGTGCTGCAGGATGTCCCTTGCCCTCTTTGGGAAAGCTGGGCCCTTTCTCCTTTCCTTCCAGATGCCTGGCCTGCGGGCCTTCCACACGCCTTCGCCGAAGCCTTTGTGTCCGGACTGGGCACCCGCCAGGCCTCCAAGGTCTTGGAGATCTGGGGCTCGGGGAAGAGAAGGAAGGCCCCAGGCCTTTCCGGGACCCAGAAGGGACTTCTACGTTGCCACGTGACGTTCATAGCCGAGGGCCCCAGCGGCTTCTGACGTGACACTGAGTCGCAAGCCGGGTGGCTTCTCACAGCAGCCAGCATGTCCCTCCGAAGGTGCCTGCTGGCCGCTCCACGTGCCTTGGAAAGACACGGCCCGGCCTTCTGCTGGGGCCTAGGCGACGGTGCTTGGCTGCCAACGTTTTGGCCTGCTGGCTCTCGCCCCCCACAAACGTCCCTTCTCCCTCGTCTGCCCTGCCTCGCCCGCCACCTCCCACCGCCTCCCGTCACGCGCCGTCTTCTTCCCATGGCTTGGCTGCTTCCCCTCGTCTCTCATCACCTTGAGCCGCTGGACCTGGACCCCGGCCTTTGCAGGCGTGCACTCCTGCAGGGACAGGGCCCAGTGCTCTCGGGCTCCGATGCAAGTGCCTGGTGCCTTAAGAGCAGTTCTCCTTGAAGCACGGCTTGCGCCAGGCACGCCTGCTCCTTACAAGGACCCGTTGCAGGGAGGCAGGATTGTCCAGCGCTCCACAAAGAGCTCCGGTGTCAGCAAGTGCTTCTTGGGGATCGTCTTCTTCGAGCGTGTAAGAGCAGTGGCACGAGGCAGGATTCTGGAAGAGAGCGGGGGGGGCGCTGTGTCTCTGCTTCCGGGCGCCGTGGGGGGAATTGCGGGGGGGCGGGGCGGGGCGGGCCAGCCGGGCATTCCTCCGCCTGACCTGGAAGCGGGCCTCCACCAGAGGGGCAAGGAAGAGCTGTGGGCGCCCAGCCCACCAGGGCCATCAGAGGAGGCCGGCCGGACCGCTCCCTTCCCGCTCACCTGCCACCTCGTCCCCTGCCAGCGCGGGGCTACGCCACCCTGTCCCAACTCTCGGGACTAGCACACCCCGTGACGGGCTGGCAGCCACGGCAAGTAGTGGCATGGACGGGCCCCACCCGCTGCTGCGTGCCGGAGGAAGAGGCCTGGCGCGGGCTGCCGGCCCAAAGGCACCGAGGGAGGGCCTGCGCGGCTCCAGACGCTGCCGCTGATCAGCCCGGCGCGGCGCCAGAAAGAAGCCCTGGTCCCGGGGACCGCGCCCACCTGCAGCCCATGGCCGGCAGGCAAGGGGGAGGCGGGGCTGGCACCTGCCCCACCACCTGTGGGCCGTGGACAAGCTGGCAGCCGATTGGGAGAAGCTGCTGAGTGCTGCTCAGCTGCAAGAGCAAGAGCGAGAGCTGGGCAGGGGGGCAGCTTTGCAGGGAAAAGGGGAGGCTGCTGTCAGGAGCGGGACTCGAACCCGCGCCTCCAGAGGAGACTGCGACCTGAACGCAGCGCCTTTGACCGCTCGGCCATCCTGACGGGAAGCCCGGCCGGCGCCCCTGGCCGCCAGCACGCTGCTCCCGCAGCCCGCCTGCCGGACCCGAGCGCTGCCTTCCCTTCGTCTCCCAGGGCGAGGGTGGGCCCCAGCAGCGATGAGCTCTCCTGAGGAAGCCAGGAGGCCCACCGCCCTTTGGGGCTTCCTGGAGGGGAATTCCCTCTCCCAGGGGCGACCCCGCCGCCTCGCCCTCGCCCTCGCCCTCGCCCTCGCCGGGGTTAGAGCACGCGGTGCCCCGGGGCATCTGCTTGGCGCCAGAGCATGGTGGCGGGACGGTTGGCGGAGGGAGAAGGCGCCGAGGGGCGCGGGAGGCCTGCGCCGTCTCTGTGGCACAATGGGTCAGCGCGTTCGGCTGTTAACCGGGCGGTTGGTGGTTCGAGCCCACCCAGGGACGTGGCCTGGCCTGGCGGTACCCGTGTGTGGCGAGGCGGGCCGCGTGCGCTTTGCTGGTCCCTGCGCCTGGCCAGTCTCGTGCTCCTTTTACCGCCCTCAAGTCGACCCTCCCACGATTCTGACCCTTAACGTCTTGGGGTCCCCAAGCAAGCAGCGCCCCGCCCCGCCCCGCGGTGATCCCGGCCTGAAGAGCCGCCTCTCCAAACGGCCTGCTCTTGTGCCCCAAGGCTTTTTTCCAGAGCCCACGTTTGGAAGTGGGAGCGCAAGGGTCTCCCCGAGATCTCTTGGCGGCCAGACGCTCAAGACTCATCGGCCGCTGTGCTGCAGGATGTCCCTTGCCCTCTTTGGGAAAGCTGGGCCCTTTCTCCTTTCCTTCCAGATGCCTGGCCTGCGGGCCTTCCACACGCCTTCGCCGAAGCCTTTGTGTCCGGACTGGGCACCCGCCAGGCCTCCAAGGTCTTGGAGATCTGGGGCTCGGGGAAGAGAAGGAAGGCCCCAGGCCTTTCCGGGACCCAGAAGGGACTTCTACGTTGCCACGTGACGTTCATAGCCGAGGGCCCCAGCGGCTTCTGACGTGACACTGAGTCGCAAGCCGGGTGGCTTCTCACAGCAGCCAGCATGTCCCTCCGAAGGTGCCTGCTGGCCGCTCCACGTGCCTTGGAAAGACACGGCCCGGCCTTCTGCTGGGGCCTAGGCGACGGTGCTTGGCTGCCAACGTTTTGGCCTGCTGGCTCTCGCCCCCCACAAACGTCCCTTCTCCCTCGTCTGCCCTGCCTCGCCCGCCACCTCCCACCGCCTCCCGTCACGCGCCGTCTTCTTCCCATGGCTTGGCTGCTTCCCCTCGTCTCTCATCACCTTGAGCCGCTGGACCTGGACCCCGGCCTTTGCAGGCGTGCACTCCTGCAGGGACAGGGCCCAGTGCTCTCGGGCTCCGATGCAAGTGCCTGGTGCCTTAAGAGCAGTTCTCCTTGAAGCACGGCTTGCGCCAGGCACGCCTGCTCCTTACAAGGACCCGTTGCAGGGAGGCAGGATTGTCCAGCGCTCCACAAAGAGCTCCGGTGTCAGCAAGTGCTTCTTGGGGATCGTCTTCTTCGAGCGTGTAAGAGCAGTGGCACGAGGCAGGATTCTGGAAGAGAGCGGGGGGGGCGCTGTGTCTCTGCTTCCGGGCGCCGTGGGGGGAATTGCGGGGGGGCGGGGCGGGGCGGGCCAGCCGGGCATTCCTCCGCCTGACCTGGAAGCGGGCCTCCACCAGAGGGGCAAGGAAGAGCTGTGGGCGCCCAGCCCACCAGGGCCATCAGAGGAGGCCGGCCGGACCGCTCCCTTCCCGCTCACCTGCCACCTCGTCCCCTGCCAGCGCGGGGCTACGCCACCCTGTCCCAACTCTCGGGACTAGCACACCCCGTGACGGGCTGGCAGCCACGGCAAGTAGTGGCATGGACGGGCCCCACCCGCTGCTGCGTGCCGGAGGAAGAGGCCTGGCGCGGGCTGCCGGCCCAAAGGCACCGAGGGAGGGCCTGCGCGGCTCCAGACGCTGCCGCTGATCAGCCCGGCGCGGCGCCAGAAAGAAGCCCTGGTCCCGGGGACCGCGCCCACCTGCAGCCCATGGCCGGCAGGCAAGGGGGAGGCGGGGCTGGCACCTGCCCCACCACCTGTGGGCCGTGGACAAGCTGGCAGCCGATTGGGAGAAGCTGCTGAGTGCTGCTCAGCTGCAAGAGCAAGAGCGAGAGCTGGGCAGGGGGGCAGCTTTGCAGGGAAAAGGGGAGGCTGCTGTCAGGAGCGGGACTCGAACCCGCGCCTCCAGAGGAGACTGCGACCTGAACGCAGCGCCTTTGACCGCTCGGCCATCCTGACGGGAAGCCCGGCCGGCGCCCCTGGCCGCCAGCACGCTGCTCCCGCAGCCCGCCTGCCGGACCCGAGCGCTGCCTTCCCTTCGTCTCCCAGGGCGAGGGTGGGCCCCAGCAGCGATGAGCTCTCCTGAGGAAGCCAGGAGGCCCACCGCCCTTTGGGGCTTCCTGGAGGGGAATTCCCTCTCCCAGGGGCGACCCCGCCGCCTCGCCCTCGCCCTCGCCCTCGCCCTCGCCGGGGTTAGAGCACGCGGTGCCCCGGGGCATCTGCTTGGCGCCAGAGCATGGTGGCGGGACGGTTGGCGGAGGGAGAAGGCGCCGAGGGGCGCGGGCGGCCTGCGCCGTCTCTGTGGCACAATGGGTCAGCGCGTTCGGCTGTTAACCGGGCGGTTGGTGGTTCGAGCCCACCCAGGGACGTGGCCTGGCCTGGCGGTACCCGTGTGTGGCGAGGCGGGCCGCGTGCGCTTTGCTGGTCCCTGCGCCTGGCCAGTCTCGTGCTCCTTTTACCGCCCTCAAGTCGACCCTCCCACGATTCTGACCCTTAACGTCTTGGGGTCCCCAAGCAAGCAGCGCCCCGCCCCGCCCCGCGGTGATCCCGGCCTGAAGAGCCGCCTCTCCAAACGGCCTGCTCTTGTGCCCCAAGGCTTTTTTCCAGAGCCCACGTTTGGAAGTGGGAGCGCAAGGGTCTCCCCGAGATCTCTTGGCGGCCAGACGCTCAAGACTCATCGGCCGCTGTGCTGCAGGATGTCCCTTGCCCTCTTTGGGAAAGCTGGGCCCTTTCTCCTTTCCTTCCAGATGCCTGGCCTGCGGGCCTTCCACACGCCTTCGCCGAAGCCTTTGTGTCCGGACTGGGCACCCGCCAGGCCTCCAAGGTCTTGGAGATCTGGGGCTCGGGGAAGAGAAGGAAGGCCCCAGGCCTTTCCGGGACCCAGAAGGGACTTCTACGTTGCCACGTGACGTTCATAGCCGAGGGCCCCAGCGGCTTCTGACGTGACACTGAGTCGCAAGCCGGGTGGCTTCTCACAGCAGCCAGCATGTCCCTCCGAAGGTGCCTGCTGGCCGCTCCACGTGCCTTGGAAAGACACGGCCCGGCCTTCTGCTGGGGCCTAGGCGACGGTGCTTGGCTGCCAACGTTTTGGCCTGCTGGCTCTCGCCCCCCACAAACGTCCCTTCTCCCTCGTCTGCCCTGCCTCGCCCGCCACCTCCCACCGCCTCCCGTCACGCGCCGTCTTCTTCCCATGGCTTGGCTGCTTCCCCTCGTCTCTCATCACCTTGAGCCGCTGGACCTGGACCCCGGCCTTTGCAGGCGTGCACTCCTGCAGGGACAGGGCCCAGTGCTCTCGGGCTCCGATGCAAGTGCCTGGTGCCTTAAGAGCAGTTCTCCTTGAAGCACGGCTTGCGCCAGGCACGCCTGCTCCTTACAAGGACCCGTTGCAGGGAGGCAGGATTGTCCAGCGCTTCTCTTCTTCTCTTTGTGAAAGCTGGGTCATTTCTGCTTTCATTTCTTTTGAAAACTATGTGGTACACTTAACCAATAAAAAGTCCAGCAATGTAAAAATTCCACTCACATTTTTCTACCACGTGGCTCCACAATTCCAGAAACAGGCCATAAGATTGGTCCTCTGCCCAGTTCCCATCTCCGGCAGTGGGATTTGTTTCCAGGTATCAAAGGAACTTCCCACCTGTTCTTTCCTCTGGCAGCCTGCAACGGAAAACCCACAGCTTCCCACTTTTCTCTTTTAAAGAAAAATCCATTTTTAAAGTTTGCTCACAGCCCTTTCGTATATTCTTGCAACCCACTTTCTCCCATCAGTTGAGAAATGCTCGGTTAGGCAAGATTTGTATGGGATGGTTTTGACTGGGATGACCCTACCTCAGGCAGGGCCTGCACTAGATGACCTCTGGGAATCCCTTCCACCCCATCTTTCCATGAGTCATAGATTTCATAGATGTCATAGAGATCAAGGCTGGAAGGGACCTCGGGAGATCATCGAGTCCAGGCCCCTGCCCAAAGGGCAGGAAGTCAGCTGGAGTCATAGGATCCCAGCAAGATAAGCATCCAATTTGCTCTTGAAGGTGTTCAATGTAGGCACTTGAACCACCTCCGCTGGCAGGCTGTTCCAGACCTTGGGGGCTTGGACAGTAAAGAAATTCTTCCTTGTGTCCAGCCTGAAACGGTCTTGCAGGAGTTTGTGACCGTTCGACCTCGTCATCCCCTGGGGCGCTCCGATGATCAGACGTTCCCCCAGATCCTGGTGCTCACCCTTGATAAACTTATAGGTGGCCACCAGATCACCCCTGAGCCTGCGCTTTTCCAGGCTAAAGAGCCCCATGGCTCTCAGCCTGTCGCCGTAAGGTCTGTTTCCCTGACCTCTGATCATGCGCGTGGCTCTCCTCTGGACTCTCTTGAGCTTCTCCACGTCCTTTTTGAATTGTGGAGCCCAGAACTGGGCGCAGTACTCCAGCTGCGGCCTCACCAAGGCCGAGTACAAGGGGAGAATGACGTCCCGGGATTTGCTTGAGAAGCATCTATGGATGCAAGCCAGCCGTTTGGTCGCTTTAGTAGCTGCAGCATCGCATTGCAGGTTCATGTTCATCTTGTGGTCAACGATGACCCCCAAGTCTCTTTCTTCCATAGTGCTAGGCAGCGTAGCACTGCCGAGCCTATAAGGATGCTGCAGGTTTTTCCTCCCAAGGTGGAGAACCTTCCATTTTTCGGTGTTAAACACCATCAGGTTCTCGTCTGCCTGTTTGCTGAGCTTGTCCAGGTCAGCCTGGATCACCCGCCTGTCTTCTGGCGTGGATGCTTTGCCCGAGAGTTTGGTGTCATCGGCGAACTTGGCCAGTCCACTCCTGACTCCAATGGCCACATCGTTAATGAAGATGTTGAACAGTATGGGTCCCAGGACAGAGCCTTGAGGGACCCCACTGGTCACAGGGCACCACGATGAGTGACTGCCATCAATTAGAAGCCTCTGGGTCTGACCACGGAGCCAATTTCCCAACCAGCGGATTATGGTGGAGCCAAGGCCACAACTGGGCAGTTTGGCCAAGAGGTGATCATGGGATACCAGATCAAAGGCTTTTTCGAAGTCAAGATATATGACATCAATCTCTTCTCCCTTGTCCAGGTGATAGGTCACCCGGTCGTAGAAGGAAATCAGATTGGTCAAACAAACCCGTGCTGGCTATCCCTTAGAAGTCCTTCACTCTTGCCTTCATTTGGCCCAGGCAGGAGGGTTGGGGAAGAAAGGAGGACTCGTTGCACTGGAGAGGGGCAAACAGGAGATGTACTTGTATTTTGCAGCCTCCTGAACTCCCAGGCCCCGAAACAAGAGAAGGGCCCTGGCCATCGGGTCCTCTGGGGTCTCAGGCTGCAGGCTTCAGACACCGACTGACAGACCACACTGATGGGGCAGCCTGCGGGTCAAGCAGGGTGGGAGGGGAGAAGAGAGATTTCTTGTTTCTTGTATCCAGATGTGTGAGGCAGCCAAGAGATGTGGTTGGGATTGTGGCAGGAGCTTTGCTTGTGCACCGGAGTGGGGGCTGGAGCTCCCATTTTTGGGGTGTTGTTCGGGGAAGCCTGTCTGTGGGTAGGTTGGTTATTGTGAGCCACTCTGAGCTTTTCAAGAAGGGTGGGATGGAAGTCTGACAATTAATAAATGGATGACCAGGCAGTCATGGAGGCTGATGAGCAATCAATAAAGATGCATTTAAGGGAGAAGCAGTAGGTTGGGACAGTGAAATAACAGCCTGGTTGTTAAAGCCGCTGTGTTGGGCTCAGACACGTGCGAACAGCTGCTTCTTTGGACAGCACTAATTGGGGGCTGGGACCCGGAGGACTCTCCTGGCTGAGTTTGAGGGCCTGGCAAGCGGGTGCAGGGCCTTCGCTGGCACTTGTCCCAGTGACAACAGCTCTTGTCTTTACACAGCAGGAAGCCCAGACTTGAAGCTCATTCCTCTCCCTGGCCCGGACCTCCAAACCCGTTTTCTCGCGTGCCACCCAGGGAGCGGGCCTGGGCACCGGGGAGGCTGGGCAATCCGCGGCCAGGCTGGGCGGTGACTGGGGCATCAGCTCACGGCCGGCGGCGTGGACGCTCGCGCACGGCGGGGGTCCCAGCTGGGCCTCGGCCAGCGCTTGGGGCCCCATCCCCAAGGCGGGAGGGCCGCAGAGGGGCGGGGGCACAGTCCGAAGCCCGCTGTGGGGCCACGACGAGAGGCGGCCTGCTCTCTGCCCTGCCCAGCCTGGGGAGCGCCGGCGCTGCCCCGGAAGCTGAAGCGCGGGGCCATGGCGACGGCGGCGCGGGGGGGGCGCGCGGCCGTGTGCGCGGCGTGCGGGGGGGGGCCCCCGGCCGGGCGCCGGAGCCGCCTGCGGCGCCTGCGGGAGCGGAGAGAGGGGCTGCGGAGCCTGCGCCGCACCTGGGAGCGGGAGAGTGAAAGGCTCCTGGTGGGTGTAAATCAGGAGCGACAGCGCTTGGGGCGAGTGTCCCACCGGGGTGGGGAGAGCAGCGTCTGGCCCCCCTTGGCGGCGGGGGAGGTCTCCGCGGGGCCGGCCGAGCCCCTCGCACGGGCTGGCTCCTCCACCTCGGGGGAGTCAGGGCAGCGCCTTGCTCTCGGGGCCCTGGGCCGTGGGGTCCTGCTGCCCCTGCAGGGCGGGGCTGAGAGAGAGCGCCCCTTGGCCTGGCAGGGCTGCGTCCCCCAGCGGGGCCCCGGGCTGGACCCTGGCGTGCAGCCTGGAAAAGGCTCGGAGCCTCTCCCGACTGTCCGGCCCACCCGACAGGGGCACCTCTGTTCCCCGCGGCCCGGCCCTGCCCTCCCATTGCCTCTCCCTGCCCACCCCAGAGGCAGACGGAGCTGGAGAGGCAGCTGGTGGTGTCCGAGTGCGAGGAGCTGTGCCAGCTCCTGGCTGAGCAGAAGCACCTCTTGCTCACCCGGCTGGGAGAGCTGACCGCCGAGATTGTGAGGAGGAGGGAGGAAAATGCCACCCGCCTGTGCGAAGAGACTGCCCGCCTCAGCGCCCTGATCACGGAGCTGGAGGAGAAGTGCCGTCAGCTGGGGCCCGAGGTGAGACGGTATCCAGCGGTGCCCTGCATAGAGATGTGACGCTCTCTGAGGCACAGGGAGCTCCTGGGCTGATGCAGAGCAGAGGCCAGAGCCCCGGGGTGCTTCTGCTTCTGCCCTAGTCTCAGGACCCAGTGCTGGGGGCATCCATCTCTGCAGGGCAACACGGGTAAGAGGGGTCTGCTTCCCGTAGCACAAGGAAGGGCTGGGCTGGGCTGTGACGCTGTCTCCATTCTGTTTCTTGTCCCCTCCAGGGTGTCGGAGGTGCTGTGACCGGGTACGTTTGGGCTTCATCTCACCCCTCTTGTCCCACGGGCCAAGGCGAGGTGGCAGCCTCAGCCCCCTGTGCAGCAGTCTCTGCTCTGGATCCGGCCTCCTCCATCCCTGCGGCCTGGATGCTGCTGCTGCCAGCCTGTGACCTGCACTGCCTGGGGCTTGATTTTGATTTGGCCTCTGCAATGTCTGAAGTCTGTCCTGTCTGAGGGGCTCAGGAGCTTGTGGGGAGGGAACCGAGTGTCTCAGCCCAAGGCCCAGGGGAACAGTGTCTGTGGGCAGAGACCTCGCCAGGGACCAGGCCCCTTGGAGGCTGGAAATAACCTTTGCGAGCAGCTGGGCCTGGAGAATAGGCCCCCCAGTTCCAGAAGCAGCCCCCCCGTCCTAGAGGGGCCTGTGATCAGACCACGTGTCAGAGGGACTCAGGCTGCCAGTGCTTGGCTGGCACTTCCTGTGCAGACGGAGCGGAAACATCTCCAAGCCCTGCATCGTGCAACTCTCTGGACAAAAGCCCTGGGACAGTCTTTGTTAAACGAGAACCCAGTTCCTTCCCAGTACGGCTTTTCCCACTGACACTGGCACAAGCCATACAGGGAATACTGCCACTTTGCAGGTGTGAGCTGGGGCTGCGCAAGAAGGGATCGCGGGTTGAGCCCTGCTGGACTAGCTCAACTTGAAACCTTCCGGGTACAAGCATCGCCTGCCGGTGCCCAGAGGGGAGCCAGCAGCCTGCACCCACTGGCCAGCCGGGCAGAACCTCTTCCCCATGGCCCCAGCTCCCATTCATCTCCCCATGTGGCCTTGAGGATGTGGGAAGTTCTGGCTGTGAACTGAGAGGAATAAAACTGCCCACATGTTCCTGCAGGAGCGAGGAGGTGACACCTCTGCATCCAGCCCCCGAGTTTCCTGAGCAGAAGAGGATCCAGTATGTCTGTGGAGAGAAGCAGCTGCAAGAGGCTCAGACGGGATTCCTGGGTAAGGGGCACTTCCAGGGCCTCTCTTCCATGGTATGAGGGTAACGGCAGGGGAAGTGGGAGTGGGTTGTGTAGGGGAAGCTGTGGAAGTGGGTTATCAGAGCCCTCGTGTTCATGTTGGCAGAAGACGAGAGCTCAGCTCGGGGGTCTGTGCCCCAGCCCAGAGTGACCCAGATCCTGGGAAAGCCCTTGGCACCCCCGCTCCCCCAGGCTGCACAGGGTGGACACCATGGGGATGAATGAAGCTGAGCACATCGTTTGTCATTTCAAATCTGGGTAGTTCTGCTGTGTCCTGCTCAGGCCCTGGGCACCTTAGCACAGGCCTGGTGCTCTCGGCAGCCCGTGCGGTGCAGACGTGTGCTGTTTCACTCTCTTGGATTTGCTACTTGAGGCTCAGATCCTGCCGCTGGGAGACGGCACCGTGGAGCCGGAGGCCCCAGTCTGAATGGACGCGCACAGGGAGGGAGCCAGGGGTTCACTTCCCAAGGGCATTTGTGTGGGTGCACAAATCCCAGCCCTGAAGCATTCCCAGTAACAGCTCGCAGCAGGAAACTAGGGACGGCTGAAGTGAACAAAGTCAGCGAGCCATGGCAGGGAGGGTTTCTGTGGATTGTGTTCTGAGGGGAAAGGGCCTTTTGAAGCTGTAGTGTAACAGGTGTTACCACAGATGGAGTCAGGACTGGCTCCTCAGTACCCTGGACCTCCAAGGAGGATGTCTGATTGACCCCCGCTGAGTCCAGACTGGGGTGTGAGATTGAGGGATCCCTCAACACTGCCCCAGTTCTGCCTCTGGCTGGCTGTGGAGGGCAAAGGTGGCGACAGGCACAGGCGTTCCCTGGGGTCCTGGGCCAGACTCTAGGAGCAGTGCACATGCGGGGGATGCCCAAGTGCAGCTGGAGCAGGTCTGCAGCTCCCAGCCTCTGCAGGAGAAATCGCTGTGGGTGGGCGAGTCAGCCTGGAGCCGAGTCTCCATTTTCAGCTTGGTTGTCAGGATGGGAGCAGGGGCCAGTCTCCTCCCAGGGGAAACGTCAGAGCAGGTCAAGAAAAGACAGGAAGATATTTTTCACACTGATGCTCTAAACAGACCCTTCCTGCCCACCCCCCCACCCCCATACACTTGTCCTCTCCTTCCTGCCCTTGTCCAAGTGCTGTCACATTTCCTGGGGGCCTGATATGCTCGTGCCCTGCCCATGTGGTTGCTCCTTTCTCCCAAGCCACAGCCCCTCCAGCCCTGCCTGCGCCCCAACCCACAGTCCCCTACCCCCACAACCCTGCTCATCCTGTCCTTAGTTCTGCTTTTCAATGCTCCCCACTGCCCTTTCCCCTTCCCTGCCTCACCCAGTGAACCCAGCCCGATTCCTGGTCCTGCCCTGGGCTGGGCTCTGTGAGCGAGGAGCTGGCTGTGGGGCTGCCCTGGCTGCAGTTCTGTGCCCACAGGGCTGGGGACATGGAGGGTCCCAGCTGGGGCAGAGCAGCCCAGCCTGGGGCGGGGAGAGGCAGGGCACCAGCCTGCTGTCAGCAGCAAACCAAGTAAACCAGTCCTCAGGGCACAGAGGTCCCCGGACCTTCCCCCTGTTCTCATCCCCGCCCCCCCTTTCTCTCCGGGCAGACTGCTCCCCTGCTGTCTCCCAGCCTATCTAATCGTAGTCATCTTTTGTGGACCCTGATCTGTGACTCTCTCCACAGTGGACGTGACTCTGGACCCAGACACAGCAAATCCCAACCTTGTCCTGTCAGAGGATCGGAAATGTGTGCGACATGGAGACACCCGACAGGATCTGCCCGACAACCCTGAGAGATTTGATCCTTGTGTCTTTGTCCTGGGCTCTCAGGGGTTCACAGGCGGGAGGCACTACTGGGAGGTGGAGGTGGGAGACAAAACAGACTGGGCTCTGGGGGTGTGCAGGGAGTCTGTGCGGAAGAAGGGGCAAGTCACATTTACACCTGGCAATGGGTACTGGACCGTGTGGCTGTGGGACGGCACTTACAAGGCCCTCACCTCCCCAACGGCCCCTCTCCCTGTGCGTGTGCAGCCCAAGCAGGTGGGGGTTTTCCTGGACTATGAGGCAGGTGAGGTCACATTTTACAACGTGACCGACAGGTCCCATCTCTTCACTTTCACTGACGCCTTCTCCGGGACCCTGCGCCCTTTGTTCTGTCCTGGTGTCAATGCTGGAGGCACCAATGCAGCTCCCCTGACCCTGTGTTCAGTCCCAACCCAGCCCTGAGGGAATCCCCGTCGCTGCCATGGCACGTGTGGCAGACTGTCCCCTCCCAGTGCCACCCAGCTGCCAGCGCCTCGGGGGCCCCTGAGGTGGGAGTGGGGCAGGGGCTGGGGTGTCCCAGTCTTCTGGTCCCTGTGCCTCGGGGATCATCTCCCAGTTCTCGCACTCGCAGCACCACTCACTGGCAGGGGCTCTCCAAATTCTAACGTTTCACTTGCACGTCACCAGGGATCTGGGTTTTCCATTCCCCGTGGAAAAAGAGAGTAAAACGTGGATTTCCCCCATTACCAGACTAAAATGTGGATTTCTCATTTCTGCAAAATCCATGGGTTTCCCTGCCGGTTTGCAAAGAGCTAGCTGCAGGCTGGCAGAGCTCCAGCCTGCCAGGGGCTGAGCGGGAGTGGGAGGAGCGTGGATAGGCGGCCACCAGTGCATGTATATGCCCATGGCTCCAGGCAGCCTGAAGAGCAGCTCCCACAGGTACGTGGGGGGGATTGAGGCCCCCATAGGGAGGGAGGGCATTGGACAGGGTTAGGGTTGGGGCTGCCGCCAGGCAGTGTGTGGGGCTTGGGACCCAGAACCACAACGTGCGGCCGCAGGGCCCCAGCGGGGAAGGGGATGGAGCTGCAGGTGGCTTGATCGGAGGGTGTGGGGGTGGGGTTGGCTCCCTGCAGCTGTGTACGCTGCCAGGGGTAAGGGGGTACACGATCCCCAGATCTGTGCATGGGGTGCGGACAGGCACAGGCTGCCTGCTGCGGGTGTGAGTTCAGGCTCCCCCCGTTCTGCCCTCTCGCAGGGCCTCCACAGCCCAGTGGGTGCAACCCAGCACGGTAGCGCACAGGGAGGCGATGCAGGGAGCTGCTCTCTGCTGCCCTGGGGAGGCGCCCCCTGCGCACGGGGCACTCTTCCCCTTGCTGCTGCCCTGCGCACCGAGGACGCAGCAGTGGTCAGCTCTGCTGCGTGGGCTCGCTGTGCCAGGTTGCACCCGCCGGGCTGCAGAGGGCCTGGGGCAGGGCCAGAGCCTAAGCCCTGCCCACGGATGCGGGGGTGCAGATCACCCCCTCGGGCGTGCTCAGCGGGGCAGCCGGGCCCCCGAGCCTCCAGCGGGGGGAGCTGCAGCCGCGGGCTCCCGGCAGCTGAAGGGCCCCTCCAGCGGGGGGGCAGGGGGCACCAGCAAGGCTTGGGGACGAGTGAGAGACGTGAGCAGGTCTGGGGGCTGCAGAGGTCAGTGAGGGACGCCAGCAGGGCTGTGCGGGGCCTTTCATTTGACTTGCAGTTTTTTATCAGAGAATTTGTGATTTTTATGATCGAGGAAAGCCAGGCTCCCTGTAGACCCGTGCAGTCCCCATGGCCTATTGCTGTGTTCCTGCGGGTGCCCCCCCCCGGCACGTCCAGGCAGAGCCGTGCTCGCGCCGACACTTCTGCTTCTTTCTGCTTTGATCTTCAGATGAATGCTGCCATACTAGTAACGCTTCTAGTCTCTCTGCAACTGGAGAGCAAGCTCCCGCATGCAGCGATGATGCGGGGGCGGGCCCCCCGGGAGCCAGGTGCTGGGGGGCGGCCTTGCCCAGGAGCCCGCTGGCCCCGGCGCTGAGCGTAGTCAGCAGGGTGGGTTCAGCACTACGGCATCGTCAGCACCGCTGTGAGTATCTCTATGGGCCTGAGCTTCCGGCCTTGCTCCAGGGCCTGCGTGCCAGCCGCGGGGGCGGCACGGCCTGGGCTCGGGGCCTGAAGTCCGTCCTGGCCTCCGGACTGGGGCTGCTGGGTTATCCCCTGGGCTGCTTTCTCATCCCCTGGGCTGCTTTCTCATGCTTTAGGGGTGTGAATAAATGAGACGCTTCGGCAGCTTTCTGTTAAAGCGATGCCCTGTTTGGGGAGACCGAGGCACCCCAGCCTCCCCCCTCCGAAGAGGGCCACAGGTACGCGCAGGCAGGACTGCTTCTAGGGACAGAGGAGTGCTGTGCACTAGGAGCAAAGAAATGTTACGAGGAGGTGTTGGAAGACGCAAGAAGTGCAGGGACGTGGACAGGGCCATTGCGGGCAGGAGATCATTCAGGAAGGAAGAGTAGCTATTCCCTGGGGAGTGCAGGGAGCCCAGTTGCAGCATTTGTTAGTTTGTAATAAGCTTCTGTGTTAAGCCTAGATTTTTTTTTCTTTATTTTTGTTTAATGGTCCAGTTACAGCGTTTTGTTCCAAGGCCTGTTTTCTGAAGGGGTCTTGTAAATCCCTTGGTGTAAGAGGGTAGTAAGGGCAGAAAAGGAGTGGTGGAAAGTCTGCTTGATCTGGTGCTTGTGTGTCCTTTAGATGTTTTCTGTTGGAGCAGACAGGGCAGTTCGTGGAAGCAGCGATGTGCAGCACCAGGGGTGTCGAGCATCTGGTCCATGGGCTGTAATTCTGCAGTGGGGGAGTAGCCCCCGTGGCTCCCTGAGCCAATCTCACTGGGCCCCTAAATTCCCAGGCTTGGGGTCTCCTTAGCGACTCGTGTCCATAGCACCGGGATGATTGATACTGGTGTGAACCCCCCCACACACACATTTCTGTCTGAGGAGGTGAGTACTGCCTGACATGAAACTTCTTCAAACACCCCTTTGCTATGGTGGAGCTGGCGTTCTGCAGCTTTTCTACCCTCCCTTTGCCTTCCCAAAGATATAGTCCTCTCCTGGCTTAAGTGAGCATTGTTCTTCAGAAAAATTCTCCTTTGTTTCAAGTGAAATATTTACTTTGGCATCATCGCAGGAGCACAGGCCAACAAGCCTGCAGGGCAGATTCTCAGTAGGGTTAACAAGCAGAGAAAACAACCCCCAGCTGCCTGGTTAAGGAAGCACCTGGACAGACTGATTAGCAGCTGCCCTAGGCCAGATAAAAAGAAAGAGGAAATGAAGCATGGCCGGATCAGGAGAGTCCCTTTTGCAGGGAGGAAGCTGCTGGGAAGATGAGCTGGGCGTACAGGGAAAGGCCAGTGAAGATCCCAGCCTTTAAGGAACAGTGCACCTTCCCTGTCCCAAGAAAAAGCAAAGCATCTCCTTTTTTACTTAGAGAATGAGAAGGGCCTGATCTTTATTTACTTTCCAGAGGGCTGGTGGGGGGAGGAAAGAGGACTAAAAAGGGGTGAAGAGGAGGTCCCCGCAGGAGCCCAGGTGACAGAGGCGAGAACTCTGCAGCCGGGTACCGCAGAGCTCGCAGACCACGGCTCGGGCTAGAATAAGGGGACTGTAGAGCAAAAGAGACAGCCAGGCCCCCAGGTACGCCCCTCCTGAGCGGTGAGCAGTCTCCCTTCCCAAATCCTCATCTCATCTGAACCAAAACCATATGGCAGGTGCTGGAGCAGAGGCAGGCTTTCCCCAAGATGAGGTCCAGGGTGGGAAGGCCAAGCAAGGGCCCTACCATCCTGTGACACTCAGGCTCTCAGCACCCAGGGAGCTTATGAATTTCTATTCCCAGGTCCGTCCTTGGAAGGTCTTTTGTAGATTTTTTGGAGGAGACAACCACACAGGCTACACTTGTGCTACCTCTCTGCTACATTGTTTTTGGTCTGTTAGCAACTGCTGATAATCCCTCTTTTCTCCTTTATTAGAGCCCTGCTCCATTCCCCCAAGAAGGCTGCTTTTATTTACATGTATTGTGGAGCTCTGCACAGGGCTCTTCTATCAGCTGCTTAGCTCAAGCTCTGCCTGCTGCTTTCTCAGACAGGAGGAAGGGTACTTTGTTACCAGCATCTGGTCTTATCTCTTTCAACTAGACAGCTGGTCCAATAAAAGCTGGGGGGGGTTCAACTTCTCTGGAAACATCCCTGAACTGGCCTAACTTCTATTTTTGCACCTGCTGTGGTTTAACTGGTGTTTTCCTATTTCTCTTTTCTTTCCAGCCCTGTGGCCTGTCACAGAGCAGGAAGTGACTCCTATGCAGTTCCGGGGGGGGGGGGGGGGCAGGGAGGGGAGAGCCATTCAGATTTTGGGCTGCAGGAAGGTGATGGTGTGGGATTGGGGTTCCCAGCCTGGAGTCGGGCACCAGAATCAGGCCCTTCCGAAACATGGACGAGGGCAGGACCACCAGCCCAGCTGGTGACTTCTGCAGTCCTGTTTGGAAGAATTTGTTAATAGTTAACTGTGTGGGGGAGGCAGGAGTTTGGTCATGGAACAAAAGGACCTGGTTGCATTATTTGCTGCTGTGGGGAAAATAAGGATCTTTTACAATCGTCGGGATTCTGATATAATAAAGGGCTTAACGTGTCTGTCTGTCTGTAATGCTTTTGCTCAAGTGCGCGTGTGCCGCCAAGATAGGGTTACCATACGTCTGGGTTTCCCCGGATGTTTCCCTGCTCTTTTTAAGCCCTCTGATCACAGTCCAGGCGGGTTTCTTTAAATCTGCCTTTATGTTCAGGATTTCCCCTTGGTCTGCTGGTGGGAGCAGGGGGAGGATGATCGGAGGCAGCCAGGAGCGTGAACAGTAGGGCTGTGCGAAGCTTCACCGGCTGTTTTGTTTTGATGCTGTTTCGAATCACTTTACGCTCGAAAGGGCAAAACCCAAACAAAACAAAGGGCTTCGAAACAGCCTTGAAATGAAATGAGGCCAGTTGAAAAGTTTCAAAAGTTTTGAAACATGTTGAATTTCAAAGCAGCCGGCCAGATGGTGGGAGGCAGGGGAGAGCCAGGGCCTCAAGAAGTAAACAGTGGGGTCCCCCAGTGACTTGCGTTGGGACTGGCACTGTTTAACATATTCATAAATGATCTGGCAAAGGGGGTGAGTAGTGGGGTGTCCAGATTTACAGATGATACAATATTATTCAGAGTAGTAAAGATCAAGGTGGATGGTGAGCAACCACAGAAGGACCTGGCATGATTGAGTGAATGAGCAGCTAAATGGCAGATTAAATCCAGTGTAGCTAAGTGTGAAGTGACACACATGGGGTAATATAACCTGAACGCTGCCTGCACAGGTTGCTAAGTACATCAGGTCAGCGCTTAGCAGCTATGGAAAAGACAAATGAACCATTATGGATTATTATTAAAAGGGAACCGAAGGGATCACGATTCCCCTTTTATAAAACTCTGGTGCACCCACACCTTGACCACTGTTCCCACTTCTCGTCTCCACACTTCAAAAAAGGATATAGAAAAACTAGAGAAGGTGCAAGGAAGGCCAGCAAGAATGATCAGTGGTACAGAGGGGCTTCCATAGGAGGAGAGACTCAAGAGGCTGGGTCTATTCAGTTTAGCAGAGAGATGCTTGAGTGGGGACCTGGTAAGTATTTGCAAAATACTCAATGGCATAGAGAAAGTCAACAGGGATTTTATTATTTACTGTCTCTCAAAATACAAGGAATAGAGTTCATAAAATGGAACTAGTAGGTAGGAAGTATAAAAATAACAAAGGCAAGTTCTTGTTATGCAGTGTGCAATTTGAGAGTGAAACTTGCCACCAGGTGGTGTGGATGATAACATTTTAGCCAAGCTCAAAAAGGGATTGGACAGATTCTTAGAGGTCATCAGCAGCTGTTGAGCATGGTAGTGTTGAATTAAAAAATCGTGGTTCGTTTCTCGGGAGAAACCACCTTTCCAACCCCCGCCCCTTCCCTCTCCCATTAAGGAGACAAGGAGGGGTAGCAGCTGTGTTTTTTTTTCTAAATCTGCTATTGATAATGCATTTTTAATAATATTTCTAACAATATCCCCCCTCGAGATGCTTTCTGATCTTTACTTCATTCGGGCATATCAAGATAATTACGAGGAATTTTTCTGAGGACCATGACCTTTGCAGCAGTCTGTGCTTTTAGAGGGACTGCTGCGACCTGCATTCCTTCTACTGTGGTGGTTATCAATCTAGTGAGACAAGGAATAAGGCAAGGGATAAAAATCAAACCAGTTAGAGCACACAAAAGCACAAACCCTACCTTTTTGCACCAGGGTCCTCCAAATAATTGAAACCACCAGTCCTTATTCCATGTGGTTTCCCACGTTTGTATTGGTACATGGGCTATTTTTCTAATCTCTTTGGCAATCTCTAAGACTGCTTTCCCGTTGTCATCTATTTGGAGGCAACAATTAGAAAGGTTGAGCTTTCTGCAGACTCTGCCTTCCTCTGCAAGTAAATAATCTAAGGCCATCCGATTTTGGTATATGGCTGCTCTCATCTGAGAACTTTGTCGGGCCAATAACTCGAGAGCAGTGGCGGTCTGGTTAGTAATTACTTCCAAGACTGCCTGCAACCGGATGATTCTATTCAGCATATATATTGGTGTCCGGTATCCCCAACTCCCATCATTAGCCCATGTAGCTGGTCCATAATACTCAATAATCCTCTGAGGGGGCCACTCATCCTTCTTCCACTTTTGGGAGCTACCCTGTGTCAAACTTACATCAATACTTCTCTTGGCCCTTTTCCAATCATCATACAAAGAGACTCCTAGCTTATTTTCAACCTCAGATGGTAACAAAAAGAAAGCTGGTACAATTACTCCCATATAGCAAGTTCCCGTCCACCCCTGTGGTAGTATTGTATAGGCCCGTCGTCCGCAAATCCAATAGTATCCTCTTAAGGCCCTATTTTCTCTATTGGTGGCATTTGGAGGGGCCCAACCGTAGGGCATCTCGGGAAACCCCAAGCCTCCTTCTGGACCCAAAGGACCAGCAACTGCGTGGCCTCCTTTCATGGAACATTCCCATAGCCCATCCTGGTTCTTGTCTGTACAATCTGTCCGATCATCACTTTGATTTGTGGCACTCCAATACTCATTAAACCACACAATTGTTCCATTGGGATGCTGCCACACTAGCCGATTATACCCTGGGCTATTAGGATAATAAAGCTGTTCTAATCTTGTAAGGTTCATCCACCTTACTTTTAAAGTCCATATGCAAAGGCTGTGTCCCAACCTTTTTCCTGTACCATTATTACTGATGCAATACTCTCCTAACGCCACTTGGGAAAGTTCCCAACTGTGGTTCTCATCCCATTTTTGACTAGTACTTTTAACATCTGCCTTACTACTTACTAGCCATTTCGGGGCCAAAGGAAAAGCCCTCCAAGGCCACTGGCCTCTGGCCTCCCGAAGCCCCCCACAGGCCCAGCAGTTGGTAAGATTAAAAGTACCTGCAATTCTTTCCATCATATCAACATACAAATTTGTCCCTGGGGGAGCAATTTGGGAAAGCGAGGGTGTGAGCCAGCGGTTAAGGCTCCTCAATTCTGCTTCTTTCATTATGCAGATAACAACAAGGCACATTAAGATTCCCACCATATTTTCCCTTTTACTTTCTTGTCTAATTTTCTGAGCTTTGATTAAGCCGTCTCAGGCGCACTTGGAGATCACCAGTAGGTTCACAGCTCCACTTGCTGGCTTCTTGTTCCGAAGACGACTCAGCTTCCGGAGTGAGTTCGTCTTGGGAGATGTTGTCCTCTGACGCTTGTGGATGTCGTTTCACACGGGTATGGTGTATCCAACGATCATGGCCAGTAATCTTTACAGCGGTGTGGGTTGTTAGAAGTACCTGGAAAGGGCCACTCCACCTCTCAGTCAAAGGCTCCTTTTTCCACCGCTGCACCAAGACCCAGTCTCCCGGGGAGAAGTCATGTACCGGTACATCTAAAGGCAGACGCTGAAAGGAGGCTGCATACCTGTGAAGAGAAAACAAGACAGACTGCAAGGCAATAACATATGTATGAAGTTCACTATTACCTAATTCAAAAGTTACATTCTCTCGCATCCCAGGAGGTAAGACTCGAGGGGGCTTGCCAAACATAATTTCATATGGGGTCAATTTGAGGCCCCGTCGGGGAGTGTTTCGAATGCGAGTAAGAGCTAGCGGCAATGCTTGAGGCCACTTAAGGCGTGTTTCAATACAGATTTTGGTGAGCAAAGTCTTTAAAGTTCTATTCATGCGTTTCACTTGTCCTGAACTCTGTGGTCTCCATGGTGTGTGTAGTTTCCAAGTAACCTTGAGAGCTTGTGCGACTTCTTGAACCACTCTTCCCACAAAGTGTTGTCCTTGATCCGACTCGATGGACTCAGGCAGGGAATACCGGGGAATGATCTCCTGTAACAAATACTTCACTACTGCAGCTGCAGTGGCAGTCCTGGTGGGCCAAGCCTCGACCCAACCAGAGAGCTGGTCTACCATGACAAGTAAAAACCCGTGATGTCCGGATCGTGGGAGCTCGGCAAAATCAATCTGCCATGCCTGTCCAGGGTACGCTGCCCAGGGTCTACCTCCCATTGGCACAGGGGGTTTCCTTCGAGGGTTTACTTTCTGGCATGTAATGCACCTGGTAGCAATGCGCTGAGCTTCTACATATAGCCCTGGGGCTACTGCTTGGCGGATCATTAGATCACCCATGGCCAAACCTCCCATATGGGTTCTTGCATGGAGCTGTTGCAACACCTCCCGAAGCAATGGCCTGGGTATCATGACTTTTCCTCCTGGTACTATCCACCACCCCTGGGAGTTCTTTTCTGCACAAGCTTTCTGTGCAAATTTATCTTCTTCAGGGGAATACTGTGGGACTAAATCCTAAACGTATGGCCATATGGCATGGGACATAGCCTGCTTGGATACCTCTTCCGCTTCTCCCCCAATAAATGCAGCTTCCTTTGCTGCTGCATCAGCCTTTGCATTTCCAAGCTTATGCTTTTTCTCAGCAGCCTTCCCATGGGCCCGCACATGAATGACTGCTACCTCTTTAGGCTGGTGGAGTGCCTCTAGTAGTTTGATAATCTGGGGGCCATTAGCAATCTTATTTCCAGAGGCAGTAATGAAACCCCTTTCTTTCCACAATAGTCCGTGCGCATGGACTGTAGAAAAAGCATAGCGAGAGTCAGTGTATATATTAACTCGCTGGTCTGTCCCCAGCTGTAATGCTCGGGTGAGCGCAGTGAGTTCCGCGGCCTGTGCCGACCATGAGCTCGGCAATGACTCCCTCCATACTACCTTATCCAAGGTTACCACTGCACATCCTGTTCGTCTTTTTCCATCGATGACAGAGCTGGAGCCGTCCACAAAGTATTCAACATCTGGGTCTTCAATTGGGTCCTCAGCAAGATCAGGTCGCACCTGCGTGGTCTGATTCAGGACCTCAAGGCAGTCATGCGACGGTTGCCCTGGCTCTGGCAGCAAGGTTGCAGGGTTCAAGGCTGTAGTATGTTTGAAAGTAAGTCCTGGATTAGAGAGCAAAAATATCTCATACCGTGATTGTCTGGAGGGGTTAAGAAATTTCCCTCCCTCAGTCCCTAGGATCTGGGGAACTCCATGAGGAGTGAGTATTTCCATATCCGCACCCATGACTATCTTCTGGGCTTCTTCAACAACCACTGCTGTGGCTGCCACAGCCCGAAGACAGGCTGGCCACCCGAGTGCAACTGGATCTAGAACCTTTGAATAATATCCCACGGGTCTCCAGGTCGGGCCCGATGGCTGTGTCAGCACCCCTGATGCAACCCCTCGATTCTCATGAACATACAGTCGATATGGCTTTTTACTGTTTGGGATGGCCAGGGCAGGGGGCTGGGTTAATGCTGCCTTCAGCAGATCAAAGGCATGCTGCATTTCTTTATTCCATTTCCATTTAGTGAGACTCTCCTTAGTCAGGGATTCATACAGTGGTCTAGCCTTCCCACCGTAATCTGGTATCCATAGTCGACAGAACCCAGTTAGCCCTAGGAATGCCCGCAGCTCCTTGGGTGACTTAGGTGGGGTTAGACCTTGAATCGCCTGTATGCGATCTGCACTCAGGGCTCTGACTCCTTTTGAGAGCTTATATCCCAAAAATGTGACTTCAGGCTGACATATTTGGGCTTTTTCTCTAGAGACTTTATATCCTTTTTTTCCCAGAGTGTTTAGGAGTGACCTGGTGGCTTCCTCGCAGAGCTGCAAGTTTGGGCTTGCAACTAGCAGGTCATCCACATACTGGAGGAGAGTCACTGCGGGGTGTGATCCCTTCCATTCCCCCAAGTCCTTCTGAAGAGCAAGTCCGAAAATATGGGGGGCTGCTATAAATCCTTGTGGAAAAACTGTCCACATGAGTTGGGCTTTATGGAAAGTATCTGGATCCTCCCATTCAAAAGCAAACAATTTTTGACTCTCTCGGTGAAGAGGAATAGAGAAGAAAGCATCTTTCAAATCTAGCACTGAAAATATTTCAGCTTCCCCCGGTACTTGTGTCAAAATCGTGTGAGGGTTCGGGACTACAGGATGGTCTGAAAGGACCTTCTTATTTACTGCCCGTAAGTCTTGGACCAGTCTGTATGAGACCCCATCTGCCTTTGGCACTCCAAGAATGGGGGTGTTATAGGGTGAGGACCCTTCCACTAGCCATCCGTACCTCTTGTATTTCTCTATTAACGGCTTGAGTCCAGCTCTGGCCGCTCGGCTGAGTGGGTACTGCTTTACCCGAACGGGCCCCTCCCCATCCTTGAGTATGATCCTTACCGGGGAGACGAACTTAGCTCGCGCAGGGGTTCCATCAGCCCATACTGAGGGGTCTACTCCAGTCATGTGATCTTCTGGACTTACTGCAGGGCATCGGTCCTCCAGGAGAGCCATCTGATAGTTCGAGCTCTGCTTGACAGGTAGCTGGACCACCATCTGATCGTCTCTGAAAAAGATCTCAGCTTGCAATTTTGTGAGTAAGTCCCGCCCAAGGAGTGCAACCGGGCAACTTGGAGAATACACAAAGGAGTGCTCGAGCAAATGGTCTCCCACCTTGGTGAGGAGTGGTTTACAAACAGGGAGTCGAGTTTGCATTCCCTCAATCCCTTCTACAAGTACATGCTGTTCACTAGTTCCTGCACAGGGGGGTTTTTCTGGAATCATTGAAAATGTAGCCCCAGTATCCACCAAGGCTTCAAAGTTTTTGCCACCAACCCTAGTGGTTACCATGGGATCTTCTCGGGCTCCAACCCGAAGGGCAGTGGTCTTAGATCCCTGTCCCCTTCATTCTGAATCCTCACCCTTGTCTTCTGCCTGCATGAGGTGACCTCTCGGTTCCCCCTCTCTCTTCTCCTTCAACTTCGGGCATTCCCTCTTCCAGTGTCCTTTCTCCTTGCAATAAGCACAAACATCTGCTCCCACTCTTTCTCCCTTCCTCTTCTGTATCCCAGCCTTTCCAGGGTTCCCTGCAGTCATAGCAGCTGCTAGTGCTGCCATCTGTCGCTGAGCCTTTTTATCCTCCTTGCGCTCCTGCACTTGCTCACGATTCCCATACACCTTATATGCAATTTCCACCAGCTCTGAAATCGGTTTCCCAGCACCTCCCTCAGTTTTCTGTAACTTCTTACGGATATCAGCAGCAGATTGACCAATAAACATAAGATTTACCATGCGCTGGTTATCTGGGGCTTCTGGATCCAGATCCGAAAACCTGCGAAACGCCTCATACAGCCTCCCAAGGAAAGCTGAGGGATCCTCCTCTCTTCCCTGTCTCACCTCATACAATTTAGACAGATTGGTAATCCGAGGCACTGCCTTTCCCATTGCTTCCACTATTATTTCTAAATACCGTGCACTCAGCTCTCTGCCCTCTGCAGTATGATTGTCCCATCTCGGCTCTTCTACAGGGTAGGTATCACGCAGAGTACGACCAGCAGCACCCTCTGACTCAACTCTGGCTGCCGCAATACGCTCTGCTGTACCTAACACTAATCTCCTCTCCTCCGGGGTTAGGAGGGTCTGGAGCATCATCTGGACATCAGCCCAAGTGGGTCGATGAGTCTGCCCAATAGATCGAAACAAATCCCTCATCTTTTCAGGGTCTTCATGAAAAGAGGGGCTCTGATTTTTCCAGTTAAATAAATCTGAAGTGCTAAATGGGGTGTAGACAAAAGTTGCAGTGCCTCCTTCCCCAATAATCTCTCGCATCGGACAGTTCAACACCGGCTGTGACTCTACAGGCTTGCGCAAATAATAACCCTTATTTCCCTTGGCTGAGGCTCACGCTCTAACTCATTAGGTATGCATTGGTACGTCGGTGGTGGTCTCTCTAAGGGAGGGGGCGGTGGTGCAGAAGGACTGGATGCCGAGGAGGCGTCTGACTCATCTTCGCTACCCGACAGGGCAACCGGAGCACGGGTCCGGTACTTAGCCAATTCAGAATCCCCCCCCTCATTAGACTCAGGAAGTACAGGCGGCCCCCCCCCGAGCCTTTTTCTTAACAAGCATCACATGAGACTTTGCTAAGTAATTCTTAATCCAAGGTGGCTGATTTTGAACCACCCACAACCAACAATCAATATAAGGAAACTGATTCCAATACCCATTTTGCATAACAATTTCATGGATAGCTATCACTTCTTTTAGCACAAAGGATCCTTTCGGGGTCCAGTGGACCCCAAATGTTGGCCACTCGAGTTGACAAAACTTAGTTAAATCACCTTTTTTCATTTTTATTCCATAATCGGCCGGCCTTGCAAATTTATTAAAATGACGTAATAAGACTTTTAGAGGGGTATCAATATTGTTTTCTACACGAGAGCTATTCGTACCCATTTGCCCACAAAAATGCGCCCAATGCACACCAAATACCAAAAAGATCTCAACAACAGATGATTTACAATGAGAGCTAAGCCTAGAATTTCTCAGCAAACTTACACATCCTTTGTTTTAGATCCGTACACCAGATTGGGCAAAGGGAATTCGTATACTCACTCAGATACCCCAGAGATCTCGATCCAAATTCCAAAGTGTGTCTGCCTCTCCAGAAACTCAGAATTTACATAGGATACTTCCTTTAACTTCCCGGATATTTGGACTTAAACCTCAAATACCAGGGTGAGTCCAAAGTCGGCTCGGTGTGCACAAATCCCTGGTACCGGAGGTGCTCCGTCACTGAATTCCGGGGTAGTCCTCGAGAAGCCCCACGTTGGGCGCCAATTGTTGAATTAAAAAAATCGTGGTTCGTTTCTCGGGAGGTGGAAAAAAACTTTCAGCTACAGACACACTTTATTAGCAACACAAAAGGTATATATTTGCAAATAGGGTCAGAGAGAGAGACAAAAGATCAATCACTCTGCCCCCGGGCACAATCATTAGCAGGCTTTTATCCCCTCTCTCCTGACCACGTGTACAGAAGGAGGAATTTTTACAACTCATTTCCGGTTCATACAAACATATATGTAAACATGTCGCTTTATACGTCCCATGTGCATTATAATTAACTACTTAAGTATGCGGGGCGGGTAGGCTTAATATGCATTAGGTTATCACGCGTGCGTAGATGGGACCCAAGGTTACTCAAGGTTCAACCTGAAGGCAAAAATGGCATTTGCTCTTATCTTAGCCTAGGAATGTGGGGGTCATGAAAGAAAGTGTGATTTAGTGTAACAAAGAGATAGTAAATTTGCAGGACAGAGAGGGAGTGATACCTTAGTACAAAGGGCCTTTGGTGGTTTTTCCCTTCAATTTCCAACCCCCCCCCCTTCCCTCTCCCATTAAGGAGACAAGGAGGGGTAGCAGCTGTGTTTTTTTTTTCTAAATCTGCTATTGATAATGCATTTTTAATAATATTTCTAACAGTAGTGCTGCACTAGGGCAACTAAACCACAGGTGTGAAAAACACTGGGGAACAAGGAGGGACTATTCAGTGACGGGCATGGCCTCTGAATCAGAGCTTCCTTGAATGTTGGAGGCTGCAAGTGAACGAGGAAGAATGGGGGGAAAAAAACCCATTCCTCTTCAATGGGGAAGAAAACCCTTTGGAAAGGCCCAAAGGAAGACCTTTCCAGGCTGTAGTATGGTAGGGGAGTGGGGGTCTTTTTTTTTTTTCACTTTCTTTACTTTTCTTTCTAATAGCTTGGAATGCACTAGGCAAGCCCGGACAGTTCTTCGTTTGGTTGTATCGTGCCCAATTCCCTATTGTGCTGCTGCATTGCTGTGGTTTTCAGCCTCCAGGGGCCTGGAAGTTTGCCTTTTTGGACAGAGGTTAGTATAATAGACTCCCAGTAAATGTAAATATTGAAGGGTGCAAATAGAGGTCCAGAGACCCTACAGGAGAACCAAGGCTGTCAAGCGGAGCAGGAACAGTAAATAACTCCTTTCAGCTTTAGTACATGGAGCAGTCCATCCCCCAGAAATAAAATTGAATTCTGTGAGCCGTGCAGGAGCAGGCAGTACTCATCAAAGCCAAGGCATCAGTCAACGGACTGATCCCCAGTGGTAGTCACGATGTCTACTCTAGGTCAAACATCAGGCAGAAGGCAAGGTCAAAAGATGATTAGCCAGGTAACCCTAGTCGCACTTAGTTCCCAGGAATAGTGTGAAAGTTTCCCCATGTTCTCCATACTTGTGGCTTAATTACCCCAACTCACACCCCACCCTGCCTTGAGCCCTCCAAGCAAATTTCAGGATGTTCCCAGGCAGCAGTGGAGCTCAGCGCATCACTTCCACACCAAAAGGGCTCTTGGGTGTAACTGCAGTCAGCCTGCTGCCCTGCTCCATCTATCCCCACTGCACCCATGTGATCAGCTCTGTTTAATGGATGGGGAACCAGAAACACGGAGGGTAAGGGACTTGCCCAGTCATATAGGGAGACTGGCAGAGCTGGGAAGAAAATGCAGGGCTTCTGAGTCCTGCTGTTCTCGCCCCTCACCTTTCCTTCCTTTCTCCACTGCCCAGGATGGAGCAGTGTTGCGCTGGGTCATGGAGTAGGGCCGTGACAGGGCAAAAAACACTCCTGGGCCCTGCTGCTTCTTAACAGAATAGCATCGGGGATCTGCTTAGCTCTGTGTGCTGCTGCAGGGAAAGTGGCTTCTCCTATTCATCGGCCCTGTGAGGTTGCACTCCTTCCCTCACACAGATAAAGCTTTGTGAGCTGGGCCCTAAGCATTCCCTGATGTGCAGCATCCCCCTCCTTCCCTCCCACCAGGCACTATAAATATATTATGAGATCAGAGTTGGCTCGGCTCGGCTCAGCAGTAAGGAAAAGGAGGAGGAGCTTGAAACCGCCCAGTCTGATGCTGTTCACTTTACCAGCAAGGGCTGAGCCCCGCTTGGGTAAGATGCTTTTTTAATATAGGTTCATGGGCAAATCTCTGGATTGTGCTGAAGGGAACGAGGGTGAGGCACAGGGGGAGCTGCTCTCCTCTGGGTTTGGTGGCAGCAGCAGAGATGGGGCACAACTTAAAAACCTGTCTTGGAAGAGCAGATTTCAGGGATAGAGAGGGACACTGCGGGACTACTGGAGCAGCAGCAACATGGAGGGCATATTGTGACTTTGTCTGTTTGTACAATGCGCGGAGAAAAGGGATCCAGGGCCTGGGCTTGAAGCTTTCCGGTGTCCCCCAGTGCAGAGAACTGAAGGCAGTGAATGAGGCTGTAAACTGCTTATGTCTGGTCATTTGCATCAAGACTTGAACAATAACAGACGCAGGAAGCCAGACGCCAGATGGGGCCCAGGGTTTGATAACCATAAGGGCTATTGGAGCCATGGGTAACTAGTGCTGCCTTAGTCGGGGGGGGGGCACTTGCCCCCCCACAACCACCAGTCAGTGACCAAAGGAAGGGAGTCCCCTGTGGCTAATCCTGCTGACTGGGTGGTGTGGGAGGGGTTCCTTTGCAATGATCGTAAGATAACTGATCACTGCAGCTGCTTTCAGAAGTGGCTGTGGCTGCTGCTGGGAGCACAACAGTGCTCCACTCCCCAGCTGGCACTTGCAGGGGGGGCACCAGTGAGTGCAGCCAGTCAGGGGGTGCCTGTGCACCCCCTGCATGTCGCCACTGCTTGGAGCTTTGCCCTGCACACACTGAACCTTCTTGCAAGCATGGACTGTGACACAAGTACAACAAGAAATCACAGGCAGTTCTGTGATCTCTGGACAGCACTGTGGGTTACCCTGTCCTGGGGATGTTGGGCCTTCTTCACCTCGGCTGGGGCCTGCTAGGCAGGAATGAAATCAGCAAAGGAGAGGAGGGGCTGTTTTATGGTCAGCAGGTACCTATGGCCCCCACAAACTATTGAGGAATATAGACAAGATTCAAGGGAAAAGCTATGACCAGCATTGCCAGGACTCACCCCTTCTTTCTGAACTATTGGCCATGTCTGCAGTTGGACATGCAGATCGTGGTTTGGCCTCTTCAGTCATCTCTGCACTCCCCATCCACTGGAAGACTGGCTTCATTGTACAAAGGGCCTGACAACAATCATGAGCTCAAGTGCTGGAGAACAGATCCCGCAGGGGCCCTTAGACACAGCCTAACCACAGGCTGAGGCCATCCCTAGCCCTCTGACTGGGGAGGAATAGAAGGGTCTGATAGGAGATGAGGCAATCCCCACAACAGGCCCTCTTTGGTTTTTCCTCTAAAGCAGTGATTTTCAACCTCTTTTCATTTGTGGACCCCTAAAAATGTTTGAATAGAGGTGCAGACCCCTTTGAATTATAAG
Organism: Crocodylus siamensis; assembly: GCF_052110815.1. NCBI lineage: Eukaryota > Metazoa > Chordata > Crocodylia > Crocodylidae > Crocodylus > Crocodylus siamensis. Next base: position 55,399,978 of record NC_143409.1, on the reverse strand, counting down.
TGTGAGTATTCACACACCTTTGATTGATCATAGTCCTCTCTTGGGGATCCTTAAGACATAGTCTGTGGACCCCTCCAGGGTCTGCAGCCCACAGGCTGAAAGCCATTACTATAAAACATAAGTGTTTTGTCACCGCTTGGGCTGGGATCCCAGGCTAGATGTCTCTTTGGTCTGACCCAGTACAGCAATCCTTATGTTTAGCTTCCATAGCCAGACAGAGTGCTAAGGTGCATGGAAAAAGAGAGCTACCCTAAGGGATAATGCAGTTTCCTTGAGCTGCCCCCTGCAAGGGTACTGATTACAGAAGTCACCCCAGGCAGTGTGAAAGAACCCACCCCCTCCACATAGCTGCTTCTGCAGAAGGAAGAGGTATTCTGGGAGAAGACTGTACTTCCTTCTTGTGCCCTTGGGACAAGGTATTTAGCAGATTTCATAGATACTTTTGGAATCTGACAGAGCTGCACTGTGAGCATTTCTGCTATGGCCTCCAACTTGGGCACACAACCATGTGCCTTAGCATCTGCACCCCTGAAAACCTGACAGTGCTCCCTGCAAACTGTTGCTTAGTAGGCCCTTTCTCAGCACTAACAGGTGGATACACCCTGGGTCCCACTCAATTACATTTCTTAATATAATGACCATCTATGGAGGCTATGGGGCAATTTTTGAATTTGGGATTTTTAGCTGCACCGCACAAACCTTCACCTGGCAGCAGTAGTAGGCTGGTATCTGTTATGTGGACCAACCACAGGAAAGTGATGTAGGAAAGCCTTTGCTGATGCATAACAGTATCTCCCTTGGTCCACTGAGCTTAACGGAGAGGTGAAAGATGGATTCTTACTGCAACATGCAAGGGGTACAGGTGGGAAGGGGCAACAATGATCATAGGAACCTTTTATAATAGGGGAGGCAACCTAATAACAGATAATGAGGAAAAGGGTGAAGTACTCGATGCCTTTTTACCTTGTCTTCACAGCAAGGTCAGCGCTCAAACTGCTGCACTGGGCAACACAGTTTGGGGAGAAGGTGAGCAGCCCTCAGTGGTAAAAAAAGCAGGTTAGGGACTATTTAGAAAAGCTGGACATGTATGTCATGGGCTCCAATGCAATGCATCTGAGGTTGCCAAGGGAGTTGGCTGTTGTGACTGCAAAGACACTGGCCATTATCTTTGAAAACTCAGGGGAGGTCCCCGACCATTTGAAAAAGGTAAATATAGTGCCTATCTTTAAGAAAGGGAAGAAGGAGGATCCAGGGAACTACCAACCAGTCGGCTTCCCCCTAGTCCCTGGAAAAATCATGGAGCAGGGCTTCAAAGAATCCATTTCTAAGCACTTGGAGGAGGAGAAAGTGATCAGGAATAGTCAGCATGGATTCACCAAGTGCAAGTCATGCCTGACCAACTCATTTGTCTAGGGGTGCACCAATCAAGATCTTTTTGGCAGATACCAATGTCCAATTATTAACAGCCATATCAGTCAATACCAACCCAATTTCCAATATGCAGCCCAGCAGCTTGGAGAGCAGTGTCCAGCTGGTAAGTCTTGTGGGGGAAGGGGCAGTGGGGTGTAGATCAAGGTCCCCATGATGAGGCAGGGAGTGGAGTTGGGGCTGGGGCAGGTGCTACCCAGCTGAGGTGGGAGCAAAGGGTGGCTCGTCTGGGGAGTGGGGTGGCTCCCACCAATGCACACACCCAAGAGGAGGCATGTAGGGGGCTGTGCCCCCCAGATTTGTGTGCAGGGTGACGGTGGGCTGCCCACTGGGGGCTCAGAGCTGGGGGCTGCATCAACCTCTTTCCAGTGGGGGTGCTGTGCCGGTGTTGTGCTTAGGGCAGACAGGGGTGGGGTAAGCAGTGGCAGTGCTGGGAGGGGGTATTATAGGATGGGCTGTCAACACCCCAAAATTCCCTATAGCCCCTCTCCCAGCACCACCACCTCCTGCTCTGCCCCTGCACCCTGGATCAGCCCTCCTACCAGGAAGAGGCCATCACAGCCCCTGGCCCCAGCCTGCAGCAGGCATCCTGCCCTCACCTTAAACACAAATCCAAGGGGCACCAAGGAGCCACCCCCACACACACTCTCTCCTTGCCCTCCAGACTTGTAGTCTGCAACTCTGTTCCATGCTGTGCTCCACCCCAGCTGGGCAGTGCCTGCCACTGCCCCAGGCCCAACCCCAACCCTCCCCCTCCATCACCATGAAACCTTGTACTGCTTACCTCCTGTCCCTTCCCCCCACAGACTTACTGGGTGAATGCTGTTCCCCCAGCTGCCAGGCTGCATTCCCAGTTGCCTGCATGCTGTTGCTGTGTGCATGCACACATTGTTCATCGGTGACATTATCAGCCACATTGGCCAATAATGTCAATTTTCCTTTTATCGGTGCTGTTATGATATGGTCCAATATATCAGTGCACCCCTACATTTGTCTTCTATGATAAGATGACTGGCTCTATAAATGCATGGAGATCAGTAGATGCAGTAGACCTTGACTTTAGCAAGACTTTTGATATGGTCTCCCACAGCATTTTTGCAAGCAAGCTGAGAGTATGGGTTGGATGAATGGACTGTAAGCTGCATAGAAACCTAGGTGGATCACTGGGATTGATGGGTAGCAATCAATAGCTCAAGGTCTAGTTGGCAACCAGTATCAAGGGGAGCACCCCAGGGGTCGGCCCTGAGGCTGGTTTTGTTCAATATCTTCATTAACAATCTGGAGGACAGGATGGAGTGCATCCTTGGTAAGTTCACTGATGACACTCAAGTGGGGGTGTAGTAGATTTTTTATAGGGAAAGACAAAGTCCTGCACTTAGGACAGAACAATCCCATGCACCGCTACAGGCTGGTGACTGACTGGCTAGGCAGCAGGTCTGCAAAAAAGGACCTGGGGTTTACAGTGGACAAGAAGTTGAATATGACCCAGCAGTGTTGCCCTTGTTGCCAAGGAATCTAACAGCATCCTGGGCTGCATTGGTAGGAGTGTTGCCAGCAGATTGAGGAGAGTTATTATTCCCCTTTCTTCTGCATTGGTGAGACCACATCTGGAATACTGTGTACAGTTTTGAGCTCCCCACTACAGAAAGGATGTGGGCCATTTGGAGAGAATCCAGTGGAGGGCAACAAAAATGGCTGGGGGGCTGGGTGACATGACTTGTGAGGAGAGGCTGGGTGAAATGATTTAGTTGGGGCTGGTCCTGCTTTGAGAAGGAGCATGGACTAGATGTGAGCTCCTGATATCCCTTCCACCCCTCACTGTCTATGATTCTATAACTATCAAGGTGAGTTAAAACAGTGACCCCAAGGAGTGCACCCCAAGTGCCTGGGTTGAGCAGTTCTTTCATAGGAATGATGTTGCACTGGCCCTACACCAAGTATCCTTGGCATGCCTCAGATAACCTATCCTGAGTGAGTGTCATGGGCACTTTGGACCCAAAAGTCATCTGCATCTCTCCAACTAAATGCATTTGATCCAATATGAATTATCACTTCAGATCCTTGCTTCTGTCCTTGCTCCCTGATAGGTGAAAATGGATGGGTTTGACTTCTGATCATCCAGAGGATGGCAGAAGACAGAGGACAAGCAGAAACCGATACAGGTAAGTAATTCCTCCCTCTGCCCCCTCCCTTACTTATACAAAGATTTTTCATCCATGCAGTAGACAGGTGCAATAAAACCTGGGTTAAAGCAAGGGAATGTTAAGCTCCTGTTCTTGTCTCAAAACACAAGACTAAGGAGTCAGTCAGTAAAATTATTCAGTGGAAAGTTGGAAATGAATCACAGGAAAATATGTTTTCCTTCCTTGTTTCATAGTCAGTCGGGTCAGAAGGGACCTGAGCAGATCATCTAGTCTGACCCCTGCCATGGCAGGAAAGAGTACTGGGGTCAAACGACCCCAGCAAGATGTTCATCTAACCTCCTCTTAAAGACCCCCAGGGTAGGAGCCAGCACCACTTCTCTTGGAAGTTGGTTCCAGACCCTAGCCGCCCCGATGCCTAGTCTGAATTTACTCTCCGCCAGCTTGTGACCGTTATTCCTGGTCGCTCATGGTCATGCTCAGGGAAACAGGGACTCCCCCAATGCCTGCTGATCCCCCCTGAATAGTTTGTAACAGGCCACTAGATCCCCCTCAACCTTCTCTTGTGGAGGCTGAACAGGTTTAGGTCCCGTCGCCTCTCCTCATAAGGCCTGCTCTGTTGCCCCCTGATCATGCGAGTGGCCTCCTCTGGACCCTCTCCATGCTGGCCACATCCCTCCTGAAGTGCGATGCCAGAACTGGACGCAGTACTCCAGCTGCGGCCTGACCAGTGCCGCATAGAGGGGGGAGGATCACTTCCCTGGACCTGCTCGAGATGCATCTGTGGATGCATGACAAGGTGCGGGTGGCCTTCCTGACTGCGTCCCCACACTGCCGGCCCATGTTTATCTTGGCATCAATGATGACTTCAAGATCCTTTTCTGCCTCTGCACTGACTAGAAGGGAGTTCCCCAGCCTGTAGGTATGGTGCTGGTTCTTCCTCCCCAGGTGCATCACTTTGCATTTGTCAGTGTTGAAACCCATCCTGTTCTCATCCCCCCACCCCCGTAACCTGTCTAGGTCCGATTGCAGCCTATTCTTCCTATCTAACGTGCCCACATCCCCCCACATCTTAGTGTCATCTGTGAATTTGAACAGGGTGCTTTTTACCCCCTTGTCCAAGTCACTGATGAAGATGTTGAACAGTGCAGGCCCAGGACCGAGCCCTGGGGGACCCCACTGCCACATCCCTCCAGGTCGAAAATGACCCGTCCACCACCGCTCTCTGGGTGCCAGTTGGCGACACGTCTGACTGTGTGGGTGTCGAGCCCCACAGTTTCTTAATGAGAACAGGGTGAGAGACAGTGTCAAAGGCCTCCCGAAAGTCCAGGAAGATGATGTCTACTGCTACCGCTGCATCTAAGGATTTGGTGACCTGGTTGTAGAAGGCCACCTTGGTCTGACAGGACCTGCTGCTAATGAACCCATGTTGGCTGCCTCTAAGCATGACCTCCTCTGCTGGCCCCTCGTGGACATGCGCCAGGATAATCCTCTCAAAAAGCTTACCCAGGATCAAGGAAAGACTGACTGGCCTATAGTTCCCTGGGTCCTCCTTCTTCCCTTTTTTGAAGATGGGAACCACGTTGGCCCTCTTCCAATCCTCTGGCACCTCACCAGAGCCCCACGAGTGCTCATACAGCCATGCCAGGGGTCCTGCAATGACCTCTGCTAATTTCCTCAGCACCCTGGGGTGGAGATCGTCCAAATCAGCTGATTGAAATACATCCAGTCCCTCCAGATGTTCCCTGACTAGATCCTCCCTGACCCTAGGTCCAGGTGCGCCTCCCCTGGGGCCTGAGGGGGACCTGGTGTGGGGGATGATCCAGTCCCTGCTCAGGAAAATGGAGGCAAAGAAGTTGTTAAATAGGTTAGCTTTGTCATCCGGTGTGATGACCAGATTTCCTAGCGTGTCCTGCAGGGTCCCCAGATTACCCGGTACCTTCTTTTTGCCCCCTATGTATTTAAAAAAGTACTTCTTGTTGTCCTTGATCCGGGTCGCTGGTCCCAGTCCCATCTCTGCCATGGCTTTCCTGACCCCCCCTGCAGCCCCGAGCAACTGCAGTGTAGTCCTCCCTGGGGATGGCCCTTCCCTGCCATCGGGTGTGCGCCTCCCTTTTAGCTAGGAGACATTCCCGGATGCTTTTGGTGAGCCGTGGGGGCTTGCGTGCCTTCTTGGTCCCTTTGATCCGTGTTGGGTTTACCTCCCTTTGGGCTCGGAGGATCGTCTCCTTAAGGAGCGACCACTCTCCTTGGACACCTGGCTCCCCTCCCCTCCCCTCTGGGACCTCAGCCCCTCCCCAACTATCCTCCTTAGCTCAGTGAAGTCTGCCCTCCTGAAATCCAGGGCTGCTGCCTTGCTGCAGGCCTTTGCCACCTTGCGCTGGATGGTGACTCCCAGCAGGCGATGATCGCTGTCGCCCAGGTGGTCGAGCCCCCGCAGCCCCTCACCAGGTCATCACCCGTGGCCAGCACCAGGTCCAACAAGGCGTCACCCCCGGTGAGGCTTGTGATGTGCTGCCAGTTTCAACGGCAAAAGTCATGGCAAGATTCAACTTTAGCAAGCTTCAAAGAGATATTGGACATTTATTGAGGGTAAGAAGAACATGCAGCATAAAGCTCATGCATACTAACAAAAACATATTGGAAAGGATATTATGTTCGATGCTTTAATGTTTTTAAACTGATCTCTAGTTTTGGACACCAGGATGCGTCCTCATAGTTGTATAAGATGTTACCCCCGCGCTCCCCTTGTGTTTAGTCTGCTTTGTAGGGCAAAGGCCTGCAGATTTAACTAAACTCTCCAATCTTCAGGCTTGTCACATTTGAAAATGGTCTAGTCAACGTGCTTTTTCTATTTGCATTGAATGACACCAATTGCACAAGCTCAGTATTTCCCCTTTCAAAGGTCAGGCAGGTGTTGGGAATGGTTAGATATTTATCTCTTTGAGAGAAGTGTAACAGCTGCTGCTGGATTTGCAGCAGGGCCAGGATCCCTGCAAAGGCAGAGCAAGACATTTTGCAGAAAGCTGTTGCTCAGAAGAGCAGGTGCACGTTTTTGCCTGGCTCCTGGGGCAGGAGAGGGAAGGGAACTCGGCCCCGGGGACTCAGCCAGGCTCAGAGAGGGAAGGAGCCAGGACCGCAGAGCTCAGGGAGGAGCCACCCTGGAGCCGGCCTGTGAAGTGGAGCTGCCCTTAGCGACGGGGAGAAGATACCCTGGTATCCTTTTTTCCTCTGTGAGGCAGAGGGATTGGTGTGGAGGAAAAAAAAAGAGTAGTACGGTAGACTTGCCTAGGAGGGCAGGGTGTTGGTCGGGGAAGGCTCTGGGGAGATTTAACTTGGCCTGGGGTCAAGGGGGGTGATAAACCCAGGGCTGTTTCAGTTATCAGCACAAGGGGCCATGTCTGGGAAAGGTGCTTTTGTGGAAGGGGGGCAGTACGCGTTTTTTTGGAGATACCACAGACATCTGGAGCAGAGGAGAGCTCCTCTTCCCCATGTGGCGCTAGCAAAGAGCAGGACTTACTGGAGCAGCACAATAGCCATGGCTGGTGCTGCTGCTTCAGAGTGAAGGAGAGCTGATGTCTCGTTAACCCGGTGTGCTCTGGTGGAAATTCACAAGGTTTAAGCTGGGGAGCTGTACCATGGGTGTCTGATTCAATGTGTACAGAGTGTTTTAGTTCATTGATACCTGCCTTTGACAATTAGATTATTGATATCCTGTTCTGCCATTCACCCCATTCATATTGTACCCCAGGAACACCCACGGGCGTGCCCATCCTCAATTGGGAGGGATAGACGAGGCAGGCAACAGTGCTGTGAGAGGGACACCAGTGATTTTGAGCACAAGTTCCTCTTTCCTCTGTAGCAGGGGTGGGCCAAATGCAGCCCAGGGGCTGGATGTGGCCTGCCAGGCCATTCTAGCCAGTCCACATGGCCCCTAAAAAATTTAGAAAATTAATAATGATCTGCCCTAGGCTGCCTGTCATGCAGCCCTCGATAGCTTGCCAAAACTCAGTAAGTGGCCCTCTGCCTAAAATAATTGCCCACCCCTGCTCTATAGAGTCAATCCCATGCCAATGCTCTTAGCTATTTACATTTTATTGGAGAGCTCCCCAGCTTTCCTTGGCTCCGCTCTTCTTGCCTCCCTCCCCGCATCTGCCCATCCTGCTAAGCATGCTGGGCTTTTATTTATGCCGGAGGCCCGCCCCTGAGGTCTGCCAGCCCTGCAAAGCCCAGTCTTCAATCAGGTCCAGGGGCTGAGCAGGGGCAGGGCAAGCCCCTCCCAGCTGTTACCTGATTGGTAGAAATGTTCAATCAATCCAAATTGTCCTTCTCCAAGCTGGGCTTGCTGGGCAAAAGCAGCGAGCCCAACACAATATGTTGACTGTTTCATAAATAATAAACTGTGTAAATAGTTAGACTGTATGCACTCCAGCGTGTGGGGAAACCTCAGGAAAGCACTCCACGGAGAGGTGGCCCCAGCCTTAGGGGCTGGGAGGTTGACCGAGGCTATTTGACACCCCGGGACCCTGAATCCAGCCGTGGCCGTGCGTAGCACCGTGGCAAGGGTTACAGAAGCAAGCACAGATAAGATTATATGTTGTAGATGGGTCAGCTATAAAAGAGGTCACTGGTTATCGTACTGGATTAGCTGGACCAGGTGTCTGATCTGATTTTAAGCCCTCTTGCAAGGTGTGAAGGGTGAGGAGTTGCCGGGGGGGTGTCTGTTCTGGAGTCAGAGCCCTCCGTGACTTCCTTGTGCATTGATCTAGTAATAGTAGGCCTGGGCCACCCACTTAGCCTAGTCAACTATCGATCTTTCAGATCCCCTCTTGCCTTGAGGGTCCTGGCTCATAGCTTCCCATCTTTCTGAATGTTAATGCTCAACCCACTGCTTTCTGCAGCACCAATCTTCCCCTCCTCCCACTCCTGGAATGATTTCCTGCAGGGCTCGTTAGCAGGGTTTCAGCACAGGCTGCCTAGAGCCAGAGCACAGCTCTCATGCCCATTGCTTCATTGCCAGGAGCAACAGTGGCTGGTTCTGTTGCCAACCACAGGAGGGGACGAGCGGTCACATGTTCTGCAATGCTCTCCGGTCCTCAGTTCAGGACAGCGTGACTTGTCACCAGGGGCTGCACATGCTTGGGGTTACTGAGAGAAGGGAAAGCAGGAATAATCTTATGTTGCTCTGAGCCTTGCATGGGGGTATAGCTTACTGAGAGTGAGTCTGTTTTGCTTTCCTACAGGAGCTGGGGTGGAAGACTCAATACTGCCTTCTCCGGAGACAGCAGAAGATAAGAGAACAGCCAGTAAATCACTATTTTTTTAATCTATTTGGCACATTTTCCTGGTCTCTGCACAGAGACATGGGGAGAGCCTGCCTCTGCCCCATCTGAGATCCGAGTACTCAAAGACTAAATATGCCTTGGACTTTTCCCCGTTATAGTTTCTACAAAACAGGAAAGAGTCATAGTTTCAAATAGATGTTGTTTGATCTGGTTTTGGCAAAGACTTGCAAACTGAATCTTGTCAACCAGATCCCCAAACCTCAGTGACAAGCTGCTAAACCTCAAACGTTTAAAACAGCGATTCTTAACCTTGAGGAGCCAGGAAACTGTTCATGGGTATTATTACATTAGGACTGGCAGGTGTGAAAGCACCTACACATCATCTGCAGGATAGACCCAGACATTTCAAACAGGAGACCAAAATATCAACACCACTCTGACCAGCTGCTACTTTTCCTACTTGTTTGCAGCAGACGAATGGCTCTCTTATTTTGTTCTGGTCAAAAAATGAATGAAAGCAAAGTGCTGACGTTGTCTGAGAAATTGCCTTGCATGTAACAAAGAGTGGCCTTGAGTATGACGATGTTGAAGACCATTAGCTGAGGGTTACCTGATGATCACGGAAGACAGTGTCTGCAGAAAAGGAAAAAGTTAATTTGGTCAAATATTAACCGTTTTTCACTGTTTAAAATGTTTGGTGAGAAAACTTTGGACACCCAGCCACTGAAATCAGCCATCTCTAAAGTGTTGCCATTTGGCTTCAGAAGAACTGATGCATTTAAAATGATTATTCATGCATGCCTGGAAACGTTGGATCTTAGTAACAGAGACAAGAAGTGGTTATTTTGTAGCAGAGAAAGTAATAATAATGCTAAGAAAATACTCAGCTCTTTCATTACAGTCTCCCTCAGCAAATACTTGAGCAGTGTCAGTAATGTTGTTCCCATTTGACAGAGAAAGCAAATGAGGCATGAAGCAGTGAAGTGCTTGCCTGAAGTCACCCAGCAGGCAGAGCTGGTGATAGAGCCCAGGTATCTTCTGCATGCAACTCCAGGCATCCTTGGCTCAGCCCCTGCAGACAGCCCGCCAGTGAGCCCTTTTGAGAAACTGGCCTCATTTAGGGGCATAAATGGGAGCTGGTCTCATCTTTAAAACTAGTTCTGTGTCCTCTCGAAAAACAAGGCCCCTGTTTCTGGGGAGCACCAAACTAGAAGAGCAGATCTCAGTGTTGGCCCAAAGAATTTCTCTTCTGATCACCCAGTTCCTGGCTCCAGAGGTTTTGATCTGATAGCTGCGAAGGCTGACAGGGCCCTCTGAAAGTGTCTGCATGAGCTGATCAGTTTTTAGGAAGGAATTTATTACATTTATTGTTAAACAGCTGCCTTTTCCCCCACAAAATGTGCCAACGTGTTGTTTTTCACTGTTTAGCTTTTTTAATTTAAGTAAAGGAGAGAACCTGGTGGGATGAAAATAACTTTGCAGCATGAGTTTGCAACAGTTCCAGCTGTTGTCATAAGTTAAAGCTGATGGGCCCATGGGGCTGGCCTGGTTTGGACCTTCCAGCTCACAAGGAAGTGATGTGGCTGCATCACATCCAGTCCCTTCAGACTCCATGGTGGGAATGACCAAATGCCTGCTTTTATCTGGGTTGCCTGGTGCCAGTGTTTGTCCAGCGTCTGGAGCAAGGCTGATATTAGCATCTCTGAAGCTGTCCCCAGACACCATAGCCACGCTGCCACCACACCCGGCACTCAGACCAGCAGCTGGACTTAATGAGAAGCTGGTGCTAATAGCCCCAGGGCAAAGAGAGGAACTGGGGGGGGGGGGGATGTTGAAGAAGTTGTAAGCAGCTGGATACATGCTTCCATGACAGACAGCACATGCATGTCTCATTATTCTGGTGGATGCCTCCAAGTGCAATGATTTCCTGTTTTGTCTTTGTGGCAGATTCCAGCCTAAAGTACATTAAAGAGAAATGGGTCCCGATTGCAGCTACCCTTTGCATCACAACTTTGCTCATTATCATCATTGCATTGACGGGTGAGTAAAGAGCTGTTACTATCCTGTTCGGCAGGCAAATTTACCATTCTGCGTTCCTGATCCAGCTGCCACGCCCTGATCTACCCCTGCCTTTTCCACTTATTTCTCTGTTGCATTCTTTCATGGGAAGAGCCTTTTCCCCATCTCTCTTTTCCCAGGGTCTTTCCAAACACTTTCCCATTCTCTGTTCAAAGGGAGAAGGGGTACTTGGATTTCTAATACCCATAAAGCCAAGGCAGGAAGGCAAGTACTACACTCTCAACTGCAGATCACAATGAGAGAATTACTAGGAATTCCCACTTTGTCCCCTTCTGAGAAGGGTTGCCAGCAGTAAAACATGCTTCTGGGAAAGCAAAACTAAAGTAGTATATCTAGCAAAGTCTCCAGAACGCCGTCCGTGGCCTCGGGTTGCTTGGGTCTGGATGGAAAAAGCCTGTCATGGTGTGGTGGCTCAGGACACGTGAGATGGGCTGTGTGTACCCTGTCCCAGGCAGAGGAACTAAGGTCTCCTTCGAGGCTTCTTCATAGGAGGAAACATGCACTGTTGGCAAAGACTTTAGTGGGTGGGTGGCCCCAGCTGTTGGGGCTCCAGGAAAGGGGCTAGCTGCTTGATCGTCACGGGCCTTCATAAGGCAGTGTTCCTGCTAGGGGAGAAGGCCATTTTTATAGGGGGAGACAAACTGTGTGGCTTAGGGCTGAACTGGGTGGGGATTGGGAGTCATGGTGTTTCTTAGCGACTGTTAAGCCTTCCTAAAAATAAAAACACAATCACAGGATTGGCAAGGGACTCCAGAGTCATCTGGTCCAGCCCCCTGCCCAAATGCAGGAGCACTGCTCTTAAACCATCCCTGTTCAATGCCTCTTGCTGAAACCCTACAAGGAAGGCGATTCCTCAGCTTCCCGGGGCAGTCGGTTGCACTGCCTCACTGACCTAATAAGGAAGGTTTTCCTGAGATTGAATCTACATCTAATTTCTGATATCTGGAAGTCATTGCTGCATACAATGCTGCCCTCCACAGCAAGAGAGAAGAGTTGTTCTCTCCCTTAGGGCAGCCCTTCAGATATGCCATATCTTCCTTTAGTTTCCTTTTCCTGAGCATGGAATATGTCCTGTTCTCTCAACCTTTGCTCATCCAGCTTGCCTTCCACTCCTTGGTCATTTTTGTTGCTCACCTCTGGAGCTTTCCTCTATCTTCTTTACATTCTTCTTAAAATGCAGAGCCTAGAGCTGCACACTATACTCAAGATGAGGTCTACCCAGCACTGAGCAGAGGGGTGCAGTTGCCTCCTGTGTCTAACACCTGATACCCCTGTTGTTGCAGCCCCAACTGTATCTGCTTCTTTTGCAGCTGCATCTCATTTCTGACTCTGTGGAGTCTGTGATCCACTGTAACCCCTAGATCCTTCCCAGCAAGGCTATCAGCTGGACAGTTGGTTCCCATCCTGCATTTGGCCTTTTGCTCATTCTTCCCTAGATGTCGCATTTTACATTTCTCTGCACTGAACTTCATCAAGCTGCCTCTAGCCCAGCTTTCCAGCCTGCCAAGGCCTTTCTCATTTCTGTTCGTATCCTCCAAGTTCTTCTTGGTTTGGTTCCATATGCAAACCCTGCTGGGGAGCGCTCTAGTCCAGCATCCAAATGATTAGCCTGATGAGTAACATCTGATCCAGGACAGATCCCTATAGAAGCCCACTCTAAACCTCCTGCCATTGTAATGTCAGTCCTTTATAGGGACTTTTTGCTTGTGCCTATTTCTCAAAGGCCTTACTGAAGTCTGAGCCACTGTATCCCTGCATTCCCTCCATCCACCCACTAATTACTTTGTTGAAGGAGATCAAGTTGATTTGTTCTTAGCAAATCCACGTGGCTGCTTGTCACCAGCTGCTCCTCTTCCAGCTGCTTACAAATTTGCTCTAGGAAGTTCCTGGATGTTGCAGCTTGGCTGATGTCTTCGAATTCCCCAGGTCTGTTATGTCAGTCTGAGATGCGGATGGAAATGCCCTTCTAACACAGGGGTAGGCAATTATTTTTGGCGGGAGTGCTGGAAAAAACCTTCAATGCCTACCTCGGAAGGTGCTGGAGTGCCAGTATGCCAGAAAAACAAAATGAGGGCAGGGGGTACATGGCAGGATGCTCTGCTTGTGCCCCCTGCCCCCCAGCACAGGTGGCTATCAGCAGCTACCCAGAGCCTGGGCCAGCTGCACCTGGGAGGCTGCAAACAGCTGTTGCTGCCCTGGCCTGGCCCTGTCCTGGGCCCCAGCTGCCTCCCAGCCCCAAACCCAGGCCTGGGCTCCTGGGAGGCAGCAGATACTGGTGATGCTCCCTGCTGTGCTGCCCTCACTGCCGCTTATTCAGAGCAGCACTGGAACCCAGTGCAGCAGGGCACAGTGCGGGGCGCAGCAAGCCGCCTGCCGCTCCCAGCTCCCTGCTGTCCTGGCCACACTTCCCCTGCAGGCAGGGCAGCAGTGAAGGGCACAACCCTGCGTGCTGCCCACGCTGCTCCCATGCACACAGCGGAAGTGTGACCCGGCAGCACGGAGCTTGCAGCAGCAAGCAGCTTCTCTGTACGGCCCCTCTGTGCGCCGCCACTCCGGGTCGTACACTGTGCTCCCAGCACTGCTGCTCTCTCGTGGGCCCTCCAGAGCACAGTGTGTGTGACCCAGAGCAGCAGTGCGCAGAGGGGTTGCACAGGGAAGCTGCCTGCTGCAAGCTCTGTGCTTCCAGGTCACACTTCCCCTGCGTGCCCAGGAGCAGCGTGGGAAGCACGCGGGGTTGTGCCCCCCACTGCTGCCCCAGCCTGCAGGGGAAGCGTGGCCAGGACAGCAGGGAGCAGCAAGCAGCTTTCTGTGGCCCCCACTGTGCCCTGCCGCACCGCGTCCCACGTGTCACTTCTGGGCAAGGGCAGTGTAACTGTCTTATAGTTTTTAGCAAAGACTTTATATTATTTTCTCTTTTCTGTATAACTGCCGCACGGCACTCTCACATTTATGTAACCTTGAAGTCGACTGTTAATCAAAATGAACGCTTTGTACTTTTCTCCGCTGGCATTAAGCTACACATGCGCATTCTGTAAATTTCATTTCTTATCTAAAAGTGTCATTTCTACAGAAATGAAACTTATGTAGAAAATCTGCCTAGCAATAATTATGTAAAAGAAAATTATCCTATCTGTATACTATAGTTAGTGTCATAGAGGCAGTCCAACAAACATTTATAAAAGAGGCAAAAAAGCAGGAAGCAGCAGAGACGACAACTGGAAAACTCTGTGGGCCGGATCACCCCGCAGACCGGTTCTCAGCCTCCCCGCCTGGGCGTATCCCAGCGAAAACAAAGGCCTCAGAAATCCGACAACTGACAACGATTCACTGTGTTACAGTATTGCTTTGTGTTTCCCAATTATGAGCCATTGACCAGTTCTGGGACTTAAGGAGTCGGCAGCCGCACCTAGCTTTGGACTAGCTCCACTGTTGGAGAGCAAGGGCTGGCTCTGGAACCTCGGGAACCAGCGGACACCCTATAGACTATCCCATTCATGAGCTGTTGACCAGTTCTGGGACGACGGAGCCGGCAGCTGCTGGCTCTGGAGCCCCGTGAACCAACAGACCCCTTTAGTATCCGGTATACTGTAACTGAAGAAACATCGGAGACTCCGCTTCTCGACTGCCTCTCATCGTAGCTTAGACAGCATACCTACGCTCGCTATACTTGTATTTACTGCAACTTCATTCCAACCGGCCTCCCCTCTTACTTGTAAGAGGGTGAGGCCAGGTGAATGAATAAATCTTTTTATTTTACTCTATATCTACTCCGTAATAACTTTTATGACTAACATTCCATATCAATGAGCCGTGGACCAGTTCTGGGACTACGGGGCCGGCAGCCGCACCGAGCTTTGGACTAGCTCCACTGTTGGAGAGCAAGGGCTGGCTCTGGAACCTCGGGAACCAACGGACACCCGATAGATTAAGAGACACTAACTACTTACTCTAAGTCGTCTACTTGTGCCAACTCGGCGAACCTCGAGGGCGGCTAAGAGCTACCTCAATCCCGCCCCACAAGCCGCGTGCTGGCACAACTCCGCAAAGCCCGCGGCTCCCCTAAGCGGTGCTGGAGCCGCTAGCCCGGCATTTCGCCACAGGCAGCACAGCGGGGAGCATCACCAGTATCTGCCGCCTCCCCAGAGCCCAGGTCCAGGGCTGGGGCTGGGGCTGGGGCAGGGGTTGGGAGGCAGCAGCAGTTTGCAGCTGATAGATACGGAGCTCGGGCCGCTCCCAGCAGGACTTCCGTCCTCCCAGCCAGCTGCTGGGAGCAGCCTAGGCACCGTGGCTATCAGCAGCTACCCAGAGCCTGGGCCAGTTGCAGCTGGGAGGCTGCAAACAGCTGTTGCCTCCCCGCCCCCAGCCCTAGCCCTGGCCCCAGCTGTCTCCCGGCCCCCAGCTCCGGGAAGGCAGCAGGTGCCGGTTGGAGCTAGGCCAGGGTGGGGAGGCAGCAGATGTTTGTAGCCTCCTGGCTGCAGCCAGCCCAGGCTCTGGTGTAGCTGCTGCCAGCCACGGCACCTGGGCTGTTCCCAGAAGGGCTTTCAGCCTCCCAGCTGCCTGCTGAGAGCAGCCCGGGCTCCTGCCTAGCAGCAGCTACCCAGAGCCAGGGCTGGATGCAGCCAGGAGGCTGCAAACAGATGCTGCCTTTCCGCCTGAGCCCCAATGCGTGCCAAGGAAAATAGCCTCGCACGCCATGCTTGGTGTGCAGGCCAGGGGTTGCCAACCCCTGCTCTGACATCTTCTCCCATCTCTTCCCATCCCCACCCCTAGTCCAAGCAGCTAGGGCGACTGGAGCAAATGCTTTGTATGGTATAGGGTGCAAGGTTTGGCGGCGTGAAGGACAGATGAAAGTTGAGGTTGGTCTTCTGCTGTTCAGCAGACTTTCTCCTCTTCCCAGGGGACCCTGAGGCTGGTCTCGGTGACAGCAAGGGTTAGCAGAGCTCTGTGTGCTCCCCAAACTCAGAGCCAGCCCTGTGCCCAAATGTGGCCTTCTAGCTACGGAGCCTGCAGAGACATGTTTGCTCATGTTTGAGTGTGTGCACTGGGGGACTGGAGTCTCCGCGGGCCTCATCTCTCTGTTTTGGTCACTTGTTGACCCTGTGGCCACTTGCATGTCAGCTCTGGGTCCCTGTTCAGTTCCCCTTGGGGAAGCCCAGATGGCAGCCATCCCAGGAGCACCCACAGTGGCCTTCCAGAAGAGAGGATGTTCTGAGGGCCTGTGGGGCATCCATCCAAACATGCCCAACCCTTTCCTGGATTTCCCCCCTGGCTGCAAGAGGAAGGTTTTGCATTTTGCTTTTGAATTCGGGCTCTCCATCCCCACCATGATATTGCCATGCATGGCCTGGCCCCAG
This sequence comes from Crocodylus siamensis, assembly GCF_052110815.1. Taxonomy (NCBI): domain Eukaryota; kingdom Metazoa; phylum Chordata; order Crocodylia; family Crocodylidae; genus Crocodylus; species Crocodylus siamensis. Next base: position 55,383,691 of record NC_143409.1, on the reverse strand, counting down.
TTCAGGCGGCTAACAGGCGCATTCACATGCAAAGGGGATGTGTCTGGTCGTGGAACCACCTTGACTCCTGTGACCGGTGCTCTTGCCTCCTGCAGCTGAGGACCAGGCCCCTAGATCTGTAGGGAGGTGTGGGTCCTAGTCCCGTCCCTTCCCGGGGGGGATTCCCTCTTCAGTGCAGATACTAGGAAGAGGTTGTTGGATGATTGACCACTATGCCCCTTCTCTGTTTTCAGCCAGAAAACCTACACCCTGCCCTTCTTGCACTGCTGCCTGCCCAGACCGCTGGCCTGGATATCAAGGGAAGTGTTTTTTCTTCTCCAGCACAGAAGAGTCCTGGAACTCGAGTCAGAGCACCTGCTCTTCACAAGGAGCCTCCCTGGCTGTGATTGACTCCCTAGATGACTTGGTAAAGAAGAAATAAGTAAACATTTACTGTAACCAGAGCCAAACACATTCTAGCCAAACATTTTACTATCCCAGAGGCAGCAATTTCCTGCAAGCCCAAGATCCAGACGGCAAATGCTCTGTGGAGCTGGTAAAGAAATGGAGATTTGTACTGAGGGCAGTTGCATTGTTTAACTAGTTTATTGGGGGCGGGGGGAAATACTGTTGGGTCTTCTCAAGATTTTGCATTTCATTTCAAAAGCAAGTGTAAAAGGGGGGTTGTCTTTTTTTTCTTAACCAAAAAAAATTATGTTCGGTATTCAGGGAAAAGGGGGCAGGGACTCTTCTGCCTTTGCCCTGTTTTAAAAGCCTGAAAATTAAGAAGTGAGAAATAGGTGTGCAAATAGCTATGCTGTGTAATGTTTGTGGTGTCTTCCTAAGGATTTCATGCTGCGCCATAAAGGAAGACCTTACTACTGGATTGGCCTTTGGAAGGGAACAAGCCAGCACTGGAGATGGACCAATGGCACCATATTCAATGACCTGTGAGTCTATTCATCCTATTCACTTCCTCAGCATGAGGGAAGCAAATACCTGTGTAACAGCCTGGGCCTTACCTGCTGGAGCTAAGGGCCCTGGGCCCTGGGCTGTTTGGCTTTGTAACAGGGGCCTTAGCCCTGTCACTTGAAGAGAGAAAGAAGAGCTGCTGTATGGGACTAAGCAGCCAAGTAACAGCAGGAGCAGGAGGCTTACGAAGGCTAAGGGGAAGCACCGTAGCATGATGGAAGAGCCATGTGACTGGAGGGCTGGTGCCCAGGGACGGCAAGCTCAGCTCCAGCGTGGGAGCAGGAGGTCTGGCCCTGCCCTATGCAGGGAGAGGAGCTTCAGGCTGGAGATGGGCCTGCAGGCACCTCCACTGCTCCATCAGGGTGGAAGGAGACAGCCAACATGAGGGGCTGTGGGACAGTGAACCAAAATGGGCTTGATCTTAGTTGGAAGCAGTTTGCTTGTATCTTGGTTTATGTTTATAATTGGGGGAGCAGGTAGTAGCCATAGGGCAGGTTTGGAGGCAGTGCAGCAAGGTGTCAAGCCGGCACTTGGTGTTGAGCCCTATATGGCACAGGGATGTGATGGGGCTGGGGTCAAGGAGCCAGGGCTGAGGGCCAAGGCTGGAAGAAGCCCGAGGCTTAGACAAAGGGGTTAGTGCCCAAGGGGCAGCGAGTGCAGGCAACATGGGAATCCCTGCAAGTAATGGTGGAGTGACACCCATGAGGCATGAGCATGGCTATAGGGCAGCATTAGAGGGGCCATAATTAATGCCCCAAAGGCTGGTTGGTGCCAGAGGGCATGGATAGGGTCAGTAGGGCCCAATCAGCTAGGTCATGTGGATCCAGGGGACACAATCAGGGACTTGGGGGAAGAGTTTCCCAAGGGAAAATACACTCTCCTTTGGGGCACAGCTGCATGTCAATGAGCAAGTTTCATAGTAGCTAGGGTCAGGAGGGACCTGAACAGATCATCTCGCCTGCCCCCCTGCCACAGGCAGGAATGAATGCTGGCTTCACAAGGCCCCAGACAGACGATCGTCCAACCTCCTCTTGAATATGCCCAAGGCAGGGGCGAGGACCACTTCCCTGGCAAGTTGGTTCCAGATTCTGGCTACCTTAGCTGTAAAATATTGCCTCCTGATCTCTAACCGAAACCTATTCTCCATCAGCTTATTACCATTGTTCCTCATCACCCAGGTGGTGCTGGGGAGAAAAGGGCTCTTCCTATTTCCTGATGCTCTCCCCTGATGAGTTTGTAGGCAGCCACCAGGTCCCCCCTCAGCCTCCTCTTGCTGAGGCTGAACAGATTCAGGTCCCTCAGTCTCTCCTCGTAGGGCCTGTCCTGCTGCCTTCTCACCAAGCGAGTGGCCTCCTTGGGACCCTCTCCATGCTGGCCACATCCCTCCTGAAGTGCAGCGCCCAGACCTGGACACAGTACTCCAGCTGCGGCCTAACCAGTGCCGCGTGGAGGGAGAGGATCACCTCCTTGGACCAGCTTGAGATGCATCTGTGGATGCACGACGAGGTCTGGCTGGCCTTGCTGGCTGCGGTCTGGCATTGGCAGCCCATGTTCATCTTGGAGTCAGTAATGACTCCAAGATCCCGTTCCACCTCTGTGCTCTCAAGAGGGAGCTCCCCAGCCTGTCTGTGCTGTGGATTCCTTCTTCCCAGGTGCAGCACCCTGCATTTGTCTACGTTGAACCCCATCCTATTCTCATCTGCCCACTTTTGTAGTTTGTCTAAATCTATTTGCAGCCTCTCTCTCCCTTCATAGTTTCTAGGGTCGGAAGGGACCTGAGTAGATCATCTAGTCTGACCCCTGCCATGGCAGGAAAGAGTACTGGGGTCAAACGACCCCAGCAAGGTGTTCATCTACCCTTCTCTTAAACACCCCCAGGCTAGGAGCCAGCACTACTGCTCTTGGAAGTTGGTTCCCGACCCTAGCCGCCCTGACCGTGACATCGCGCCTCCTGACATCTAACCTAAACCTACCCTCTGCCAGCTTGTGACCGTTATTCCTGGTCACTCCTGGCGGTGCTCGGGGGAACAGGGACTCCCCCAATGCCTGCTGATCCCCCCTGAATAGTTTGTAACAGGCCACTAGATCCCCCTCAGCCTTCTCTTGTGGAGGCTGAATAGGTTCAGGTCCCGTCGCCTCTCCTCGTAGGGCCTGCCCTGCTGCCCCTGACCATGCGGGTGGCCTCCTCTGGACCCTCTCCATGCTGTCCACATCCCTCCTGAAGTGCGGCGCCCAGAACTGGACATAGTACTCCAGCCGTGGCCTGACGAGTGCCGCATAGAGGGGGAGGATCACCTCCCTGGACCTGCTCGAGATGCATCTGTGGATGCACGACAAGGTGCGGTTGGCCTTCCTGACTGCCTCCCCACACTGCCGGCCCATGTTCATCTTGGCATCAATGATGACTCCAAGATCCTTTTCTGCCTCTGCACTGACAAGAGGGGAGTTCCCCAACCTGTAGGTATGGTGCCGGTTGTTCCTCCCCAGGTGCAGCACCTTGCACTTGTCTGTGTTGAATCCCATCCTATTCTCATCTGACCACCCCTGTAACCTGTCTAGGTCCAATTGCAGGCTGTCCCTCCCTTCTAGCGAGCCTACATCCCCCCACATCTTAGTGTCATCAGCAAATTTGAACAGGTGCTTTTTACCCCCTCGTCCAAGTCACTGATGAAGATGTTGAACAGTGCGGGCCCGAGGACCGAGCCCTGGGGGACCCCACTGTCCACGTCCTTCTAGGTTGAGAAGGACCCATCCACTACCACCCTCTGGGTGCGGCCCTCCAGCCAGCTGGCGACCCATTGGACTGTGTGGGTGTCGACACCACAGCCCCCCAGCTTCTTAATGAGAACAGGGTGAGAGACAGTGTCGAAAGCCTTCCGGAAGTCCAGGAAGACTATATCCACTGCTACCCCTGCATCTAATGATCTGGTGATCAGGTCGTAAAGGGCCACCAGGTTGGTCTGACAGGACCTGCCACTGATGAACCCGTGTTGGTTGCCCCTAAGCATGCAGTCCCCTGCTGGCCCCTCCTGGATGTGTGCCAGAATAATTTTCTCAGACAGCTTGCCTAGGATTGAGGTAAGACTAACTGACCTATAGTTTCCCGGGTCCTCCTTCTTCCCCTTTTTGAAGATGGGAACCACGCTGGCCCTCTTCCAGTCCTCTGGCCCCACACCAGAGCACCACGAGTGCTCATAAAGCCGTGCCGGGGTCCTGCAATGACCTCGGCCAGTTCCTTTAGAACTCTAGGGTGGAGATCGTCCGGGCTGGCTGACTTGAATACGTCCAGTATTCAGGTGTGCCTTTCAAGTGTGCCCATCTCACCCCACATTCAAGTGTGCGCACCTCACCCCACATCTTAGTGTCATCAGCAAACTTGGACAATGTGCTTCCAACCCCCTTGTCCAAGTCGCTGATGAAGATGTTAAACACTGCAGGCCCAAGGACTGGGCCTTGGGAGACCCCACTGCTCACATCCCTTCAGGTCGAGTATGACCCATCCACCACCACTCTCTGGGTGCTCCCCATCAGCCAGTTTTTTACCCATCCAACTGTGCAGGGATCAGTGCCACAGTCACTTAATTTATTAATGAGAATGGGATGAGAGATGGTGTCAAAGGCCTTCTTAAAGTCCAGAAAGACTAGGTCCACGGTGACACCATCATCCAAGGATTTAGTCACCTGGTCATAAAAGGCAATTGGGTTGGTTAGGCAGGAGCTGCCTTTGATGAACCCGTGCTGGTTGCCCCGAGCATGGTCTCCCCTGCTGGCCCCCAGAGATGTGCTCCGTGTGACCCTGAAGCCTTGAGGAAGGAGGGTAATTTGGCCAGTGGAGGGCGCTACAGCCGCCCTCAGAAGCAGGTCCTGTCACAGGCTTCCAGCTGGAGAAAACTCCTAACCCTCCTTTGATGGGGCAGCCATTACAGGGAGATATCCCCCTCGCCTTCCTCTCCCAACACACCATCTCGAGTCCCATTTCCCCCCTGCCCTGATTGAAAGGCCCTACAAGAAACTTGCTACATTCAGTTCCCTGCATGGAACAGGCCAAAGTTTCAAACACTGATTACCTGCCTGCCCCTGCCCCCTGGTTTTCCAGCCAGAAGTGACTTGCTGAAGGAGGTCACACAGATAGGGCACATCTACACTGCCACACGGTCCTGTTCCCAGACTCAGCCTCTCACCCAAATCAACTGCCCCCCCCACTAGAAGCTCCCAGCTCCCCTGCCCCTCAGCCCTCCAGTCCCCTGCCCCAGCAGCCCTCCAGTCTGCTCACAGAAGCCCTCCTGGCTGTTGGGGGCTGAGGTGAAACTTCTCTGCAGCCCTGCTCTCCCTGCAGCATGTTCGTGACTCCCCTGGGCACTGAGGGGCCTAGCAATCGTCAGCGTCCTACCCAGCTCTACCATCAGCAGCCCAGCAAGGGAACGCAGGTGGTGCAGGGCATTTGACTGGGGGTAATATGCCAAAACAAAGGCATAGATGTTCCCATAACTGTGACTTTGGGTTCAAACCCAGATGCTGAATCCCAGTCCATTCCCTTGTGGCTGTTGCTCTGTACATGGCTGGGAAGGGCGTCATCTTTACAACACAACCTCACTGCTGTCATTGCAGGTTTCCAATCAGAGGAGAGGGGGACTGTGCCTATGTGAATGATGAGGGTATCAGCAGCTCCAGGTGCTCCTCAAAGAGGAACTTCATCTGTAGCCAGCCAGATAATTGTGCCAGAGGAAAGCCAAGCACCTTGATGGAGGACACAGCACCATATGTGATATGAGGAACTAGTACAAAGTGTCCTGACAGCCTGCAGTCAGTGCCTTGGTCATGCTGCCTGTCTAACCCCTGCTGAGGACCTCTGTGACAAGGCCTGTAAACCATAATTTGCTATACTGATCCCCTTGCCAGGCTGCTCGTTAGTCCTTTTTTTAATAAAAACAAAAAAATTCATTATGCCTTTAATAGAAGCAGGTGACCCACACAGCTCAGACGCTAACCCCTCTATTTTCATTGTCTCTTTAAGAGCAATTTTCAAGCTGTTGTGGGTACAAAGAAAATCTGCCTGCCGAGAGCCTGAAACACCAATAAGGAAAGGGTCTTTTCATCTGACTGCTGTGAGGTCTCCAATCAGGACCATGGTGCTGTTGTTTCAGCACAAGCTCCTTGGGCTCCTGGAGAAGTGGGCACCTGGAGTTGGTGCAACCAAGGAAATGCAGGGGAAACAGAGGAGGAGAGAGGCACATCTGGGGAAAACAGAAGCCAGGATACTCACAGGTAGCTCTGGGGCTGAGCTGAGGCTGAGTCTGCTCTGGGAGGTGTGTGACTCCAGTCTATATGTTTCTTTAACTCCCCAGTTATGGGCATCAGGATAGAAAATGTCTTTTCCTCTTAGCTTTTAGTTGGGGAGAGCTTGAAAATAGGCATTGTAAAAGGCTCAAAATGGAGAGCTAATGTAAAAAGGAATCCAGCCATTACTGGCAATACTGAATTAACAAAATCCAAAGGCTTGTATTTTGGTCACAGCTTCCCCAGGCCTTGCCATGTGGATAAAATTGAGGTGATGTCCAGGTAAGATGGGAAGAGAAACAAATTATGAGGCATGAGCTAGAGGAGGTACCTTTATGGCATCTCAAGCACCTGCATCTGTTCCTCAAGTCCTTCAGGGAAGAGCAACTTTTCTTTGTGCCTTCAACAGGGAGAAGGAACCTGGTGTTTCATGAGTCTCCTGTTCTGACCCTGCCTTTTCCATCCCAAATATTTTGTGTAATTTATTTAAAACATTTTTGTTTGCACTAAGTTTATATGTCAGCAGTTAAAAAAGGGGAAAGAGCCCAAGAGAGCAGCTTGGATCAGCAGGGACATTAGGGAACTTCTCAAAAAGAACAAAGTGTACATGCGTTGGAAAAATGGTTCAACATCCAGAGAGGAGTAAACTCATATGGCCAGGGTCTGCAGGTATGAGGCAAGGAAAGTCAAGGCAGGCATGGAGATCAAGCTGGCATCCAAAATAAAAGACAACAGAAAGGCCTTCTATAGGTACATAGGGAGCAAGAAAAAATCAAGCTCCACTGTAGGACCCTACTGAATATGGAGGGGAAGCGCACAGTTGATCCCCATGAAAAGCCAGAGCTCTAAATACTTACTTTGCATTGGTATTTTTGAAATCAGATGGGAACTCATCACCTGTCCAGAGGCCCAAAGAATATGCTGATGACAGCAGTCCACATAAAATCAGTCCCAAACAGGTGAAGGTACTCTTAGGCCATTTGGATGTTTTCAAGCCAGCTGGGCCAATTGGCCTGCATCCGAGAGTCTTGAAAGAACTGGCTGAACTCATAGTGGTGCCTCTGGTGAGGCTGTTTGAAGAGTTGTGCAACTCAGGAATGGTCCTGAATGACTGAAAGAAGGCTAACATTGTGCCCATCTTTAAGAAAGAGAAGAGGGATGACCTGCAAACTATAGACTAGTCAGTCTGCCTTCGATCCTGGGAAAAATCTTTGAAAAAATTGTCAAGGAGGCTTTCAACCACAAGCTCATAACTGGTGGGGTAGTGGGAAGCAACCAGTATGACTTTTTCCAGGGGAGATCATGCCTAACAAACACGGTGTCTTTCTACGCTCAGGTAACTAACCAGCTGGACATGGGACAGGAGGTGAACGTCATCTACTTAGACTTCAGCAAGGCCTGTGATATTGTTTCCCACGAGATCCTCTCAATTAAGTTGGAGGGTAGTGGCCTGGACCAGTCAACAGTGAGGTGGGTTGTAATCAGTGGGGTGGCCTGATCCTGGAGGGCCATCTCCAGTGGTGTCCCCAAGGGATTAGTGCTTGGGCCCATGCTCCTTAACATCTTTATCAATGACCTGGCCGAGGGAGTGGGAAGTGCAATGATTAAGTTTTCAGATGACACCAAGTGGTATGGAAATGCAGGCACATCTGGCAGGGCAAGGATACAGGATGACCTTGACAGGCTGGTCCTATGAGCTGAATGTAAGCAGATGAGGTTCAGTAGGGACAAGTGCTGGGTCCTTCATCTGGGTAGGAAGAAACTTCACCACAACTATACGATGGGTGGTGGTCCACTGGCTGACACCACATCTGAAAGGGACCTGGGGGTTACAGTCAGCCAGAGGATGAATATGAGCCACCAGTGATGAAGTCACCTAAAGGGCAAATAGAGGTCTGGTTTGTATCAGCTAGTGTGATGCCACTAGATGCAGAGAGGTGCTTCTCCCCCTCTATTTGGCATTGGTGAGGCTGTTGGTGTCACTGGCCATAAACCCTAGGTAACTCAGAGGGATGGAAGACCATGAGTGTCGATGAAGCCCCTCTGCTCTAGGCCCAGGCGAGCCAGGACCCCCCCCCTTGCCCAACCTTTGTAACCCTTTCTTTGGCTCCTGTAATCTCCTGTCCTTCTGGAAAACAGGCAAACTGAAACTGTTATCTGTGGAATGCAAGGGCATCGCTCGGAGAAAGAAGGGAGGAGGGAAAGGGGAGGAAGACGGGGGCCAACTAGTGGAAAATTACTGCTGGAAGTGGCCAGGTATAAAAATACACTGTTGCAGGGCTAAGGGCACAGGATTTGAGACCATACAGTCTCCCTGTGCCTTTTACCTGAGCTCAAATAAACTCTGTCTGCTTCTCCCCCCAGTGTGTTTATTTGGTGCGACGCACACCGGGCAACAAACCCAATTGTTGCCTCCCTCGGGCACCTTGTGCCGGCAACAAGGCCACAGCTGGAGTACTGTGTCCAGCCCTGTGCACTGCACTTCAAGAAGGATGTGGATAAGCTTGAAAAGGTGCCAAGAAGTGCTACCTGCATGATCAAGGGCCCAGGGGATAGGCCTGATGAAGAGAGGCTCCAGAAACTGGATTTGTCCAGTCTGAGTAAGAGAAGACTGAGAGGTGGCCTGATAGCCACCATCCAGATCTAGGGAAGCAGCTCTTCAAAAAGACACCCCTTGGGAGGACAGTCTCCAATGGACACAAGCTAGTTGAGGAAAAAATTTAGGCTAGACATTAGGAAACCCTTTTTTTCTGTAAGGGTATCTGGAGTCTGGAACACACTCCCAGAAGAGGTGGTGCAGTTGCCATCCCTGGAGGTGTTCAGGAGGAGGATGAACAGGCATCTCTTTGAGCTCGTTTCAGCCCAATCACCTCCTGCCTACGGCAGGGGACTGGACTCGATGATCTTACAGGTCCCTTCCAGTCCTTCTTTCTATGATTCCTGCCTGTCTGTGGAGCTGTGCCGGTTTTTGCCTTCCTCTACAGTGGGTGCAGGGTCCTCACCCCAGGAGCTCCTGTGAGTACAGGAACCAAGTGTCTCCCTGCTCTTGCAAGGGATTGAGGGTACCCTCATCTAGCCAGCTTTTACCTGTGGCCTGGTACAGCGTGGTGCTCGTGTCTGAGGCCTCGGGGGCTGTGAGAGGCTTGGAAGTGAGGATCTTGGGGACTCCTGGGGTGAATCACTGCCTGTGAATAGTTTCATAGTTTCATAGTAGCTAGAGTCGGAAGGGACCTAGGTAGATCATCTAGTCCGACCCCCTGCCTTAGCAGGAAAGAGCACCGGGGTCAGATGACCCCGGCAAGGTGCTCATCTAACTTCCTTTTAAAAATCCCCAGGCTCTGAATTTGAAGAGGAGAAATCCTACCATTGTTTCTTGTCCAGACACCACCATAAATTCTTGTTCTGGGCTCCCATCACAGTCAGGATGTCTGTGTTGTATTTCTCACTGAGTCTGTCACTGCATCGTTGTCCTGGGAAGGCAGCGCTGGGGAAGCCCTGAGAAGGGCGCAGAGCTGTTGTTCGTGCTCCCTGTGTCCCAGAGGCCTACTGCCCACTGCCCCATAATGTGACCCTCGGGTCTCTTGTTGGCCTCATGCAGAGAGTTGGGGAAAACCCCTTCCCTGAGGCCTCTCCTTATAGCCCAAGGAAAGGCACATTGCCTTCCCTGTCTCCTGCAGCCTCTCAATCCCCTTACAGCACCTTAAAAATGATGCGTTAGGCACATGCTGCCCTCCCCGTGAGATCCCAGAGGAAACGCCCTCAGAACTGAACGAGCACCTGAGCGGCAGAGCGGATGGGGGCAGTGGGGTTGGAAGCCACATCACCCAAGAGGCTGGAGCCGCGCCCCGGCACCTGGACAGTTTGGCCACGCAACCTAGCCAAGCGATCCTTGTGATCATGGGGTTTGCTGCAGATGTGGGGAGTCGGCTTTTAATGTGGCTGCAGCGTGGCGGACAGTGGGCCATGGGAGGATCCCCTGGAAACTGCATGGGGTTGAGTAAGGGAGGGGGCAGGGTTGAGCAAAGCCTTTGGCTCTGTGACCCAAAACACTGCAGCTGCTGAGAGCTGTTTTTCTTCCTACAGAGACTGTTTCCCTCCTGGCAAGGCCAGACTGCTCCCTTTTACCTATCACCTTTGGGCAAAAAGACCTCCTCCCCCCCGAACTCCCCTACTTGTTTTACAACATTTTTGTTGTATTTGAAGACTGTTAATAGCTCCTCACTTGGACTCCTCTTCTCCAGATTAAGTAACCCCCCTTCTTCCAGCCTGTATGGACTGGTCCTGTGTGCTAGCTCTCATTTTTCTTTGTTTGTGGTTTCATGGTCAGGGATAGAGCCTCTTTTCCAACCAGTCCTTTCCTGCAAAGCTGCAGCTTTCTCGCTGCTAAAGAAGCTGGGGAAGGTACAGCCCAGAGCAGGTTCAGTGACATTTCCAGAGGACAGATCCCATTGCCAGCATCATCCTGGTGGTCCTGTGCCCCACGGCTTCTCCCTCTGCAGTTGTTCTAGGCACCAGGCTGTGCTCTCCTCACTGGAGTTGTCCAAGGGATTTGGCCTGGCGCACCCAAAGGAAGCTGTTTTCCCTGAGCTCACAGATCATTATTCACACTAGGAATGGTCTGAGCAGCCAGAGGAATCTACCGGAGTGGCTTCATAGAGAAGAACAATCATCTCCCAGCCCATTCTGCTGTCTCCTCGCATGGTTTATCCAGTTTTGGGAAGCTGGTATGTGACATATTTAAAGTGTTTAATTGTTTGTGGAGGATGTTTAGGACGGTGAAAATGACCTTAGCTGGGTTTGTAGCTTAGACCTACGCTTTTGTAAACGGTCCAGGCAGGGCTGGAAGGGCAGGCTGAGGGCACCAGGCTCCTGCCAGCAGCAGTGACCCAGAGCCGCCTCCTCCAGGTGCTGTGGGAGTCTTTCCCACCTGGGCACTGAGTCCTCACGCATCCTGTCCTTGGACACTCTTACTTCACTGTGAACTCAAATCCCCAGGTGGGGCCAGAAGTCCCACCTGGGCCTGCTGCTAGGGCTTACTGATGAGCCAAAAGTGATGTGTGTTGTCCCTAGGATTGCTTTTACCAGACATCCCCAATTATTGACATGGCCCCTCGTCCGATTTGTTATCAAGTGAACGTTTAATAGTACCCCCTAGGCTTATTGCAATTATTCTTCCTAGCAGTATGATCTGGCAAGTGGTTCCTTCAGGTGTTACAGCAGTGACCTTCGGTGGTACCGGCCTCCGATCCTCTGCTGGGTGCACGGGTTGTTAGTTTCTGAATTCCTCATTGTTCAACCAAGAAGTCCAAGAGCACTCGTGTCTCCCCAGGATAGCAACACAAAACACGCATGTTCCTTTGTTTGTCCATCACTTTTGTAATTTCTCTCATCCCAAAACGTCCAGTCCTCTGGCTCTGTGCCAAGCGTTCCTTATGTGGTGCACCAATCCCCTGGCAGTGTGCGAACCATGTTCCTTCTAGGGACACTGCTGTCCCTTGCTTGCCCAGTCACAGCACTCGCATCTCACAGTGCCACGGAGGGCTCTTAGTTCAATTTTGTTTCTTAGTGCTGGAAAGGCCTGGGCCACAGCTAAAAGCCTTAGCATAGATCAGTTTGCCTACTGTAACATAAATAGAAAGACCTCAGCCAGCCCTCCAACAACTATCCCATGGTCCTCATCCATTTGGGAATAAACGATGCAGCCAGGAGTAATCCAGACCAGATCATGAGTGAATACAGTGCTCTTGGGGCCAGGCTTAAGAAGATGGGGGTGCAGCAGGTCTTCTTGTCATTCCTCCCGGTCAGCGGTCATGTCACCTGTGTCAGAAAAATCAACCCGCACCTCCAGAGTTGGTGCCATCATGCGGGTTTTGGCTTCCTGGACCATGATCTGCACTTCTGTGCAAAGGAATTCCTGGGACATGATGGGCTTCATCTCTCCACAAAAGGTAAGAGTCTTTTTTCTTACAGTTTGGCTGATCTCCTACATCGGGCTTTAAACTAGGCTCGATGTGGGATGCTGAGGCAGGAGATGGAGAGAGTCTAGAGCCTACAAACGGCGAGATGCAGCAGTACATCCCAGGCGAGTACTAAGGGGCCCACTGGGCATCAGAACACGGGGGCACCAAAGGTACCATTTGGAGGGCTCAAGTGCCTCTATACTGATGCTAGCAGCATGGGAAATAAGCAGGAAAAACTCGCAGTCCTGCTTGCAGACAATAACTTTGATTTAGTAGGGCTAACAGAAACCTGGTAGGATCCTACCTATGACTGATCCTACCTATGCATTGAGGGCTACAAGTTGTACGGACAGGACAGAATAGGGACAAAAGGGGTGGGGAGGTTGCTCTCTTTGTTAAGGAGCATTATACATCTACCCTAATCAAAATGGGATCAGAGGAGGAGAAAGGTGAGGTATTGTGGGTTGGGATACATGAAGGTCATGGGGAAGGGGACTTGGTGGTGGGGGTCTGCTACAGATCACTACATCAAGAGGAAGCGCGAGACTTGGCATTCTGGAGGCAGCTCTCAGAGGCCGTATGGTCTAGGGACGTGGTTGTCATGGGGGACCTAAACTACCCGGACATCTGCTGGGAGGAGCAGTCTTCCAAATCCATAGTTTCGTATTTAGTAGGGTCGGAAGGGACCTGAGCAGTTCATCAAGTCTGACCCCCTGCCAGGGCAGGAAATAGTACTGGGTCAAACGACCCCAGCAAGGTGTTCATCTAGCCTCCTCTTAAACACCCCCAGGGTAGGAGCCTGCACCACTTCTCTTGGAAGCTGGTTCCAGACCCTAGCCGCCCTGACTGTGAAGTAGCATCTCCTGATGTCTGGCTTAAATCACCCCTCTGCCAGCTTGTGACCGTTATTCCTGGTCACTCCTGGCGGTGCTCGGGGGAACAGGGACTCCCCCAGTGGCTGCTGGTCCCCCCTGAATAGTTTGTAACAGGCCACTAGATCCCCCTCAGCCTTCTCTTGTGGAGGCTGAACAGGTTTAGGTCCCGTCGCCTCTCCTCATTGGGCCTGCCCTGCTGCCCCTGGATCATGCAAGTGAAATTATGAAACTCCCTGCCATTGGGTGTGCACCTCCCTTTTAGCAAGGAGACATTCCCGGATGCTTTTGGTGAGCCATGGGGGCTTTTGCGCCCTCCTGCTCCCTTTGATCCAAGTTCGGATTACCTCCCTTTGGGCTTGGAGGATTGTCTCCTTAAGGAGCGACCAGTCCTCTTGGACACCTGACTCCCCTCCCCTCCCCTCTGGGACCTCAGCCCCTCCCCAACTATTCTCACTTCATTGACGTCCACCCTCCTGAAATCCAGGGCTGCTGCCTTGCTGCAGGCCTTTGCCACCTTGCGCTGGATGGTGACTCCCAGCAGGCGGTGATCGCTGTCACCCAGGTGGTCGAGCCCCCGCAGCCCCTCACCAGGTCATCACCCATGGCCAGCACCAGGTCCAACAAGGCGTCACCCCCGGTGAGGCTTGTGATGTGCTGCCAGTTTCAACGGCAAAAGTCATGGCAAGATTCAACTTTAGCAAGCTTCAAAGGGATATTGGACATTTATTGAGGGTAAGAAGAACATGCAGCATAAAGCTCATGCATACTAACAAAAACATATTGGAAAGGATATTATGTTCGATGCTTTAATGTTTTTAAACTGATCTCTAGTTTTGGACACCAGGATGCGTCCTCATAGTTGTATAGGAAGTTACCCCCGCGCTCCCCTTGTGTTTAGTCTGCTTTGTAGGGCAAAGGCCTGAAGAGCTAACTAAACTCTCGGATCTTCAGGCTTGTCACATTTGAAAATGGTCTAGTCAACGTGCTTTTTCTATTTGCATTGAATGACACCAATTGCACAAGCTCAGTATTTCCCCTTTCAAAGGTCAGGCAGGTGTTGGGAATGGTTAGATATTTATCTCTTTGAGAGAAGTGTAACAGCTGCTGCTGGATTTGCAGCAGGGCCAGGATCCCTGCAAAGGCAGAGCAGGACATTTTGCAGAAAGCTGTTGCTCAGAAGAGCAGGTGCACGTTTTTGCCTGGCTCCTGGGGCAGGAGAGGGAAGGGAACTCGGCCCCGGGGACTCAGCCAGGCTCAGAGAGGGAAGGAGCCAGGACCGCAGAGCTCAGGGAGGAGCCACCCTGGAGCCGGCCTGTGAAGTGGAGCTGCCCTTAGTGACGGGAAGAAGATACCCTGGTATCCTTTTTTCCTCTGTGAGGCAGAGGGATTGGTGTGGAGGGAAAAAAAAGAGTAGTACGGTAGACTTGCCTAGGAGGGCAGGGTGTTGGTCGGGGAAGGCTCTGGGGAGATTTAACTTGGCCTGGGGTCAAGGGGGGTGATAAACCCAGGGCTGTTTCAGTTATCAGCACAAGGGGCCATGTCTGGGAAAGGTGCTTTTGTGGAGAGGGGGCAGTATGCATCTCCCCTGGTGGGGCTGTGCACCTCCTGGGTTAGATGGAGGTCCTGTATCTCCGCTAGGAACCTACGCGAGCAGTTGGACCTGGCTGACTGCTCTTCCCAGCAGATGTCTGGAAAGTTCAGGTCACCCATGATGACCACGTCCTTTGACCTAACGCCCTCCATGAGCTGACTCAAGAATTCCTGGTCTAGATCTTCTCCCTGGTTGGGAGGTCTGCAGTAGACCCCCACCGTTAAATCCCTTTCCCCACAACTGCCTTGTATCCTAACCCAGAGCACTTCAGTCTGCCCCTCCTCTGACCCAGTGCTACTTGATGAGGATGTGTATTCCTCCTTGACATAGAGCACCACACCCCCAGCTTTGCTCCCTGTCCTGTCTCTCCTGTACAGCCTATAGCCCTTGATATTCACCACCCAGTCATGCACTGGGTCCCACCATGTTTCTGTGAGCCCCACTATGTCTGGGTTGGTGTCAGCTCACAGGAGGGTAACTTCCTCCTGCTTATTCCCCGTACTGTGAGCGTTTGTGTAGGGGCATTTGAGACCTCCTGAAGTTGTGTGCAGGACCTTCACCTAATGCATAGATTTCATAGACATCAGGGCTGGAAGGGACTTCGGGAGATGATCGAGTCCAGGGCCCTGCCCAAAGGGCAGGAAGTCAGCTGGGGTCATAGGATCCCAGCAAGATAAGCATCCAATTTACTCTTGAAGGTGTTCAATGTACGTGCTTGAACCACCTCCGCTGGCAGACTGCTCCAGACCTTGGGGGCTCGGACAGTAAAGAAATTCTTCCTTGTGTCCAGCCTGAAACGGTCTTGCAGGAGTTTGTGACCGTTCGACCTCGTCATCCCTTGGGGCGCTCTGATGAACAAACGTTCCCCCAGATCCTGGTGGTCACCCCAGTAAACTTATAGGTGGTCATCAGATCACCCCTGAGCCTGCGCTGTTCCAGGCTAAAGAGTCCCATGGCTCTCAGCCTGTCATCGTAAGGTCTGTTTTCCTGACCTCTGATCATGCGCGTGGCTCTCCTCTGGACTCTCTCAAGCTTCTCCACATCCTTTTTGAATTGTGGAGCCCAAAACTGGACGCAGGACTCCAACTGCGGCCTCACCAAGGCCGAGTACAAGGGGAGAATGACGTCCCGGGATTTGCTCGAGAAGCATCTATGGATGCACGCCAGCATTTTGGTCGCTTTATTCACCGCAGCATCACATTGCAGGCTCATGTTCATCTTGTGGTCAATGATGACCCCCAAGTCTCTTTCTTCTGTAGTGCTATCCAACGTAGCACTGCCGAGCCTATAAGGGTGCTGCAGGTTTTTCCTCCCAAGGTGGAGAACCTTGCATTTTTCGGTGTTAAACACCATGAGGTTCTTGTCTGCCCATTTGCTGAGCCTGTCCAGGTCAGCCTGGATCACCCGCCTGTCTTCTGGCGTGGATGCTTTGCCCCAAAGTTTAGTGTCATCGGCGAACATGGCCGGTCCCCTCTTGACTCCAATGTCCACATCGTTAATGAAGCTGTTGAACAGTATGGGTCCAAGGACAGAGCCTTGAGGGACCCCACTGGTCACAGGGCAACACGATGAGTGACTGCCATCAATCACAACCCTCTGGGTCTGACCACGAAGCCAATTTCCCGGCCAGCGGATCGTGGTGGAGCCAAGGCCACAACTGGGCAGTTTGGCCAAGAGGTGATCATGGGATACCAGATCAAAACCTTTTTTGAAGTCAAGATATATGACATCAATCTCTTCTCCCTTGTCCAGGTGATAGGTCATCTGGTCATAGAAGGAAATGAGATTGGTCAAACAAGACCTACCCGCAACAAACCCGTGCTGGCTATCCCTTAGGATGTTAGCCTGGGCCAGTCCATCAAGGATGGCCTCCTTAATAAACTTTTCTAAGATCTTCCCCAGGATAGAAGTCAGGCTAATGGGCCTGTAGTTAGCCGGATCCACTCTCCTCCCTTTCTTGAAGATCGGCACCACATTGGCCTTCTTCCAGTCTTCGGGCAGTACACCAGAGCGCCAGGAGATTTCAAAGACCCGTGCCAGGGGCTGGGCTATGACGCTCGCCAGCTTCTTGAGTACCCTGGGGTGCAGGTTGTCAGGGCCAGCTGACCTGAAGGTATCCAGCTTCTCAAGATGTTCCTTCATGAGGTCAGCATTGATGGAGGGTAGGGGATCCCCCTCACCCGGATCCCCCTGTCCCATAGCAGGCATGGGCATCCCGTGGGACTGATGAAAGACTGACGCAAAGTACCTATTTAATAGGTTGGCTTTTTCCTGGGCGTCAGTTGCCAGTTGCCCCATCTGGTTTAGCAGGGGTCCAACGTTGCCCTTGCTTTTCCTCCGGCTCCCCACATATCTGAAAAAGGACTTTTTATTGTCCTTGATGCTTGAAGCTAGCTGGAGTTCAATTGCAGCCTTGGCTTTCCTGGTTTGCGCCCTGCAGGACCGGAACAGAGCAGAATAATTCTCCTTGGAGGTGAATCCCATCCTCCATCCTTTGTAGGCTTTTCTTTTTAGCCGCAGGAGGTCCGCTAGGTCCCTGGAGAGCCAGGAGGGCTGCTGTGCCTTCTTGCTGCCTTTCCTCCGTGTTGGAATAGATTTAGCTTGTGCATTGAGGATCGCTTCCTTGAGAAGCAACCACTCTTCTTGAACTCCCATCTCCCTGGGGTCACGGTCCCCGAGGGCCTGACCGACTAGCCTCTTGAGCTTGTCGAAGTCGGCTTTTCTGAAGTCAAGGACTTCTGTGTTGCTGACTGACTTGCCAGTTTTACAGCAGATGATGAAGGTGATCAGCTCGTGGTCGCTGTCACCCAGCTTCCCATCGATCACTAGGTCGCTGATTAGGTCATCCCCCGTAGCCAGTACCAGGTCGAGCAGCGCTTTGCCTCTCGTTGGCCCAAAGACTTCTTGAGTCAGGTAGAGGTCATCCACGCACAAGAGAAAGCTTTGCGACCGCTCGGATTTTGCTGAGTGATCTTCCCACGAGATGTCCGGGTAATTGAAGTCACCCATGACAACCAAGGTCCTGGAGCAAGTGGTCTCAGTCAAGCTCAGGACTTTGAGTGGGAGGTCTGTAGTAGACTCCCACCATTGTGTCCCCTGTGCCGTATTCCCCACGAATTTTTACCCAGAGGGTCTCTAGCTGTCCATGCTGGTTACCAACATCAGCTTGCAGGGACATGTAGCTTTCCTTCACATACAGAGCTGCACCCCCACCCCTTTTGTCAACCCGATCCCCCCTGTACAGGGTATAGCCCTCTATACCCGTGGTCCAGTCATGGGTGGAGTCCCACCAGGTCTCTGTTATCCCAATGACGTCATAATTCTTTGTACTGAGCAGGAGGATGAGCTCCTCCTGCTTGTTGCCCAGGCTCCTGGCATTAGTGTACAGGCAGGCAAGTGTCCCCAGATTGTGCCATGGGGCAGGGGTGGGCTCCCTTAAGTGCTTTGGTCTGCTGGCTTTGCAAGGGTTGCTCCATGGGCCAGCAGGGGCAGTAGTCCCCCCATCCCCCAGCGGGCTTAGTTTAAAGCCCGGTGGAGCAGGTCAGCCAGCCTGGCTGAGAAGAGCCTCCTCCCCAGGGGGGAGAGGTGGAGGCCATCTCTTCCCAGCAGCTCGCTGCCTCTCTCTCCAAAGAGCGGGCTGTGGTCATGGAAGCCAAAGCCTTCCAGATGACACCAGCTCTGCAGTCTTTGGTTCACTGCGTGGATCCTCCTCTCCCTCCTCAGCCCATAGCCCGAGACTGGGAGGATCAACGAAAACATCACCTGAGCTCCCAGACCCCTAAGCCCCGCTCCCAAATCCCTGTAGTGCCTCATGACCTGGCTGGGGGTGCTCCAAGCCATTGTCATTGGTGCCCACATGAATAAGGAGCATGGGATAGTGGTCTGTGGGCCGGAGGAGCTGCGGGATCCTCTCCGCAATGTCTCGGATGCGGGCCCCCGGGAAGCAGCAGACTTCCCGGGCTAATGGGTTGGGGCGGCAGATTGCCTCCTCAGTGCCCCGCAGGATGGAGTCTCCCACAACAAACACCTTTCGTTTTGTCTTGGGGAGAGTGGGGGCAGTAGCTGTGGTTGAGCCTGGGTTGCCTGCAGGAGCTGGTAACTGAGCAGGCTCTGCTGGGGCTGCAAGAGGTGCGAACCTGTTGCTAAGCTCCAGCGAGGGGGGGGCCTTGGTGCAGCGGGCCTTGGGGCCCTTGACCACCTTGGTCCATGCCACTGACTGGGCAGAGCGGGAGGTCCCAGAGTCCTCCTTAGTCCTGGAGGGAGACGGAGCTCTCCCCTGTGGCTCCCGGGGGAGAAGGGCCTGGCAGTAGGAGTCTATCTCCTGCTCGCAGTCCCTGATGGCACGCAGTCTCTGGACTGTGGCCTGGAGCTCCTCCAGCTGGCGCGCCAGAGACCCCAGTAGGGAGCAGACCCCGCAAGGGGAGGTGGCCATGCTCCTGGGCCCCAGAGCCTGAAGAAGGGACAGGCAGCCCCCGCAGCCAAGAGCCAGGGGCTCCATCTGCATGGGCCCGGGACCATGGGCTCTGTCTGGGTGGCCGTCTCTGAGGTGCCCAATGGGGGGGCCACAGACCCGGAGGGGACCCTTGGAGTGCGGCGTGTGCCCATCCGTGTCATGCCTCTGATAGGCTGGTTACGGCTGGAACTGACTACTCTGGGGGGTTCGCAGGCAGGGTCTCGTGCCCTCCCATGCCCTCTCCTGCGCAAACTCCATGCTAACTCGAGCGCCTGTTTACACAGCCTGTTCATGCGGCTCCAGTTGCATGGGTCCCTGGGGGGCTGGGCCAAGTAGGGGCCTGGGCAGGGGCTTGACCCGGCTCAGCTCCATGCAGCCGCCTCCTCCCAGGGAGCAAGGAGTTAACTCCTTTCCACCACGAGCCCACTTACCTCCAGCTGTGCTGGGGGTTGTCAGGGGGCTCTGCAGCTGCTGAGGGGGTGTCTGGGGGCCTTCGGGGGAGCGGGGGTGCAGTGGGCTTTCACCCATGCATCTCTCACCGCTCCAGAGCCCAAATGAGCTTTTTTTCCCTGTTTGGCGGGCCCTTTTAAACTGCGCGCATGCGCAGTGGGCCTGCCATTGGGGAAAGCTGATTTCTCAGGCCAGGGGGGGCCCTGCCCGGGATTTGGGGAGCCCTGCGCTACAGGAGAGGGACTGGTGAGTACCCACTCCTTCTCTTCTCTCTCCCTGGGGGGCTGGACCAAGTAGGGGCCTGGGCAGGGGCTTGACCCAGCCCGGTTCCACGCAGGAGGTAGTTGGTCCCACTAGGGGGAATGCCTTACTGGACTTGGCATTGGCTATGGGGGGTGTACCCACCAGGCTATGCTTGCTCCCGAGGCCACCTCCCTTTAGATGTTGGTCTCACCCCAGGACCCTTGAGGGCAAAGCTGAGGTTCTTTCCCACGTCACCACCCCCGCTCTCTCCTGCCACGTCTTGATGTATCTTCAATAGGAGGGAGTCAACTGACAGGTTCTCGTTGCCCGGGTCCTCCCGATGGATGTACACAGGGCTCCAACCACCCCTGCACCCCGGCCTCATGCCACCTTCTGAAGCTGGCCCGGAGAAGCAGGCACGTGGCTCCTCTTGCCCATCTGCCACTCTCCTTTACCCCTCTTTTATATGCTAAAAGGGTCGAGCCTTTCCAGTTACGAACCTGGCTCCAGACCCTCAGCTCCTAGGGCCTATGTTTCTAATAGGCCCGGTCACCTGCAGTCCCAGCGGCGCTCCCGTCCCAATCTGGCTCCTCCTCTGGGCTCCTTGTCACCCCACCATGCCCCGCGTGCACCTGGCTCCAGTGGGTCCTCCGCGGTGATTTTCCTCCGCAGCTATCCAATGCAGGCGCCTCCCACCTGCCGCCAACTGCTGGCCACTGCTGCTGGGTCCTTCTCTCCGGCTCCTCTGGCTCTGGCTCCCCATCCTTCCCTGGGCACCATGGGGCCTCTCCCTCTCCTTCCTCCATCCACGTCTTTCCTTCTTTGGGGCCATCCACCCCCTTCATCACAGC
The DNA here is from genome assembly GCF_052110815.1 of Crocodylus siamensis. Taxonomy (NCBI): domain Eukaryota; kingdom Metazoa; phylum Chordata; order Crocodylia; family Crocodylidae; genus Crocodylus; species Crocodylus siamensis. The sequence continues at coordinate 55,363,040 of NC_143409.1, read as the reverse complement.
TGCCGCTGCTTTTATTCACACTGGCCGGCATTCCCCACTGACATCACCGGCCAGCCACAACTGAATGAAGAGCCAGCTCACAAGCTGCGCAGCTTTCCCCAGAGCGTCGACTCCTGCTGCCGGTGAGTTTTCGGGGTCACCCTGGCCCCCGGGACAGGGGGACCTGATAGGGGAGCTGTAGCTTCGTGGTCACCTTGGGAACAGTGACCACCAATCAATTGAATTCACCATACAGAATAGAGTGGGTAAGATAACCAGTAGGGTGGAAGTGCTTGACTTTAGGAAGGCTAACTTCAGTGTGCTAAGGAGTTTAGTCAATTAAGCACTGCAGGATAGGAGTATTGGTGAGATGGAAGTCCAGGAAGTGTGGTTGTTCCTAAAGGAAGCAATCCTTCAGGCACAGAGAGAGATGATCCCAGTGCCAGGGAAAGGGGGAAAGGGGCCAAAAAACTTCCTTGGCTAAACAGAGGAGCCTAAGGGCAAAAAATGAGGCATATAGGTGGAAGCAGGGGGAAGCTACCAAGGAGGAGTATACCTACTACCAAGGAGCAGTATATCTACTTGGCCAGCACTTGCAGGGAGGCAGTTAGAAAGGCCAAAACAACTTCTGAGCTGAGGCTGGCAATACAAATTAAAGATAACAAAATGGGGGTTTTAGGTATGTAGGGAGTAAAAGGAAGGTGCAGGACAGCATAGGACCCCTACTGAACAAGAAGGAGAGATTAGTGAGAGGGAGGGGGGACAAGGCTGAGCTCTTCAATGAGTTTTTTGCCTTAATGTTCTTGTACTCGGGTCAAGTTAAATCTCCTAATGGGTTCTTAGATGGCCATCAGAGGAACACCAGCCCACCAACTGTCAATGCTGACTTGGTGCAGAGTCACTTGGATGGACTGAGTGTGTTGAAGTCAGCAGGCTCAGATAAGCTGCATACAAGAGCACTGAAGGAATTGCCCGGTGTCATGGCAGAACTGCTGGCACAGCTGTTTGAGCACTCCTGGTGCTCGGGTCAGGTCCCAAAGGACTGGAAAAGGGCCAATATGGTCCCTATTTTCAAGAAGGGGAGGAAGGAGGATCCAAGTAATTATAGGCCAGTCAGTCTAAACTCCATCCTTGGAAAAGTCTTTGAAAATATCATGAAGAATCATATTTGTGGGAGTCCACCAGGAAAAATAATGCAGCAGGGCAACCAGCATGGATTCATAGCAGGCAGATCATGCCTGACTAATCTGGTTTCATTTTATGACCAGGTCACAAAATGCTTAGATGCAGTAGAGGTGGATGTCACTTTCTTGGATTTTAGGAAGACTTCAATACAGTATTTCATCTCATTCTAATACATTAAGAGACTTTGATTATATATATATTTACACAGTCCAGTGGGTGGCGAATTGGCTTGGGGGTCACACCCAGGGAGTGGTGGTAGACAGGTCAGTATTGACCTGGAAGGATGTGGGTAGTGGGGTCCTACAGGGCTCGGTCCTTGGACCTGTACTCTTCAATGTCTTCATCAGTGACTTGGATGTGGGCATGAAGTGTACTCTGTCCAAGTTTGTGGATGATACTAAATTGTGGGGTGAAGTGCACACTCCAGAGGGTAGGGAACAATTGCAGGCAGACCTGGACAGGTTAGAAAAGTGGGCAGAACACAAAAGGATGCAGTACAACAAGGACAAGTGCAGAGTGCTGCACCTGGGGTACAAAAATATCCAGCACACCGACTGGCTGGGAAGTGACCCTCTCAGCAGCACAGAAGCGGAAAGGGATCGTGGACTCCAAGATGAACATGAGTCGTCAATGTGAGAAGTTCATCAGCAAAGCTAACCGTACTGTATCATGCATCAGCAGATGCATGACAAATAAATCCAAGGAAGTGATACTTCCCCTCTATGCAGCATTGGCCAGACCGCAGTTAGAGTACTGCATCCAGTTTTGGGCACCATACTTTAAAAAGGATGTGGATAGGATCTGTTCACTTGTGCCACCCTGCTTTTTTTAGGTGCAGGGTTTTTTGACACCAGCATCTACCAGTGTCAAAACCCCTATTCCTATGCTGCAAATTACCAGGTCTGTGGCACCACATACCATATGTGCATGCTCATCTAGGTGCGCTCCTAGAGGGCATTTAATGAGATTAAACAAACATTCAAGTTTTAAGTGCCTTCAACAAACAATTATTATAACAAGTAATCTCACCATGATGCTCTATTCCAGTCCCTTGTCCTGTGAGGGGAGCAGGGAATGGGATCCATACATTGTCACTGCCCCCGTAGAACCCATTGGCTGAAGAGCACGACGCTGTATGCAGCCATGGCGATCCTGAAGTAGTCCAGCTCCAGCATCAGAGGTTGTATGAGTGTCTCTCAAGTGAAATAGTGCATGTATTCAAACATTTGCAAACCTGTTATGCTTGGGAATGTCCCATGTTGCACCTGTTTCCACCAGAAATGCAAGTCCAAGCCTTGCTGCCCCAGGATGACTCAGTTGTTAATAGTACCTGGTCATTTGGGTTGGGCTGGGTTGGGTTGGGTCGGTTGTATTGTTACCCACTTTATTCCCTTGTGTGCCAGCAGCTGCAGGCAGTGGTTTGCCTCAACTGTGCCAGCCCATTGGGCTGTGAGATTTGGCCTGACCTTTGCTATTGGCAAACATGGTTGTCCCCTATATGCTGAATTAGGACTTATCCCTATTATGCGAGTGCTTAGGTCCCAGAACCTGGTTGAATTCAATGTTGCACAATGCCTCACTGTTACCTTATTATCACCAAGCTGTCTCTTGTCTGATACTGATGATCTGTGCACCCTCTGAAGCAGCCCTTTCCCCATGATAAGTCCTGGGGTTGGCTGAGTCACTCAGTGAGCCGTGCTTAAGTTCCCTTTCAGAAACCAGATGTGCAACATGTTTGTGAGTGTTGTGACAGGGAGAGTTACATCTCATCACAACACGGCCTTGATCCATGACTTGGACTGGCTTGGGGCTCTTCAGTACTTCCACAGCAACAACAGTGTCCAGACACAGAGCAGAGACAGTCCTTGCTTCTCAGAGTTCACAATCCAAGTGAAGGACAGGAGGCAGAAATGATAGAAGAAAGTCTTTGCTCCCTCACTCTATCTGCTAAGCTGTGAACAGGGGCCTTGAATCAGGATTTATATTATGGGAGTGCCCAGTCAATAGTGGGACTTTTGTTTTATCTCTGTTCTCAGTAAGAACCTGGCGATGCCCCGAGGCAGGAGCACGGGGCAGTGTGGCCCCAGACAGCCTCTGGGATCCCAGCAGACTGGGCATTTATGTGATGGAAAATCCCCATTTCTGGCACTTGCCCTCGTTTTTCTCAGGTATAACATGGCCATGCAACTCGGAGTGTCCGAGATGGCTCTGTGCCTGCCCCTGTTTACAGCTGCAATGTATAGCCTGCTGTTTCCTCTGGCGTCGCGCACATTTGCCCACTGCTCATTCTGTCATTGACCGTCTGTGTAGGGCACACATCTCTGTCCTGAATGCGCTGGTACCAGAGCCTGTGACAACTAGTTTGTCATGTCTCACTCCTGTTACCGCTACAGAGTCCATTTTTTTTTGTGCTGTCAGCTCCTCTTCACCCTCTTCAAAATAGCTGTTGTGCTCATGCATGATAGGGGGGAAACCCAAATCTTTTCCACAGAATGTCTTGTTTTTTCTGCAACAGCCCAAGTGTTGAGTGGCTTTACCTCATTTTCCCTCAGTGTGCAAGGGCTGGAGGGAGCTGCTGCCAGGTTTTCTGAGCCCCAGGACCTGAACCAGGAACCCCCAGGACTTGAAATGTAACTGGTTTGCAGGGCCAAGCCCCTACCGGGTATTCATGTCTGGATCAGGCGCGAATCATAGACTCCTAGAGAAGCAGGGCTAAAAGGGACCTGTCAGGTCACACACAACATATCCCCAGTTGGGGTCACAATCAGTAATTATGGGACGGCTTTCACTGAAAATACAACACAACACCCCTTTGGGAACCTGGCAGAAACCTTAGCCTAGGGGCATATGTATTAGATTTAAAGGGGGGTGAAGAAGATCGCGGGCATCTCCCCAGATGACTGGCCAGGCCGCAGCGAAATGGCAGAATGCTAGGCCATAACACAGGCCTCTGGACGGGTGACCCCTGTCACGCTCACGAGGCAGAGAAGTCAATCACATCCCACTGCCATCAAAGCAGGAAGGAAATTGCAACATAACTGGCTAAGCAGAAGACAATGAGGAGACTGCATGAGGAAGGGACTGCTGCCAAGTAAAGACAGAGTGCTGGCAGGAAGGTAACACAATTGGCCAGTAAAAATAAGTGAAAAAGAGTACAGGTATAAAAGAGTAAAGCCACGAGACCCTGACGGGGGAAGTTCGAACTGTAACTTCAAGTGTCAAAGGGCCCGCAGACTGATCAGCCATAGGGTCACCCCCCCGCCTGAGCACTGCCTCGGGTCATTCTTGAGGCCTCCATGAAGAGACTAACATTCCCAGCCATGAAGCCACTGCTTTTGCTTGCTGTAGTGGTAAGCATGATGCAAAAATTGCAGTTCGTTTCTTTTGGAGGCTCACGAATAATAATTCTTAGGCACACACTATTAGCAGCACAAAAGGTGTATTTGCAAATAGGGTCAGAGCAGAGACAGAAAATCTCAGATTACTCTGCCACCGAGGAAACTCTTAGCTGGCTTTTATCTCTTTCCTCCTGGGCACGTGTGCAGAAACAGGAACTCTTACAACTTATTTCCGGTTCATACAAACATACATGTAATTACGTCACGTCATCCGTCGCATGTGCATTATAATGAACTACTTAAGTATGCGGGGCGGATAGGCATATATGCATCAGCTAATTACGCACGTTCAGAAAGCTCTCTAGGTCACCAAGAGTTGAAATCCCCGCCCCCCTTTCAAGGACACAGTCAGTTGAATTCCAGCTTCTGTAATCTGCATGTGAATTGTCAGGGGGAGAAGAAAAGAGACTGATTTAGTAGAAGAAAAGGGGGAGGAATGTCCTTGGCAGTGTTTCTGCTTATCAGGTACGAGATGCAAACTGTGCAGTTCTAACAACTCTATTCATTATGCATTTCTAATAATATTTCTAACAAGCATGCATGTAAGACTGTAGCTATTTACGTTTGTATTTGTCTGGCTTTCCTGTAAAAGACATGAGCCGTTGACCAAGTCTGGGTCTAGGGTCTTGGCTAGCCACACCAAGGTTGTCCGCGATCTTGAAAGCAAGGGGCCTTGACCTGAACCCCATGACTCAACGGATGTAATTTCCCATTTAGCTGTTTGTAGTTGTTTTGATTGATTATGTTTTGATTGTTAAATGACCTTTTAAGAAATATGAGCCATTGACCAGGTCTGAGACTAGGGTCCTGGCCAGCCACACCAATATCACTCGTGGTTTTGAAAGCTAGGGGCCTTGACCCGAACCTCATGACCCAACAGACATCGCTCCTGAGCTTTGATTGTTTGATTATTGTATGTTGTCATAGATTAGTATTATATAGGAAATCATTTGCTTGAGTTGTCAATATTTTATAGGTTAAAGCCAAAGAAATATTGTATATTAATCATAAACTGCATCCTCATTGGTGTCCAGCCCACTGACCTAGCCACAGCTGGGCATTTTCAACCTAGTGCGACAAAGAAAAGTTGTTTTTTCAAAACACCCCAAAAAATTGAAGAGACATCTTTTTTGTTTTCACTCCAAAATTATTTATATAATCTCTTCTGCATATTGCTCAATGAGGGGCAGCTATCCATGTGCTCCATCCAGGAATCGTTGGAAAACGCATCACAAGTAATACAAGCTCCGTCCATTGGCACAACTTAATACACTTCCCCTACTCACCTGCATTGGGACAGAGAACTCCCTATCCTTCGCACAGAAGGGTTTCTTTCCTAGCCATTAGAATTTGTAGTTGATTGCGTAAGTGTTACACAAATACAGATATGGCCCTATAACATTTAAGCTAAAACTTAAACTATATATGCTAACCCCCCCAATTAAAAAGTAAAATAACACTACACTACTATCCTATTTAATTTCCTTCTATAATAAGAAGACATGTCGTTCATTCAGTTGTTGTTTCCATTGTGTTACAGGCAGATATAAACAAAGTATAATACAAATAACAATAATTTGAATCAATAATACAATGGTCAAGAGGGTGAGAAATAATGTGAATAAGTCCTTGGCTGAAGATCCAATGGGTCAGTTTATCCCACCAGTTGTCTGCACAACTTTTTTTGGTGCTAGCACTCAGTTCCTTGAGCTTCTTGCTTTTTTGATCCATGAGCATGTGGCGGGCCAGTAGGGGGCGCTCCTGCATTGAGCCGCCCACCTCCCTGCGCCCGACCACCTGCCAGGCTCCGAATGCCTCCCTCGGGGCGCCTTATGCTTGGCCGACCCCTCTCCCGGAGCACACTCGCTAGTCTGGGGGTAACGTTGCCGCCACCACCCCGAGAAGGGACTATCTCGGCCCTATGTCCTCGGGGAAACACAGGCCTAATAGTCCGGTACAGGCACTTGGGGCACTTCCCCAAGTCAGGGGGCAAAAAGTAAAGTCTCCCTTAGTCCGCAGACATAAGGGGTCTCTTAGGCATAATTTAGACCCACCCCTCAATAAGTCTCCCATACCAGTCAAAAAGGAGAACTTTATTGATTACAAGGGGTAGGGTAAACTAGGGCACAGGGTTGAGCAATATCTTAGGAATCCTAGAGAGCAACCAGTGTGGCTGAGGTAGCCTTTTGATCACACATCTGTGTTACTGCCAGCTAGATATCTAATCCGATTCAGTAGCCTACTCACAAGCATCTTCCAAAGGCTGGTGAAGTTTCCCTTTGGGGGCAGGCAGTTCCTTGCTAATGAGTTTTGAGGTGAGAGAGAGCTAGGTCCCGATGGCAAGGCTCCTCTGTGTCCCCCGCATGGCTGCTGTTTCACCTCATGGCTGAAGAGAGAGCCCGCCTCCTTCCCCCCTAACCTATATAGCCCCTGTGACCTCATTCACCTGGTCCAGTGGAGGTCAGCCCCAGCTGGCTGTCCACCAACCAATTTGAAATGCATCACCTGTTACCAGGCAGATTCCAGCTCCCCAGGTAGATGCCCCTCACCCAGGTGGCTGATGCCAGTCACGTAGGCAGAGGGAGCAGGTCCCCCCTCCCTCAGGACTGCAGCCAGCTCAGGTTACCTAAAGAGACAGGCTGAGGGAGGCAGGCCCCTGTGTGCAAGGCCCACCCTAATCAAATGGTTGCAGCCCAGAGATTTTAGTCACAGTGTCACAGGGCAGAGATTTTGGGGAGAAACCAAGGTGGCTTTCTGCCACAGAGCATACCCAAAACTTTTCCTGTTTCTTCTAGGAGAGACCTTAATCTTCATCATAGGTTTCATAGACATCAGGGCTGGAAGGGACCTCGGAAGATTATCGAGTCCAGCTATCTGCCCCAGGGGCAGGAATTCAGCTGGGGTCAAAGGATACCAGAAAGATAAGCATCCAAATATTTCTTAAACAAGTCCAGAGTAGGTACTTGCACCACTCTTGGAGGGAGCCTATTCTCAGCAGTGGGGGCTCGGGTAGTAGAGAAGTTTTTCCATATGTCCAGTCTAAAATGGTCTTGGAAGAATTTGTGACTGTTGGACCTTGTCATCTCTTGGGGCACTTTGGTGAACAGGTGTTCCCCCAGATCCTGATGTACACCCCTTATATACTTATATATACTTATATACTACACATACTTATATAGGTGAATCCCTTCTGGATTTGTTGAACTGCACCTGAAACATAGTTGATAATGGGGTCTTTGCCCCTCATTAATTTCATTTCCAGACCTTTAATTATGAAGATGGAAACCATTTTTGCTTATGTTTGGCATTTTGACATATTTCTACTTGATATACAGTTGGACTTTCTTTGTTAACGATTCTGACTGATCCCATCAGTCCAGTGCACAGTTTCTCTCTTTTACCACTCAATACAGCACGTGATCTCCAATCTCCCATTCCTGAGGATGCTGTATGGGACCTAGCTGCTTGTTCATTTTCCAGCAACATAGCATGCTTATGGGTTTTTAAAGGGTGGCTTCTGTCACTTTCCAGGAAGAGCATTAGATTCAGGTGATTTCAAACCAAAGACCTGTGATCCCAGCTGCATTAGGGCATTCCAATAGCTAGGAAATGGTATTTAGAGGTTGCATTTGGGAATTGATTTGTAGGTAAATAGATACAAATTAGAATAATGGTTCAGGGCAGCAGCAAGAGTTAATTGATTTCTAAAGGCCTGGTTGTCACACACAGTTATCACAGCCTTCAAGGCAGACAGGGTATCTAACTCAGGCAAGCAACAAGGCCAATGGATATACACACAGCCTGGGAAGTTGTGGACATGTACCACACTGTTCCATAACATGAGATACGGTGGCACCAGCTTACAAGGCCCCAGAGTGGAGGGCCTGCGAGTTCTGATTTTGGGGGAGCAGACCAAATTAGGAAAAGACCCAGAAAGCCCAAATTAGGATGTGTGCATGTGATGGGCTTGTGAAACAAAGGAATATGCTGACAGGACAGAACAAGGACAGTATGCCGACCACAGAGAGACCAATCAGAAATAGCCATGGATGAAGAGTCATTGGGGGGGAGGGGAGACAGAGGGAGGATACAAAAGCAGAGACTTTAGAGCAACAAAGGGTCCCGTGAGGAGTCCCCAGGAGGGGAACCAGAGGCCACCTTGGACAGAGGGCACACCACCAGCCCATCGCATCCACCCCTGGGCTGCTGACATCTGACAATGATGAGAGAACCGCAGAGTGAAGCTCATGTCCTGGCCAGATGTATTTTGATTTCAATGACAACCCTAGGTTTCGTAGCTATAGAATTGCTTCTTTTCTGTCATCACTGTGTATCAATAAATTTGCCTATTATCAAATTTGGGTCCACCTGAAACAAAGTCATAAATCCATTGCAAATAATTGGGGATCTGCTGGGACAGTGACTCTGACTCTGACTCAGGGACTGGGACGTGGTCCAGTGCCAACAATTGGTGACTGTAACTCTGGGACTGGGACTTAGGGGCAGTAACTTGACCAATCAGGGAATTTGTTGATAGAGCGTGAAGCCCTCTAGAAAAGTTAGCAAAGACTTGTAGTAAGATAGAGCTGTATGGTAGCTTTGACTAAGCAACCATGGTTGTGTTGAAGCTTTGTGCAGGAGGTTTGTTTGTTGTACTGCTGACCACAAGGACGTTGTTTGCCTAGGTCAGGCAAAGTAGTGGACAAGGGTACCTGCTGTCGTCTGCTTGGGTTAAGTAAGATAACCTCCTATTTCTGCTTTGATAGGAAGCTAGGAGAGAGCAGAGAAAAGTGATCTCTCTGCTGGAGAAATGTGTGAATGAACAAAGAAGGACTCCTTGGGGCTCTGAGGTGCTTGTGAGTGATTTCAGGAAAGTGCTGCTTTGCAGAGATTGCTTATGTATGTGTTGGTAGTTTGAGCAGGATTGTAAGGGACTGTAAGGTGGAGGTTACAGGTGCAGGTTATGTCAAGGCACAGTGTTATCCAGGCATTGGGGCTTCAAGGAACTCAGAGACAGTGAAGGGAAAAACAAGAAATATCATGCTCCACCCCGAGATCATGGATGGGGGATGTGCCTGGAGGGACAGGAGGGGGCACAGGAAAAGACAAAACATGTTACTGGACACCTGCTCATTCTCTTTGCTGTGGTGGTTTATTGTGCTACTTGCAAGCAGTAGCAGAGGACTTGTGCATTGGTATTAGTATTGGTATTGGTATTGGAAGTGAGGGATGACTTTGCTCTCCCCCCTCCAGGAATAGTGCAGAGATCCTAGAAGGGAAAGTGTTGATGGCTTGTTAAGACTGAAAGTGTTTATGAGAAATCCAGAGTGCAGCCGTGTAAACACACAATCAGTGCTCAGTGGTTATTCTGAGCGAGACAAGTTCCTCTAAGCAGAAAGAGACAACACCCATTTCCTTCCCTCTGGCTCGTGTTATCAGAGGTGGCTGCTTCTTTGCAGATGCATGTTTTGAAAGTTTTTAGGACTGAAAGTGCTTTCCTGAAAGATTGTGTGTGGTTTGTGACAGGCTGTGGGAGAGAGACTGAAATTTGCTGGTTTGCAAAATTGGTTTGCAAAAAGCAAGATGAGGAGGGGCCATTGATGAGAACAGACTGTGAAGCCTGTAGCCCAGAAAAGATATGCTTAAGATCAATCAAAGAAAAGAGAAACTTAAACTTAGGAAAGACTGATAGAGCTAATGTTAAGACCCAAAAGAGAGTGTGGAGACTCCAGAGAACTGATGGAGAATGAGATATCTATGGAAGGGTTTAAGAGAACAAACCCACGGTGTCCAGAGACGGACTGAGAGTGGGTACTAAAGATCAGAGCCCAGCCAAAGATTGTGAGAGCACAAAAAGCCAGGGACTCACAGTCTGAAAGGTATGGGAGGAAAAGTCAATGACTTTGGGTCCAGGAGGGTCCAGGAGAGAGAGGAGCCGAGAGAGAAAGATCTGATGAGAGGTCTGCAGGGCCCTGAAGACCAAGACTCTGGTGTAGTGCCAGAAGACTGGAAGAAGGCCAATGTGGTGCCTATCTTCAAGAAAGGGAGGAGAGTGGATCTGGCTAACTATAGGCCCATCAGCCTGACTTCTATCTTGTGGAAGGTCTTAGAAAAGTTTATTAAAGAGGCCATCCTTAATGGACTGGCAGATGCCAACATCCTGAGGGACAGCCAGCACGGGTTTGTTGCGGGTGTTTTTTACAACCAGGTGACCTATCACCTGGACAAGGGAAAAGAGATTGATGTCATATATCTTGACTTCAAAAAAGCCTTCAATCTGGTATCCCATGATCACTTCTTGGCGAAACTGGCCAGTTGTGGCCTTGGGTCCTCCACGATCCACTGGCTGGAGAACTGGCTGTATGGTGAGACCCAGAGGGTGGTAATTGACTGAAGTCACTCATCATGGTGTTCTGTGACCAGTGGGGTCCCCCAAGGCTCTGTCCTGGGACCCATATTGTTCAACATCTTCATTAATGAGGTAGACATTGGAGTCAGAAGCAGACTGGCCAAGTTCTCCAATAACACCAAACTTTGGGGCAAAGCATCCACACCAGAAGACAAAAGGGCAACCCAGACTGACTTGGACAGGCTCAGCAAATGGACGAGAACCTGATGGTGTTTAACGGTGAAAAATGCAAGGTTCTCCACCTTGGGAGGAAAAACCTGCAGCATCCTTATAAGCTGGCTAGCACTACGGAAGAAAGAGACTTCATAGATTTCATAGACATTAGGGCTGGAAGGGACCTCCAAAGCTCATTGAGTCCAGCCCCCGGCCTGAAGGGCAGGAAGTCAGCTTAGTGTCCTATGACCTAATGTCATAGGACATTAAGCTGATGTTAATGACCTAATATCTATGAAATCTATGAAAAACAGACTGGAATGTAAAAGACAACACGTAACTGGTGACAGAGTCGGAAATAAACGTATCCAAAAAGGTGAATGGTAATTATTGAAAAAGCTTCCAGAAGTTTCCAGGGTTTGGTCGAAGTCTTCCCTAAAGAAAATTAAAAGGTATGGAAAAATCAGCCTGATGAGCACCTTGACCAACAACACCAACTTGCCCACACATCAAGAGAAAGAGAGAGAGACCTCACCCCCTCTCAACTGGACATCGCCTTGAAGAAGTCTATGACTGGCCATCACAGTGTGACTCCAAGAGCCACGGATAGGTGACTTAGTGTGAATGGTATGCATGACAAGTCTATGATATAAATGTGTGGTGTGCTGATAAATAGTCTGGCTCGGTTGCCCATTACTTTGCAACAAACCCTGGTTTGCTCAACCCATGTGTTGTTTTCATGTCCAAAATCTACACCTGATCCCCACTTGCTACTCGCCACCTCTGCCATCAGCATTGGCAAGTGGTCCCCACTCCCCACTAGCTGCCATCCCCCTCTTCCCACCACCAACACCATCACCAGCATCTGTGGGCAGTCCCCGCTCTCTGCCAATGCTGCCACCTACAAATGCCCCTCCCCCCACAGTCTCAGGAGGCACCAGTCATTCATGGCAGAGTCCTTCATGTTACCCTTGCTCTGTAAACCTTTCACTCATGCAGTGATGGCTAGCTTCCTCACAGGGCAGGATCCTGCTCCTAAATCATATCTGCCCCTTACTTTTGGTATATAAAATCTGTTGCTCCAGGGAGAAGCACCAGTACCTAGGGACTTGGGTACCTGGGAATATGTATCTGTATAATGATGCTGGTGGAAATCCATTCAGAGAAACCTTTGTGGGAACCATCATTACCAGGACATATGTGGATGCATCGCACTAGCAATGGCTACCCACAGTCATAACTATGATGGGAGCACAAGGCCAAAGCAAAATAGATGAAGGGTCTCACAAGGAGAACCAGAATTAGGGCAAAGCCAGTGAGGACCTGTGAAATCCTGGTGCTGTTTGGAACACCACCATTCTCTTTAATGGTCTTGATGTTCCACCGATAAAGCTAGCCTTTGTTCTTCAGTGCTGATGTTAGCTGCTTCTCCTAATGAAGCTTCTATTTGACAGGCCTACAGATTGCTTTTAAGTCATTCCAGTGAAAATATTTTTTTTTATTTCAATCTGAAATTATATTATACAGTCCTAGGTCCCTCGCATATTACTAAAACTTCTAGTTTATTTCTAACCATAGAAAAATGTGTGGTGTTTTGAGACTGGCTGGAGGGGAAGGACTAAAGTAGGTAAAGGACCAGAAGGAAACCTCCAAACCCTTTTTTCCTTCTCTGGGCACCTGCTGCCTCCTAGTGAATGGTGGCTTTGAGATCCATGAGCTTGGTAAGTGACCCAGTGGCTGACTTTCCGAGCTGCAGAAAGCTGCTCTTTATCTCAGTCTGTAGGGGGTATCAGCTGGGCCTTCCACAGAGCCATGGTGCAGGTATTATGATACAAAACGCCTTTAAGTCAGGGATATCACAGCTCACAGAGGTCCCATGAGGTGAGGGCAACTATGTAGGGGTTGACAGGGGAGAGCTTAAGATAACAGCCCTGTGACAGTCTGATTTTTAACCCAATGGTTTAAGGCCAGGGTTCACTTCCCTGTCTGGATGGTGGATTTAGCTCTCTGTTTAATATCTGGGAAGGCTGATGGGCCACTTTAGTTCTTAGATGGTTCTCAGGGATGGTGCAGTGCTTCAGTAGCTCCTTCTATCAAAAGTCTGATGAGGACCTGTGATCACCTTCGGTGCTTGTCTGCCCTCAGTATTCTCTCCAAAGCAGTCATCCTCTCTGGACAGAATGGCATGCAGATGGAGACCCATTGGTGGGACCTAAGGGGTGGGAATTAGAGCAACAAGTAGGAAATTCATCTTTTGAATTAGTGCTTGTGTCATGACTGTGGTGGGTCAGTAGGGGGCACTCCTGCGTGGAGCCACCCACTTCACTGTGCCCGATCACCGACTAGTCTCCGAGTGCCTCCCTCGGGGTGCCTCTTGTCTGGCTGACCCCCTTTCCTGGAACACACCCACTAGCCTGGGGGTATCCCTGCCACCACCCAGGGTCTGGACAGTCTGTAGCCCTATGCCCCCTGGGGTACACAGACCTTGTAATCCTTGAGGATCTCTTCAGCACTGCAAAAGCTTGGGGTGCTTCCTTTATCCTGAAACACAAAAAGTCACCTCCCTTAGATAACCAGACCAAGGAGGCACAAATGCATGCCTCTCCCAACAAGTTCACCATGCCTGGTACAGTGAAGAACTTGACTAAAAAGGGAAGGCTTGGGTAATAGAGAAGTAGTACAGAATAACCCTAGAGCAAGCAGTGTGGCTAGTTAGCTGTTGATTGTGCATCTGTGTTGCTGCAAGCTCTATATCTCATTAGATCTCAAGCAGCTTGCTCACAAGTATCATCCAGAGGTGGATAGAGCTTTCCTCTGGAGGCAGGCAGTTCATAGTGTGTCCATGTGTTTCGAGAGAGAGATAGCAGCAGATGTTTCTCTGCCCTCTGTCTTCATCATGGCTGCCCCCTGTAGCGGGCCAGAAGGGGGTGCTCCTGTGTTGAGCCACCCACCTCACTGCGCCCGAACACTGTCCAGGCCCTGAGTGCCTCCCTAGGGGTGCCTCACATCCGGCTGACCCCCTTCCTGGAGCACACTCGCTAGCTTGGGGGTAACGTAAGCTGCCACCACCCTCAGAAGGGACTCTCTCGGCCCTGTGTCCTCGGGGAAACACAGGCCTAATAGTCCTACGGGTACTCGACCCAGTACAGGCACTTGGGGCACTTCCCCAAGTTGGGGGCCAAAAAGGAAAGTCTCCCTTAGTCCACAGACTTAAGGGTCCTCTTAGGCATAATTTAGACCCACCCCTCAATAAGTCTCCCACATGGGTCTCAAAGGAGAACTTTATTGATTACAGGGGTAGGGTGAAAATAGGGTACAAGATAGAGCAATATCATAGAAATCCCATCGAGCAAAATAGTCTGGCTGAGGTAGACTTTTGATCACGCATCTGAGTTACTGCCAGCTAGATATCTAACCAGATCTCGAGTAGCTTATTCATAAGCATCATCCCGAGGCTGTTGGAGATCCCCTCTGGAGGCAGGCCATTCCCAGCTCATGAATTATGGGGGAAAGAGCCAGTTTCAGATGGTAAAGCTCCTCTCTTAAGTCTGAGTCCCCCACATGGCTGCTGCCCCCTCCTCCTGGGCAGTCTTAACTTATATAGCCCCTGTGACCTCGTTCACCTGGCCCAATGGAGGCCAGCACCTATTGGCTGTCGGCCAACCAATTTGAAATACATCACTAGTTGCCAGGCAGACTCTAGCCCACCAGGTAGATGCCCCTCACCCAGGTAGCTGATGCCAGTCACGTAGGCAGAGGGAGCAGGTTTCCCCACTCCCTCAGGAATGCAGCCAGCTCAGGTTACCTAAAGAGATAGGGTAAAGGTGCGTCTCCTCTGCTGGGCCCATCCTCATCACATTGTCACAGGGCAGAGATTTTGGAGAGAAACAAAGGTGACTTCCTGCCACATCCCCCTCCCCCTGTGCAGTCTTGGCTTATATAGACCCTCTGACCTCATTTATCTAATCCAATAAAGGCCAGCAGAGGCTGGATGTCAGCCAACCAATTTGAAATGCATCATTGGTTACCAGGCAGAGGGATAGTGGCATTTGCCTCCCCTCCCAGTTATGAGGTCATTGCTAGAACAATAGAGGGCTGAAGCCCTTACCCTGTTACCTGTGTTCAGGCACATAGGCCAGGTTTATTGACAGGTGAGGGGACAATGGCAAGGAAAGAAAGGGGAAAAAAATTGGCAAAAGGGGAACAGGAAGGAGGCTGTGATAGCAATCCTTCACAATGGCCAATTAAAATGAATTAATTTTGCACCATGGTGAAGGCACAGCGCTCAGTGCACTGTTGGAGTGCACCATTTCCTAAGTGTTTGTAGTGTTAAGGTGACAATCTTTGGATCTTGGGGAGCACTGGATTTGCAGCTGAAACAAGGCTTTAACCCAGGGTGGGCAAATATTTCAAGTGGAGGGCCGCTTACCCAGTTTTGGAAAGCTGTCGAGGGCTGCATGGGTAGCCCTGCCCCTTGACAGGAGCCCCGCCCCCTGGTCACCATCTTGGGACCAATGTCCCAATGTCTTGGGACCGATGTCCCAGGGCCAGCACCAGTGGGTTCCAGAGCAGAGCGCAGGCTGGCAGGGGTCTGTGGAGCCGAGCTGGGCTGCACCAGCAGGGAGAGGGGGGAACTGGCCCAACTCCATAGTGCCCCTGCCAGCTGGGACCCTGTACCCCTGCCACCCTGCTCTGGGGCCTGCTAGCAGTGGCCCCAGGACATAGCAGTGTGGGCCCCACAGTGCTCCTTCTGGCTCCCCACCCTCTCACTGCCAGTGCTGTCCCTAGGCCCACAGTACAGGTGAGCAGCAGTGTGCAGCCACAACCCTCTGCTCACTGGCAGGGAAGGAGCTGGTGCTGAGGGCAGGGAAAAGCATCTCCTTGCCTGCCCCATAGCCAGTGCACCCTGCTGCATCCACTCACAGCCCACGCAGGGCTGTCCTGAGCAGGCACAGGCGGCCCCAGGTGGGCTGCGAGTAGCTGCAGCACAGGGCACTGGCCATGGGGTGGAATAGGAGTCGCTTCCCCCTCCCCATGCTCAGTACCAGCTTGTAACCCACCCCTGCTGCCAGCCTGGGCCCCACACTGGCTCCAGGCTTGCTTGTCAGGGCTGTCCTCAGCAGCAGCAGCTGCAGCCCCTCCCCCCCCCCCCCGCTTGCTGCACCAGGCAGTGATTGCTGCTGCTGCCTGCCCAGAGATCGCGCGCTGGGCAGCTCAGTGGCAGTGGTGGCAAACTGCTTGGCACAGCAAGTAGGGGGCCACAGCTGCTGCCACCATGCACAGCCCTGATGAGCAAGGCCAGAGCTGGCAAGGGGCCCAGGCTGGCAGTCGGAGTGGATTACAAGCTGGTGCTGAGCACAGGGGAAAAGAGACCCCTTGCCCACCCTGTGGCTGGTGCCTCAAGCAGTAGCCACTCACAGCCTGCCTGGGGCGGACTGTACCTGCTCAGGACAGCCCCACGTGGGCTGTGAGTCACTGCAGCAGGGAGTCCCCGCCATGGGGTGAGCGAGGAGCCAATTTTCCCCAGGCTTGGCTTTTCCCTGGGCTCCTTCCCTGCCCAGAGTCCTCCCCTGCCCTTCCCCACTCCCCTTACGTGAGTTTCATAGATTTCATAGACATCAGGGCTGGAAGGGACCTCGGGAGATCATCGAGTCCAGGCCCCTGCCCAAAGGGCAGGAAGTCAGCTGGGGTCATAGGATCCCAGCAAGATAAGCATCCAATTTACTCTTGAAGGTGTTCACTGTACGTGCTTGAACCACCTCCGCTGGCAGACTGTTCCAGACCTTGGGGGCTCGGACAGTAAAGAAATTCTTCCTTATGTCCAGCCTGAAACGGTCTTGCAGGAGTTTGTGACCGTTCGACCTCGTCATCCCTTGGGGCGCTCTGGTGAACAGACGTTCCCCCAGATCCTGGTGGTCACCCTTGATAAACTTATAGGTGGCCACCAGATCACCCCTGAGCCTGCGCTTTTCCAGGCTAAAGAGTCCTGTGGCTCTCAGCCTATCATTGTAAGATCTGTTTCCCTGACCTCTGATCATGCGCGTGGCTCTCCTCTGGACTCTCTCGAGCTTCTCCACATCCTTTTTGAATTGTGGAGCCCAAAACTGGACGCAGTACTCCAGCTGCGGCCTCACCAAGGCCAACTTGAAGGTATCCAGCTTCTCAAGGTGTTCCTTCACGAGGTCAGCATTGATGGAGGGTAGGGGATCCCCATCACCCGGATTTCCCTGTCCCACAGCAGGCATGGGCATCCCATGGGACTGATGAAAGACCAACGCAAAGTACCTATTTAATAGGTTCGCTTTTTCCTGGGTGTGAGTTGTCAGTTGCCCCATCTGGTTTAGCAGGGGTCCAACGTTGCCCTTGCTTTTCCTCTGGCTCCCCACATATCTGAAAATTCATCTGCATATTCATACTAATGGAAAAGCAAGAAATTATCCCTATGATACTATCATCCCAGTTCCTGACTCAGTCCCAGGCTAGAAAGCAAGAAGCCTGAGCACTCTCCCACTCATTACCAATGATGGCCAAAAGGTCAGTCCTTTTGTCCAAGCAACACAAAAGCACCATCTACCTTGCCAGACCCAAGCGGTGTATTGTGTGGAGAGAGCGATGAACTCTGGAGAATCAGGTGGGTTTCTCTTTTGCTGCCTATACTAATTCTGTGAGGGAATGTTAGGGTGACAATATCTGTATATTGGGGAGCAGTGGATTTGCAGCTGAAATAAGGCTTTAATCTGTGGCCTAGCAAAAGCTGCTAACCACAAGGCAGAATGATATCTAAGCCAGCCATTTGCTTTTGCTAAGTAACCATCTTAATTGTGTCATTTTCTGAGGAAAAGCAGCAAGTGAGTCTGTGTGAGTTTATGTGCTGTGAAGGAGGTGAAGCCCGAGGAATGTGGAAGATGGTGCAACATGGGACAGAAAAACAGACTGGGATGTGAAAAACAACATGTAATTGGTAACAGAATCCGACATGAACATATGCGAAAACGTGAATGGTGATTGGTGAAGAAGCCTCCAGAAGCTTCCAGGTTTTGGTCACAGTCTACCCATTAACCGAAGAAGTGGGGTGAAGGCCTTAGGCATGCATCCATAGCAAAGAGGCATGTAAATGAATGAAATGCATGGGCAATTCCATGCTAATAAAAAACCAATAAACAGAGGCAGAGCTTGAGATAGGAGGAGATATGGGTGGAACAAAAGGAGGAGTGAGGGTGGAGTGAATGTTAATGAATATAAACCAAAGAGTATAAATGTGGGAAAAAACTACTGTGCAGTGCAGGTCCCTGGTTTGTTGGGTTTTTGGGACCTTTGTCCAAAGCTGTCATTCTGAATAAAGCTGTTGTGAGCAATGTGTGCTGGTGTTTGCTCCCTGCTTGTTCTGGCTAATGAGTAACAGGACCCATGAGCAATTGGATCATCGTCTCCCTAGTCGTTGGGTGCCGCATGAAGTCGGGTTCTAACATGTAGGTCAAGCATAGTTTCTAGGCCTGTGCAAATAGGCAACTACTCAATCCAGCTTCAGATCCAGCCTCTTTGGATGCCAGAAATCAAATCCAGAGCTCTGGATCAGCTTCCCACTTCGATCCAGCCAAAGCGGCTCCGAAACTTCGGAACCGCCTCAGAGATCTGGCCATAGGGTATAATAGGGTATCAATGAAATATCTATAACTTAGATGAAATGTGCAGAAGTAGTAGCCTCTACTAAAATAATGAAGCCTGCCAAGTTTCAAGAAGATCAGTGTAGGGATATGGGGGGAACTGCACCCCAAATTCTTGAAAGCAAAACTCATGTCACATATACATGTTAAGCTACAATGGAGTCAAAACTGTAAGGATGGTAGCCCCTGGTAAGGCCACAAAGCCTGCCAGGTTTCAAGGTAATAGGTGCAGGGGTTTGGGAGAAAATGCACCTCAAGCTGCTGACGGGCAAAACCCGTGACATAGATGACCCTGTGTGTGTTAAGGCACAGCGGGCTGAAAGCTGCAGGGGTGGTGGCCCCTGCTGAGGCCGCAAAGCCTGCCAAGTTTCAAGGAGATAAATCCAGGGGTTTGGGGAAAACTGCACCTCAAGGTGTGGACAAGCAAAACTCATGACATGGGTGACACTGTGTGTGTTAAGGCGCCGCAGGGTGAAAGCTGCAGGGATGGTGGCCCCTGCTGAGGCCACGGCGCCTGCCAGCTGTCAAGGAGATCGGTGCAGGGGGCTTCTGGGGCCCTGCACCTCTAGCTGCTGACAGGCAAAACTCACGACATGGGTGCTTGTGCAACTGTGTCTAAAGCACGGTCCGAAGCCTCGCACAGCCCTAGTAGTTTCCCATCTCTGCTCTCCTCCCCACGCACAGCCTGCTTTCCCCATCCTTTCTCCTCTCTGCCCCTATTCTCTTCTTGCTCTCATCCCTCCCTTCTCTCCACTCAGTTTAATTCTTCCATGTACTTTCCCCTTCCCCCTTGGCACCTCCTATCTGTTCTTATTTGATGACTTACAGGAAATCAGTTGGTGTATTCAGGAAAACATCACCCTGGATCAACCCAGCCTAAACAGAACAGGAAAAATAATCAGGAGAAGACGGAGCAGTGCAGCCTTAGACACTCCAGGTCTTCTGCCAAGCCTGAATCACCCAACACTGTGAGGACTGTGCTCATGTTTCAGGTGACACCCTCCCCTGTCCCAGCTACAGAGCAGGGCTCCACAGAGGGAGCTTTCAGCCCTACTCTAAACAGAGAAACCTGGTGGAGAAGATTAAACAGCAGTGTCTGAAACCAGGAAAGGAGCAAATGGGAAATCAGTGTGAGAAGCACCAAGAGAATTTCAAGCTCTTCTGTGAGGACGATGGAGAAGACATCTGTGTGGTATGCAGGGAGTCCCAGGATCACCGCAGTCACACAGTGGTCCCCATCGAGGAGGCGGCCAGCCATTACAAGGTATGAAACAGAACTGATCTGGAGGAGTCCATTGTGCAGATACATCTTTGTCTATCACTTCTCGGCCTCTTGTAGGCTAAGATCAAGTGTAATTTACTGCACTGGTCTGAGACCCAAGCTGAAATGGATTTAAAATGGTGCTATGTAGTATGTCCCCAGTCCAAATGGAGACAGGACTTCCTACAAGAGCCTTATAGTTAGCTTCCCACTGGCCAGCTTCCAGTGGCAGGATCTCAGCTGCATGCAAACTTTATGGAAATGGGGGAGTCCCTCTTGCTTCCTCCTGCAGTGGTTGGCTGAGGGCAAGTGAAACTTGGGGGCATCCGAACCCCAAACCTCTGGGCTTGGTCCTACATGTAGGATGCCTGCCAAACAATTTGGAAGTATCTAAAGCCCCAAGCTGAAAAATCTTGGGTGGAGGATACTTTCTGGTAGCAGATGGTTTCTGAATGACCCAAAAGGATTCAGAACTGATCTGACTACTTTGACCTGGAACACGACAACTTTTCCTATATGTATATAAACATTTTGTCTAGTGTAACATATCTGTTGGAGGTAGTGAGTCTACACTTCGGGAGCTAAGTGAGCACAGCCCTTAGTGTAGGTGCAGCCACACACTGATCAGGGGGCCTTATGCTGGTGACAGGCACGGGAACTTCATTTTCCCTGCAGGACTAACCATTTCAGTGGTGAACAGTTGTATGAAGGTGGAACAGGATGTGTCCTGAGGGTGGCCATGACACCTCCTAGTGGCTGCCTTACTCCTGCCCTTCAGAGTCTCACCCTGCTACCTCACCTGCCACACTGAGATGTTAAAGACAATGAGGGGAGGCTCTCAGAAGCTGGGGAGCTCTGGCTGCTCTCTCTGTATACTTGGTTCTTCTCTTGGGTTCTCCCTAGCCCACCTAATTTGGGTCCTGGTAGGGCACCCAGAGTCTTTCCATTTTGGGCCTCCAACCCCACTGTCTACAGTCCCTTGGCCTTAAGACTCTGACCCTGCTGGCCCTAGTGACCTCAAGGACTAAACTGTGGCCTCTACACTCTGGCAAAATAATATCCACAAGGCATGGGTGTGTCTGTAGCAATGTTCATTGCCTCTGTGGAGCCTCTGCCGTCTTGGATTTAGCCTCCAGGCCTGACCCACTTGCTCAGGTCTCACAGGTGTTGCACCTTAAGCCCTTAGCCATAGCCACTGCCTTCTTCCCTGCTGCTCTTTAATCCCTTGGAGTTTTCCTGGGTGCATGCTGTTCTGTAGCTGACCTTTGCCCAGATGCCTACCTAACAACAGCCCTTTGGTGCTGGTTTCCTACTTCTTAAGCAGCAGGGAACAGAGGTCCCTGCTACAAGAGGCATAACTGTTCCCTTATTATCTGTGGTGCTGATTCAGTATATGTCAATACAGTCACAGGAGTACAATTTTGTGCCTTGGGAAGTCCTTATTTAAACCAATTTCCCTGCTCTTTCAATCTTTCCCCAAAGAGAAGGACATTCATGTGAGCCTCTGACCGCATCCCAGGGTCTCCCAGTTCTTAGCTTCCCACATTCATGTCTTTGTCCTTGCCTCTCCAGTCTTTCCAGCCCATTTAAAGTGGCAGAAACTGCTGTTGCCCTGAATTTCCAGGCCTTCCAACAACAGTATTCCTAGTACCTACAATATTCTCTTGTGTACTTCTATGCTTGATCTCACCATAATGAAAATTAGTCTGGAAAGTTCCCAAGGATTTTCACAGCCCCATACTCTGATTGGAGACAGCAGAGACTTGAAGGAAAGAAGAAAACAACAGCAGCAGGAGGAAACTCCCAAATTCCCCTGAATTGCTGAGGTCCACAGGGAGAGCCTCACTCCCTGGGCTGTGGGACTGTGGTGGCCATTCTCTCCTGTGGTAAGAAAAGGAGAGTGGAGAGAGGGAGCAGTGTAGGAGAGCATCTGGGTAGGGGCAGTTTGTACCTAGTTATTGTTAGCCTGACTTGCATAGGTGGCAGAAGGCCCAGGCTACAGAGCTCAGCACCCCCAAATGCAGGGCCACAAGGCAGCTGAGCCACAGGCTCTGGGTGGCTGCAGCAGGAGTGGGGAGAGGCATGCAGCCAGGATCTCAGCGCAGCCTGTGGACGACTGGCTGCCCAGCACAGCAAGCAAGTACCAGTCTGCCTATTCAGTGAAGAAGAATGGCTTGTGGGGGGTGGGCAGATCAAGGCCCCCACATTGAGGGAGGGAGTGGGGCAGAAGCAGGGACTGGGGTGACTGGGGCCCTGGCTGGGCTGAGTGGTGGGACAATTGGAGCATGGGTGGCTTATCCAGGGGCATGGGGGGACTCCCAGCACTGTGTGCACCCTGGCAGAGGCCCAGGGGCATGTCCCCCCCCAGAGATCTGTGCATGAGGCGGAGGTGGCTGTTGCTGCACACTGGGCTCTGTGTACCCATTCCCTCTCTGACAACTGATTCATCAGGTACACCTAACCTGACCTCTTACATTCTTCTTTTCCCTCACTTTTTCTCCCCACCCCTCCCTTCCTTTTCTGCCCTTCCTCTCCCTGCTTTCTTACTATTTCCATATTAATTGAGAGCCTCTTTCCTACACTGTATTATTTACCACTGTAGTGTTTCCCTTTGGCCTCCCCCTACCCTGCTTTCTTCCCCCTCCCTCCCCTGCTTCACCTTTTGTTTTTTCTTTGTTACCTATTTATATTTTACTACATCCTCTCACACTTTGAGCATCTCTCATTCCTGTTTTCCTGATCTCCAACTATTTCCTTTTACCCTCACAGCCCCTTTTCTACCTTGTATTCTATCACTATATCTTCCTTTTCCCCCCCCCACTTTCTTCCACCTCCCCTCTCTGCTTTACCTTTGTCTTTCTGCTTTCTACCTATTTACATTCTCACCAATGTCTTGCCACACTTTTAACTTTTCTCATTTCTTGGAGTCTCAGAATAGCAGACTCCCTGTGCCTGAAGAAGAGTGACTGCACCCAAAAGCTTGCCAAAAACTATTTCCAACAACTCGGTTGGTCTAGTAAAAGCTATCACGTCTACTCAAAGAATCTTGTCTGTGTGGTGAGAAAGTAGGAGGTGTGGTGGGCCAGTAGGGTGAAATGCTTCTAGCCGCATCTGGGACTTCCAGCATTCCTCCGTAGGGGGTGACCCCTCGGAGGGCAGTTGACTTGGCATGCCGGGATGTGGTTCTGGGGAGGACTCAGGAGTTGGCGTGCGTGAAGGGGTGAAAGGCGACACTTCCAAACTAGCACACTTGTTTCCATAGCTCTGTAAAGCTATGGATCCAAGCTTTTAAAAGAGTGGGGGGAAGTGTGGCAGGAAGCCTCCTTTGTTTCTCCCCAAAATCTCTGTCCTGTGACAATGTGATGAGGATGGGCCCAGCAGAGGAGACGCACCCTTACCCTCTCTCTCTAGGTAACCTGAGCTGGCTGCATGCCTGAGGGAGGGGAAACCTGCTCCCTCTGCCTACGTGACTGGCATCAGCTACCTGGGTGAGGGACATCTATCTGGGGGGCTAGAGTCTGCCCGGCAACTAGGGATGTATTTCAAATTGGTTGGCCGACAGCCAACCAGAGCTGGCCTCCACTGGCCCAGGTGAATGAGGTCACAGGGGCTATATAAGTTAAGACTGCCCAGGAGGAGGGGGCAGCAGCCATGTGGGGGACTCAGACATGGAGAGGAGCTTTACCATCTGAAACTGGCTCTCTCCCCCATAACTCATGAGCAAGGAACGGCCTGACTCCAGAGGGGATTTCACCAGCCTCTGGATGAAGTGTGTGAGGAAGCTACTCAAGATCTGGTTAGATATTTAGCTGGCGGTAACTCAGATGCGGGATCAAAAGGCTACCTCAGCCACACTGTTTGCTCTCTAGGATTTCTAAGATATTGCTTAATCTTATACCCTATTTTCACCCTACCCCTTGTAATCAATAAAGTTCTCTTTTGTTACCAGTGTGGGAGACTTATTGAGGGGTGGGTCTAAATTATGCCTAAGAGACCCCTTATGTCTGCGGACTAAGGGAGACTTTACTTTTTGCCCCCCACCTTGGGGAAGTGCCCCAAGTGCCTGTACTGGGTCGAGTACCCATAGGACTATTAGGCTTGTGTTTCCCCGAGGACACAGGGCCGAGACAGTCCCTTCTCAGGGTGGTGGCAGCTCCGTTACCCCCAGGCTAGGGAGTGTGCTCCAGGAAAGGGGTCGGCCGGATGTGAGGCACCCCTATGGAGGCACTCGGAGCCTGGAAGGTGGGCGGGCGCAGGGAGGTGGGCGGCTCAATGCAGGAATGCCCCCTACTGGCCCACCACACAAGGTGCTCCTGCACTGAGCCATCCACCTCACTGCACCCAACCACCTTCCAGGATCTGAAGGTCTTCTTGGGGCCCCTCATGTCTAGCTAACTCCCTTCCTGGAGCACACTTGCAAGCTTGGGCGGCTAGGATCTGGAACCAACTTCCAAGGGAAGTGGTGCAGGCTCCTACCCTGGGGGGTCTTTAAGAGGAGGCTTAATGCCTACCTAGCTGGCATCATTTGAGCCCAGTTTTTTTTTATTCCTGCCCTGGCAGGCGTTCGGACTTGAAAATCTATAAGGTCCCTTCGACCCAACTTCTATGATTCTATGATTCCAGGAAGTCCTGGATCCTCTGAGGAAGGAGATGGAGAGAGCCCTGGCAATGGAGTCCAAGGAGAACACCACAGCATGGAAGGCAGGTGCCAGATTTTACTCCTCAAGAGCTCCTTCTCACTGCAGGCCTGGCAGTGAAGGATGGGGGCAGCTGCCAGAATTCCCCCTCTACCCCCCACACGCCAGGGACTGTGCTATGGGGGAAGGAGCTCTTCCTAGATGTTAGGAACATGGGTTCCCTCAGGGCTGGGCTGGGACTGGGCCCAGGATCAGGGGAGCTGCATTTCTGGCCCCCTCATGGTGACCAGGATTGAAATATGGCCACAGGATCTCAGAGAAGGTGTCAGTGAAAGTGAAGAGATGGGACCTGTCAGTCACATTATAAAATGAGACCTCACCTGCCTCACAGTCCAGGAAAACCCATCTGGGCTGCACATGCATGGGAAGTGGAGGCAGGGGATAAGTGAGGGCCTTGCATCCCCCAGCCTTCAGCTGCATGACCCAGTACCCATCACCAGGTGTGAACATGACCCCTGTTTCCTGCGCACAGACTCCCTGCACATGCCCAGAGTCCAGCATGGCTTTCCTCCCACCTCCACCTCCCAGTAGTGCCTCCTGCTCATGAACCCCTCAGAGCCCAGGACACAGACACAATGATCAAATCTCTTAAGGTTGTCAGGCAGATCCTGTCATGTTTTCCACGTCTCACATGTCTCCGATCCTCAGACAGGACGAGGTTGGGATTTGCTGTGCCCGGGTCCAGAGTGATGTCCACTGGGGAGAAAGTCACAGATCAGGGCTGGGGCAAGTGGGGCAGGATGCAACAGGGAATTTGTTGCATCCTAAGGAATCCCCGGTCAGTCCCTGCCTATGAAATCACCATTGCCTAGGGAAGAAATTGGGAGAACTGGAAATGGTCCTGGGGAGAGAAAGAGATGTTCCCACCTGGTTTGTTTGTTCCCTAGGGTGGAGCAGGGGCAAGGGGTGTGAGGAAAGGTGTAGGTGCTAGGGAGTAAGGGTACCGCAGGTCCTGGGATGGGGCACATGAGATGAAATCAGCTCACCCTAGGCTGGGCTGCTTTGCCTTGGTGGCACAGTTGCAGGAGGGGGTGGCAAAAGGAGCAGCTCAAAACCCATGATGAAGTTTCATGGGCATTACAGGGAAGAGGGGGTGAGGGGGGGCAGGCAGTGAGGCTGGGCAGGAGAGGGCTGGAAGGGCTGGGAGACAGCAGGGAGCAGAGGGGCACAGAGAGCAGACTGCCCTGGGAGAAAGGGGTAGCCGGGATGAGAAGACAGGCCAGGGCCTGGGGGGTTCAGTGCCCTGAGGGTTGGTTTACTTGGTTTGTGGCAGACAGCAGGTTGGTGCCTGCCCCTCCCCACCCCAGGCTGGGATGCTCTGCTTCAGCTGGGACCCTCCATTACCCCAGCCCTGTGGGCACAGAACTGCAGCCAGGGCCACCCCACAGCCAGCTCCTCTCTCACAGAGCCCAGCCCAGGGGAGGGCTGTGCATCAGGGCTATGGGTGGGGGGAGGAAAGGGGTAAGGGCTGTGGGGCACACCAACATACAGGAGAACAGGGTCCATTGTTGGTGATGAGCAGGGATCTGGGTTTTCCATTTCCCAGGGAGAAAACCATGGATTCCCCATTTTTATCGGAGAAAACGTGGATTTCCCTTTTTAGCAGAGAAATTCGTGGATTCTCTGCTTTTGCAAACAGCTCTTGCAGGCTGGCACAGCTCCAGGCTGCAAGAGCCAATAGCAGAAAGGGCGGGAAGCCCCCAGCCCTGGCTGGGGGAGAGGGGGAGGGAGATGGGGAAGAGCGGGGCCTGAGCCTCTGTGGCAGCCAAGGCTGGGCCCAGGCTTAGGCTCCCACTCCCTTCAGCCCTGGAGCAGGGAGGTGGGGCAGGGCTGGGGAGGATGGGGGGCTGAGGGAGTGGGGGGTGCTGCCGGCCCCAGGTGACACATCACAGCTGGGAGCAGGGCCAGGGGGTGAGGGCAGAGGTGCCCCTCTGTGGAGGCCTTTGCAGGTAAGCGATGCAGGGCACAGTGGTGGTGCCCGCCACGTGCAGGCTGCACAGGTGCCGCCTGGCTGGCTGCCCGGGGGAGGGGGAGAAGGAGGTTGGCATGCGGCCAGAGCACAAGTCCATGGCCAGCTCTGCAGCCACGACGAGGGACGGGGGCGCAGGCTTGGGCTTGCAGGTGGCGCTGCCACTTACCTGGAGGCCCGTTATGGCAGCGATGGCCACTGCCACCGTGGAGCTCTGTCTGGAGCTGAGTGGCTGCCAGGCAGCAGTGGCAGCGTGGTGGTGGCCAGGTGGCATGTGGCCTTCCCCACCACCCCACGCTGTGCCTCTGGCTCCGGCTGCACAGCTCTGCGGCGGCAGCGGGAGGTTTTGGAGTCAGAGGCAGTCACTGCTGGCATGGGCAGCCCCACAGGCAAGCAGTAGCAGCCACCCGTGCCAGCGGTGACTGCCAGTTCACCTCCAGGCAATGCATCTGCTCTAGGGGTCTGCACTGGGCCACAGGCACCCCATGCAGACATGGCCTGGGATACTGCTGGCACAAGGGACTCCTTCCCATAAAGCACTATGCAGTCCCATGAGGAGTCGTTACATGGAGAAGTCCCAACTCTGAATAGATAGATGAGGGCTTGAAACACATCTGAGTAACTTAGGACCAGAAATCTCAACAGCTGTGAATAGGACTTCATGTCTAGGGAAATCCAGTCTCAGGAAATAGCAGGAGACAGGCCCAGCTCTCGGGAAAGGGCAGGCTGGGGAGGGGAAGTAGACTGGTCTGTGTAAAAAATATCTTCCCCTTTCTTTTGTCCCCATAACTGCTGTGACATTTGCCCTTTGGAGGAAATTAGCCCCTACTCCCTTGCCAACAACCAGGCTGCTCCAGCCATACCTGCCTGCCCAGAGCGATTTCTTCCCCAGGGGCTGTGAGATGCACAGACCTGCTCCGGCTGCTCCTGGGCACCCCCAGCATGCACTGCTCCCAGAGCCTGGCCCAGAGCTCCAGGAAGCGCCTGTGCCTTGTGTCCCTCCTGCTCTCAGCAACCAGCCAGAGACAGAACCACGAAATGGTTGAAGGAGCCCAGCAGCCCTGGCGCTCCCACACACTCGTCTGGGTGCAGACTGGCTCAGGGCTGGCCGGATCCAGTCAGCCTGGTCCCAGGAACATCTGACCTACAAGGGCATGGTGACAGCTCCACACAGCTTCATGGGTGTGTGGAGCAGGACGCGCCAGGTTTCCCCCAGAGACTGCTCCACTTGGGAGACCTTCAGGCCTTGTCTGCAGTACCGAGCTGACCCAAGCCATCAAGTCCTTTTAGGATGAATGCACTGATCCTCCTGAGCCCAGGCACAAGTCTCTCAGCTCAGGTTGAAAGCAGCTGCCTCGGTTCAGCTCTTTGTGGGTCATGGCTGGACTGGCTGCATGTCTACAGTGTCACTGCCAGAGAGCTACTGCCGAGAGCCAGTCGGGGAGCTGCCAGCTGGGTCCCTGTCCGTGCAGGGGGCTGGTGGCTGTAGGCGCTGCTCTGCATCTCAGGGCAATCTCAGGCCTGGTTGAGGCCAAAGTCTGTGCTACCTGCCTTTCCTGCTGCATCGGGGAAGGAATCATTGTGTCCCTTTGTGGAGGCAGAGAGCTGAAAGGACAGTAAGCACCACTGAAGCCATGTAGAAAGGCCTGACAAAGAGATTCCTGGGAGAAGAGAGGAGTTTCCCTGGGAGATAAAGGCAAAGGAAATGTCTGGCTATGGACAGGGAGTGAGGAGGGAGGAAGGAGTGAGAGTTGGGGCAGAAAGCCTAAACATGCCAAGAGGAAGCAGCAGGCTAGGAGAGCTGCACTGGCCAAAGGACCAGAAATCTGTGCTCTGAGTTTTGAGAATGGCTGAAAAGGCAGCTGGAAAGGGAGCAAAGGGAACAGCTTCTTGCCATCGGACCTGGCTGACGTTGGAGTACTGGATCAGTTATAGTGCCCACTCTCCAGGGATTGCAGCCTATTGGAGCACTCAGGGACTTTCCCCATTGAACACACAGGCCTTGATTTCCCTACACCCCCTTCCCATGAGCTGATAGACCAGGGGCTTCTAAAGATTAAACAGGAGCTGGAATGGCAGTGACTAGGACTG
The DNA here is from genome assembly GCF_052110815.1 of Crocodylus siamensis. Classification (NCBI taxonomy): domain Eukaryota; kingdom Metazoa; phylum Chordata; order Crocodylia; family Crocodylidae; genus Crocodylus; species Crocodylus siamensis. The sequence continues at coordinate 55,334,234 of NC_143409.1, read as the reverse complement.
GGATACTTGGAAAAGAAGAATCCCAGAGCACGGGCACTTTGTTGTCCAGCCTTGGTCTTGGCACTAACTCCTCTCTCCCAAAGAAACAGGGATCCACTTGCTTGACCTTATTTTCCTGTTTGCAACGTCACCTACCCCACTGCAGTGAACCTGCAACTCTCTGGCAGGGAATCGCAGTGGAACGTTTCCCCTGTTGATCCAGACTCCCTCAGACGTGTGCTGTGGAGACCACTCCAGGGCTCAGAGGTTGTCTGCTCATAAGCCAGTCACATCCCCCTGCGCTATGTGTGTTACAGTGCACTCACCACAGGTATTGCTGCTGCCAATTAATCTGACATGTGCTCCCATGTACCTTTGAATTTTCTTATCATTTCCACCATTCCTGGGATGCTGAACACAGTCTTCACTTCTGTAAAAACAGCTTTTGCTTCCTGAAGCACTACATTCTTGCTCCTAAGAGGAACATATCCCCTGTTATTGCTCAACCCAGCTCTTCCAAGGAGATATTCCTGCCATGCCCCAAGGAGGAATCTACTGGGAAGGGGACATCGCCTGTCCAATGTCCTCTTCACATCCTAGGAAGGGAAAAAGGAAAAACAGTGAATGGGGTGAAACCATCTGCACCAAAATTCAGTGAGTTTATGACTTCTGTGTTTTGTGCAGTAGCAGGGAACCTGTACCAGGCCCTGTTATACACTGTATATGCCTGCTGGGTAGGAAGCAATTTAGGAATTTCCTGCTGGGACTTGGCAGTGTGGCATAGACACTGAAGACTCAGGAACTGACCCCCCATGGCAGGTCATGATGGGAGAGGTTAAGCTGGCCAGCCCACAATCACATGCCATGGGAGCCAACTCCTGTTGCACCTTGTGAGTCCTCCCAGATATTCAAAGGGCTGCCAGCACCTTTGTTGGACCCCCAGAGAGGGAACAACATGGGTAGGCAGAATGCCGTGTGAGCCACATGGTGAATGGAGATGGTGAGTGAGGAGAGGTGGTTGCAGGGTCCTAATGAGACCAAGGTGCGTGAGTAAGAACCAAGACTGGTGAAGACAGGGTGCGCACTGTGCCAAAGATAGTTGAGTGTAATGTACTACTACTTCAGGAATTCATTCTGATCGGAAGGGACTGCACAGATTAGTGGCAATGATTGAATTGATGGAGAGGAATTGATGAGCCGCTGACTGATAAGAGAAGAAGTGGCGTGCTAACTGACCTAACCAGGAAGCGGGGCAGGTGCCTGGATAATCAACCTGATTTCCTACTGGTGGTGGTGACAAATGGGTATTACCTTGGAGCAATGGACTGACTTTCTCTCAGCATTACTCTGCTCCGAACATTGGCTCAGCCACCTCCAGCTGTCCTGTCTTGTCCAATTCATGCCTTCTGGGGTAGTACCACAAATAAATGTGGGGCTGAAGGCCATCAGAGACACACTGACCCAGGAGCTGGATGGTGCACGCTTTCGTAGGAACTTAGACTTGTGAAACAGGACCATAAGCCTAAAGCCAACTGAGTGTGGCATGGAGCAGGATGTAGGGGAGGAGGATCCCTGTAAAAAGAATCTCCACCTTTCCCCTATACCACTAAA